>NC_061513.1:217468094-217633872 GCF_022539505.1 Lolium rigidum | reverse complement strand
TACTTAGTATGTACCTTTTTGTAAAATAATTTCTTACATGTATTAGAAACTACCCCTCACTCATTCGCAAAAATAAAAAAACTACCCCTCTCCTTTCTGGATGCACCCGGGACATTGTCATCCGGCCCTCTTCTGGACAAACCCCCTCGGGAAGGACAAGTATATTTTGCACATTTCGCTACTAGAGTACTTCTAATTCCACCGCTTATTTTTCTAATCCGTTAAATCGTTAATTAGATGACCAACTGATGGAAGCTGCGATAGATTATTAGACCAACAAGTGGTGAATTGTGCAAAAGATAAGTCCGTGTTTTATGCAAAAGAGTGATATGGAGATCTGGTGGAATCTTGAATCCTCTTCAGTGGTAGGCATGCTTCACTTATTATAGCTGGAGTACATTGCGTCCCTGGTGCATTTCATCAGTACCGATCAGCTATTTTTGCTTATCCCGGAAGAGAAGGTAGTAGCCTTTTCGATGCTACGGAGTTGTCTCGTTCACCGCTTGCTTTGTCTCGCTCAAACGTCTCTCTTCTTGTCGGCCTCGCAGTGAGACTCCCCTCCCCCCTCCTCCGCGCATCTGTCAAATATTCTGCCTCCTATTTAAAAGGACATTGCCATTGCTCGTGGGCCCCGCGCCTCTAGTGGGAATTGATGCTTCTCCATCGGAGTGTAGGACGAATGACAGAACAAGATTCGGGAGATAACTAATGTAGCAATACTGATATTCTATGGTCCAACATGCGAAGATGCCATTTACGGGATTGAACTTCGGTGACTTTTCCAGGCTGACTTTGCCATGACTTTGGGTGACTGACATGTGGACCACACTTGTTAGTGACTCAAAGACACTGAATTTGGGGACTCCTGAATGCTTCGTATATTTCTGACGGTTTCTGAATTATGTACAACTTTTGTAATATTGGTTAAAATAGTTTTGACCAGGGTTTGTGTAGGGTGGTTGAATTTTTTTGGTTGGTCTAAATGATGTAATCTTATTCCCTTTGGAAGTTCAGCATTAAACTCTACTAGTACAACCGTGGTGGTCTTGTGATGTAGTACTCTTTTGATGCATTTGTGATGTTGTAGTACTTTTTTTTTGAACTGGTATAGTACTATCTAAGAAAAGTACTCCCTCCGATTCACATTCATTTTACACCAAGAAATATGGATCAGAGCGAGGGAGTAAATTAAACATGGCATCTCGTGCATGAAGCTTGACAGATCGATCATGTTGGCTAGAATAGCAATACAATGTTGCTCATTAGGCAAATGCATGCCATGTACGATAGTATACATCCAGTAAAGAAGTCTATACTGACATTCAAAAAAGACTACATTGGGGATGAGAGTCAATTGGGGCATCTACAATGCAGAAAATCTTGCTCGTAGCTGATTTTGGCTAAGAGGGTTTTACTCAGATTACACGTGCCACTTTCCTTGTCTGCAAAACAAGTTCCAATAAAGGAAGAGGAAAGAAGAGGACATTGTGGGCGAGATTGAACACTTTTTTTATGTGTTAAGCTGAGGCCTCGTTTAGCTGAGGATTTCGACTTAGGCCTAACAGCTCAACACACCCACAAATAAATCTAATTGCGCGCACCACCGTCAGCAAAAATAACAAAATTAGTACGCAAGATTAAGAACAAAGTGAATTTAAGTAACTTGGTTAGCTTTTCAAGCAATATATTCAGAGAAAGAGCACACATGTTCGGCTCGAAATAATCGTAAGAGAAGAACAATAAATCTAAGGCACCCCACTTCATCGGCAGAAGGGGCGCGACAACACATGGATTCATACTGAGTCGACGCTGGCTCGTAGAAGGGCGACCGCGCCTCGAGGATGCCGACGACGTCTCCACCTCGGTCTCACATGTGATTGCTTCTCGGCGGGCGGTGCACCGCGCCATGTAGAATATCTATCAAGAGAGGAGAGCCCGATGACGCTACCGACGCCTCAACCTTGATAGCACTAACCTGTTGCTCCACACCGAGATGCGCCACGTGCAGGATTTAGCGGATGCGACAATTTTAGAGATATGTCATGATCGATGTAACAAATTTCAACGTGATCATGATTTGATCCTGCACTCGTCCTTGAACATAAGTACTAGTACAGTCTCACAATTTTTTTATCATTATACTTTGCGAGATTTAGCGGAAGCGCCAAATTCAAAGATAGATCATGATCATGGTAACGCAATTTTCAATGTAATGATGATTTGATGTTGCACTCGACCTTGAACATAAGTTACTAGTACGGTCTCACAAATTTGTATCATTATACTTTGCAAGTTTTAGCGGATGCGCCCATTTTCAGAGGTAGATCATGATCATGGTAACAAATTTTCAACGTGATGATGATTTGATGTTGCACTCGACCTTGAACAGAAGTAATACTACTGTCTCACAATTTCTTTATCATTATACTTTGCAAGATTTAGCGGATGCGCCAAATTTAGAGATAGATCATGATCATGGTAACAAATTTTCAACGTGATGTTGATTTGATGTTGCACTCGGGCTTGAACAGAAGTACTAGTACGGTCTCTCAATTTTTATCATTATACTTTGCAAGATTTGGCGGATGAGCCAATTTTAGAGATAGATCATGATCATGGTGACAAATTTCAACGTGATGATGATTTGATGTTGCACTCGAACTTGAACAGAAGTACTAGTATGGTCTCACAATTTTTATTATCATTATACTTTGAAAGATATAGCGGATGCGCCAATTTCGTAGATAGATCATGATCATGGTAACAAATTTTCAACGTAATGATGATTTGATGTTACACTCCGCCTAGAAGAGAAGTACTAGTACGGTCTCACAATTTTTTTTATCATTATACTTTGCAAGATCTAGCGGAAACGCTAATTGCAGAGATAGATCATGATCATGGTAGTGACCGATATTCAAGGTGATGATGATTTGATTTTGCACTCGGCCTTGAACAGAGGTACTAGTACGGTCTCACAATTTTTTATCATTATACTTGGACCTTAGCCAAATTCAAAATCTCATACCGGCAAAACTTCCCGCCCACAAAATACAAAAAATTCACACGCTTTCAAATTCTGATTCTACCCCTGTGGAGATGACAGCAAAGTCGGTTGGTGGGGGGGGTCTGGCCGTCATTTTTTGGATCACCACCTCCCTAGCCCCGGATACCCTCCCAAAAAAAATTCATTTCCCTCAGTCTCTCATCTGAGACCACCCACCGGAACTTCTCAAGTCCCTCTCTCCCACCTCCACGACCACCGCACCGGAACATCCCCGCCGGACTTCCCTGGCCTACCCGAGGCCTCGCGATCCTCGTCATCCGGCTGCCTGCCGGAGCCGCTTCATCGACGCCGTCATCAACCGGACCGGATCATCCCCGCCGAACCTCGAAACCATATGCTCATCCAGCAGTCTACCGCAGGTCGCTTCAGCCTGCGGTATCGTCCACCGCATCGGATCTTGCTCACCGACACCGCCGTGCATGAACCGGATCTCGCTTCACCGGCGCCTTGCATGATCTAAACTCTTCTACCGTCACTTTTCTATTGCTTGCCCGCAAGTTCTTGTTTAATCTCGCAGGAATCTGTTTGTGCTAACGACGCGCCCTTACGTCTTTGCGGATGAGATGAGTAACCATGAAGTGTAATGGCCGTCTCTCCAACCCCAAGTAGCACATGTAGTGTACTTCATCACCGGATCTATCAACCCCGTGAAGATCCGCTGTGACTCCCACAGAGTGCTTCTCCTAATATAAGTCCCTTGTTTTAGCGCCATGTTCTTGGTTCAGATGCTTGTTTGTCTGAAGCTCTTTTAGTTCATTCCTAGCTATGACCGTAACACCTTGCTATTTTCTAGTTCATTGCTAACTTTAAGCGATTTAACATTTTGGTTTGCATTCCCTGCTCTGTAGATGTAGCCATCATAACTTCTATCTTGCTCAGTCGTTGTTACAAAAATTATAGGCTGCTACTATTTTGTTCATGCCAATATTGTTCTTCAAAAGCTGCTATCACTCTCTATCTAGCTATGACCGTAAGTATTTAGTTTGGCATGCTATCACTCGCTATCTAGCCCGTAGTACAAATAAACTTTTCATACTACTAGACAATAATTTTGTGTGCCATCTTGTTCTTCAAAAGCTGCATCATTGACTTGTTTCTCCGACTTGGCATGACGCTCACATATGGAATGCTCGAACATATTGGTTTGCATTCCCTCTTATACAAGTTCACAGGTGATCCCACTATATTCTGTATCTGGTCCATCCTAAGCTCCATCATTAACTATCCTCTATGTGTTGCTCATTACAAGTTTATATCCCGAAACATCTTGATTTGCATCCCCTTCACTATAAGTTCAGGAGTATTATTTAGTTCACGGCCAATTTGAAGTAATTGCACTTGACACATGTTGGTTCACATTCCCTCCTCTTTAGCTTTTGCCATCGTAACTTCTATTTTTGGTTTACATTCCTCGCTTCCGTAGATGTAGCCATCATAACTTCATCTTGCTCGGCCGTTGTTACAAAATTTATAGCCAAATGTTATTCCCCGAACATGTTGGTTTGCTTGGGACTCGACAAGTAGTAAGTCTCGTTGTTTCATTTTAACGTGCTCGTTATATTGGTTGTTGGTATGCGGCATGCACTCTTTGTTTGCTTATTGTGCGCATTACAATGATCTTCTTATAACGACGAAATGATGAGTTCCAAATTCTTTGGCAAACAATATTGTAGTGTCTTTGCCTTTCCATTGTTGCTGTCTTAACTTGTAAGGTCTTTGTTTCAGATATAGGTGGTGCATGGACAACTTAAAAGATTGCCGAATGGCTTCATTGTATTGCTAGGTTCAATTACCATTCAATTTCTCTGGGTTCTGTAATATTTTTTCAAAGCCTTGCAGCTGATGTAATATTTAGTTAGTTTTTATAGTTCTTTCGCGCATTTTTCTATGGTGCTTGTGGTGAGTGAGGCTATCCGACAGAAATCATGTGCTGCGTAAATATTCTCAGTATCAAAATCACAAATTCCAATCCCTTAAACGGCCCAATTAAGCGAAATCACATAAGTGCCGGCCCGCAAAATCCTAAAGCGCCTATTATGCCGGCAACTAAACGAGTGGGCCAGCACACTTGATTTATGGTGGACCCCACCGTCTAATTGGGCCGGTCCACTTGCTTTAATGTGGACCCCACCCACATCTGGGCCGGCCCTGACTGAAAAATGGGCCCCACAAGCTTATTGGGCCGGCCCACTAACTTGTTGGGCCAGCCCAACTGCTTTATGGCGGGCCCCACATTTATTATTGGGCCGGCCCACTATCTTGTTGGGCCAGGCCACTTGCTATATGATGGACCCCACATACTAAATGGGCCGGCCCATTAACAGGAATGTGGGACCCACCTGTGTGTTTGGCCCGGCCCACTAGCTTGGTGGGCCAGCCCACTTGCTATATGGTGGACCCCACATACAAAATGGGCTGGCCCTTTAACAGGAAAGTGGGACCCACCTGTGTTTTTGGCCCGGCCCACTATGTTGTTGGGCCGTCCCTTTAAAAGGGAAGTGGGTCCCACATGCTAATTGGGCCGGCCCACTAACTTATTGGGCCGGCCCACTTGCTATATGGTGGACCCCACACCCTAAATGGGCCAGCCCTTTAACAGGAAAGTGGGACCCACCTGTGTTTTTGGCCCGGCCCACTATCTTGTTGGGGCGACCCACTTTCTATATGGTGGACCCCACATACTAAAAGGGTCGGCCCTTTAACAGCAAAGTGGGTCGCACATGCTAATTGGGCCGGCCCACTAACTTCTTGGGCCGGCCCAGTTGCTTTAAAGTCGACCCCACTTGTTAAATGGGCCGGCCCGAGAACAGGAATGTGGGCCCCGCATGCCTTGTGGGCCGGCCCTTTTGCCTGTTGACCGGTCAAACGAGTGCATCCGGCCCGGCCCACATGCTTAGTGGGCCGGCCCGTTTAAATTTTGACCAGTCAACCTTAGAGGTTAGGCCCGGCCCACGTACTTAATGGACCAGCCCAGCTATATAGTTGACCGGTCAAACTAAGTCAGCTGGCCCGGCCCGCAAACTTAATGGGCCGGCCCGCTTAAGACGTGGCAGGCCTCGTGTGGGCCTACCATCTACCACGGGGTTTCAGCCGGTTAACGCCGTTAACTGCCAGTTAACGGCGTCTGCCACGTGTCAGTTTGCATGACGTCAGCAGTCAACGGGCTCCCGAAAACACATGCGCAACGGTCCGATTTTCCGTGGCGGAAGGGCGCCCAAACGCGACGGACCGAAAAAAACGTCGTAGGACTTTGCCTGACGCAGTTTCGACAACAGAACGCATATCGTCGGGTTAGGCCCATAGGCGACGAAAAATACCCCTTAGTGGACGATTTTGGGACGTTGTCTATCAGAACTTTTCTTGTAGTGTCTTATGCTTGATAAAAACTTTTCTAGCTTCTTTAGCTATATCTTCAAATTCTCTAACAAGGACTTTTAAAACAAAATTTCTCTTTTCTCCCATCTCCATATCCGAAAGTGTAAGAAACATATGTTGTATTATGGGATTGAGATTAACAAATCTAGTTTCCAACATGTGTACTAAACGAGCGTAAGCACTTTCATAAGTAGGAGCAATTTTTAATAATGGTATATCTTCAAAATCTTCATCCATACTAACATGGGTGAAAAATTCTTCTATATTATCTCTTCCAATGATAGACCCTTGTCCTACCGGTATATCTTTCAAAGTAAACTTAGGATGAAGCATGATGAAATAAACAAAAGTAAACTAAGCAAGTAAAGTAAAGACAAGTAACTAATTTTTTTGTGTTTTTGATATAGAGCAAGTAAACAAGACAGTAAATAAAGTAACTAATTTTTTTGTGTTTTTAGTATGAAGCAAACGAGACAGTAAATAAAATAAAGTAAAGCAAGACAAAAACAAAGTAAAGAGATTGGATGTGGAGACTCCCCTTGCAGCGTGTCTTGATCTCCCGAGCAACGGCGCCGGTAAAAGAGCTTGATGCGCGTAGATGTACACGTCCGTTGGGAACCCCAAGAGGAAGGTGTGATGCGCACAGCAGCAAGTTTTCCCTCAGAAAGAAACCAAGGTTATCGAACCAGTAGGAGCCAAGAAGCACGTGAAGGTTGTTGGTGGAGGAGTGTAGTGCGGCGCAACACCAGTGAAACCGGCGCCAACGTGGAACCTGCACAACACAATCAAGATACTTTGCCCCAACGTAACGATGAGGTTGTCAATCTCACCGGCTTGCTGAAAACAAAGGATTAAGCGTATCGAGTGGAAGATGGTGTTTGTTTGCAAAGAACAGTAAAGAACAATAATTGCAGTAGATTGTATTCAGATGTAAAAGAATGGACCGGGGTCCACAGTTCACTAGTGGTGTCTCTCCAATAAGATAACTAGCATGCTGGGTGAACAAATTACAGATGGGAAATTGACAAATAAAGATTCAATACATATCAATGATGATTACTATGAGATTTAATCAGGGCATTACGACAAAGTACATAGACCGCTATCCAGCATGCATCTATGCCTAAATAATCCACCTTTGGGTTAGCATCCGCACCCCCTCCAGTATTAAGTTGTAAACAACAGATAATTGCATTAAGTATGGTGCGTAATGTAATCAACACAAATATCCTTAGACAAAGCATCGATGTTTTATCCCTAGTAGCAACAAGACATCCACAAACTTAGAACTTTCGGCACCGTCCCGCATTCAATGGAGGCATGAACCCACTATCGAGCATAAATACTCCCTCTTGGAGTTACAAGTATAAACTTGGCCAGAGCCTCTACTAGCAACGGAGAGCATGCAAGAACATAAACAACACATATATGATAGATTGATAATCAACTTGACATAGTATTCTAGATTCATCGGATCCCATCAAACACAACATGTAGCATTACAAATAGATGATCTTGATCATGTTAGGCAGCTCACCGGATCTAAACAATGATAGCACAAGCGGAGAAGACAACCATCTAGCTACTTGCTATGGACCCATAGTCCAAGGATGAACTACTCACGCATCAATCCGGAGGCGGGCATGATGATGTAGAGCCCCTCCGGTTATGATTCCCCTCTCCGGCAGGGTGCCGGAGGCGATCTCCTGAATCCCCCGAGATGGGATTGGCGGCGGCGGCATCTCTAGAAGGTTTTCCGTATCGTGGCTCTCGGTACAGGGGTATTCGCGACGAAGGCTTTAAGTAGGCGGAAGGGTTGGTCAGGAGGCGGCGCGAGGGGCCCACACCATAGGGCGGCGCGGGCCCCCCTCTGGCCGCGCGGCCCTATGGTGGCGGCGCCTCGTCGCCCCACTTCGTTATCCCCTCGGTCTTCCGGAAGCTTCGTGGAAAAATAGGACCCTGGGCGTTGATTTCGTCCAATTCCGAGAATATTTCCTTTGTAGGATTTCTGAAACCAAAAACAGTAGAAAACAGACAAGCGGCGCTTCGGCATCTTGTTAATAGGTTAGTGCCGGAAAATGTATAATAATGATGTAAAGTATGTATAAAACATTCAATATTGTCATAAAAGTAGCATGTAACATAAGAAATTATAGATACGTTTGAGACGTATCAATTATCCAATAGAATTTTGTTTGGTTGAGTATATCTTGAATATTTTGATGCTGTAGGTAACATGTTTAGTGAGCTTGCATGCTTGTTCTAAGTTGTAAAAATTAGTTTTGATGCATGTTTAGTACTCTAGCAAGTTCCTATAGTAGTTTCCCTCAATTATATACCTTGAAATCAAATTTATAATGATTGTTGAAAAAATTCAGAAAAGGAAAATGGACAACCACAACTTTGGAGAGGTGTTCGAAAGAGAGACGACAAGCACGGGGAGGCCCTCAAGGGCATCCACTCGGATTAGATGATCCTATAATGAGGATGTCATTGCACCGAGTTTCGAAGTTGAAGAGGATAATGGAGTCCCTAATGCTTCATCCTTTCCATGTTATGACTTTTTGCGTAATGCAGGGTTGCTCGATGATTTCTTATTCCTCATCAATAATGTGGGCTTAACCACCTATATGGAAGATGAGAGGAGCCAATACTACATGCTAACCAAAATCTTTGTTGAAAGCTTCAAGTTCAACAGCTCGCACTTCACGCCAACGGTTACATTCAGGATTTATGATAATCCTATTACTATGAAGTTGAAGGATTTTTGTATTGCATTGGATATTGCTCCTGTAGGTACAGCAAAGAAGATTGAGAAAAGCCCCAAGGCTTTGATGGAGCTCTATTGGGAAGTCACCAATGATGATAGCCGCACCATTCAGCGCGGCAAGATAAGAAACATTCAACTTCCCGCCATTAGATATTTCGCTTACTATCTTGCTACTAGCATTCTTGGTAGAGAGAACACTAGCAACATTTCCAGTTATCATCTTTCTTTTCTTGTTGCTGCATTGACTGGTAACACACCTTATCATGGCGCTCTTATTGCTCGTCGCCTATCTACTAGGGGACCTATCTATGGAGGAATTGTTGCCTCACGTATTTTGGCACATCTAGATCTTCCTCTTGACCCTACTGATGTGAAACTATCCCCTGTTAGGCTTGATATTGCTGCTATGAAGAGTCACCAATTTGTCACAACTAACTCTAGTTTAGAAAATATTGTCTATAAAATGTTGTTTATTGACGGGGATGAGAGGGAAATCCCCTTGCCGCAGACCGATTTCTTCAGTGTTCACAGGAAACCAAGGTCGCGCTCCAAGGAGGAGGTGGATGAGCAGCTGAGGATACATGGTTTCCACCAGCAGCATGACTCCGAGGACGCCAAGCCCTCCTACGGGTACACCGTCACGTATCCTGGTGCGTCTTCCAGCACATACCCGGAACAGGGTCCTTCTTCGTCATACTACGGAGACGCCACTTCATGGGGACCGTGGAATTGATCTCCACTTAGGCCAAAAGCCTAAGCTTGGGGGGAGGTATGCCGGCATCACTCATTCATTGCATATTACAATTTCTGGATACTTGTATATACTTGTTTAGCTTCTTAAGGTGGTCTCTAATATGAGGAAGATGATATTTGGGGAAGTGCTGTCTAAAAAACAGATTCTGGGCTGTTACTAAAAAAATTCCTGAGCGCAGCCAGAACGTTATTTTGAGCTGCCAATTTTTGCGCATGTTCCCCAGGTTGTTATCTAACTTTCATTAGTTGAACACTTTTCGAGCTGAGCAGCGGAAGATTTTCGTAAAAATCGATTACTGTACTCCTGTCAAGTTTTGGCAGATTTCTGCCATCTTGCTTTTCTGTGTTTCTTTTAGTTTTCATTCTTTTGTTTTTGCTTTGTTTCTCTCCTAAAACACAAAAAGACCAAAAATATTTCTATTGTTTCTCTTCACCATTTGTTTATTTGGTTCTTTGTTCCTATTTTACCTTATTTGCTATCATTGGTTTGCTATGAGAAAATTCAAAAAGATTTTGCTTTGTTTGCCTGTTTCCTCTTGTTCTTGTTTCTAACCCGAAAACACCAAAAATATTTGTTGTTCTTCTTTGGTTTTGTAAAGTTCATTAGGGAGTTCAGCGGTCTTCGGTGGTTGGAGCATTGGTTTTCATTCCATATTATTATTCAAGCCACACAAGTGAAAGGCAATAATGACGATCTACGGCAATTTGACTGTGGTGAGAGGCTGGTATGAACTCTATTTGTTTTCATTTTTGTACATATACTCATCCATGTGAGCATGCTTAGTTGGTTCATGTGAGGTATATGTCATTTAATGAAAGTCTAGTAGTTCATGATCTCTCATGATTAGTTCCAATTTATTAATAATGAGTAGCATGTCATGAATATTTGCTTGCATTGTTTTATTCATAGATCGGTATGACTTTGTGGTATCCTCCTCTGAATAATTCACTTTAATCGACTTGGCACATGCTCACGCATGCATATGACAGCACAAAAGTCAATTAAGCCTCGATGATTTACTTTGCTTCAGAGTTCTTGTATCAGTTTTATGCCTCCGTTAATTTTATTTTGTCGCAAGCATGATTATGACAGTTATTGCTCTCTTGATTGTCGCTTCCCGCCTATTGCTAGCCTTCATCGGTACTGAGCGGGAACGCAGCTCGTGCTTCCAAATACCTTAAAGCCAAGTTATTCCAAAGTGTCCACCATAAATACCTATGCATGGCATTTCAAACCATTCCAAGTAAATTCTCATGTGCTACCTTTAAACCTTCAAAATACTTCTCGATTTGTGTCGATGTTTTATAGCTCATGAGGAACTATGTGGTGTTTTATCTTTCAACCTTGTCATTTACTCCGGACAGACTTTCACCAATGGACTAGTGGCACATCCGCTTATCCAATAATTTTGCAAAAAGAGCTGGCAACGGGGTTCCCAGCCCCAATTAATTAACCTTCATTAATAATTCTCTTCACGTGTTTTGCCCTGATTTATCAGTAAGCAACTTAACCTGCAAATAGACACTCCCCCATGGTATGTGAATGCTGGAAGGCACCCGAGGATTCGGTTAGCCATGGCTTGTGTAAGCAAAGGTTGGGGGGAGTGTCATCCATAATGAAACTAAAATGCATGTGTAAACAAAAGAGAAGAGGGATGATCTACCTTGCTGGTAGAGATAACGTCCTTCATGGGAGCCGCTCTTGAGAGTCTGGTTGGCGTGGTGGTTAGAGTACCCACTATCATTCGTTGACAACAACAAACACCTCTCAAAACAATTTTACTTCGTCTTTGAAAAAATGAAAAGCTCTAGCACATGTTAATCACCGCTTCCTCTCGCGAAGGGTCAATCTTTTACTTTTATGTTGAGTCACCATCCTTTCTTTGAGCACCATCTTGAGAGCATAACTGTCATTCTTAGTATAATATGCTTGTCCCAAAATATGATCAGCTGTGGTATAACTTTGATGCTTTTATCTTTGACAATCTTTACTTCTAGTCTTTCCATGAACTTCAGAGGTGCATGGGCATTTATGTTTTGCTGTACAAATACGGGCAAGCGAGATACCACTTTATCATATCTTTCTATGAACATTGCAATCCTGCTTATGGAAGTGTTTCATGATGCTTGTTATTAGTTTGTTGGTATCTCTTTCATGATTGACACAACTATTAGATAACTTTATTTGCATGTATCTTATTATGAATTGCTTAAGTACTTGCCCATATCATGAGCATATTTACATCATATGAGCAAATGTGTTCGTGAAAGTTCTTTTATTGCACTCAGTTGTTAACTGAATTGCTTGAGGACAAGCAATAAGCTAAGCTTGGGGGGAGTTGATACGTCCAAAACGTATCTACTTTCCCGAACACTTTTGCTATTGTTTTGCCTCTAATTTGTGTATTTTGGATACAACTAACACGGACTAACGCTGTTTTCAGCAGAATTGCTCTGGTGTCTCATTTTTGTGCGGAAACTCAACATTCAGGAAAATCCCCGAAATAATCGCAATGGGCCTATTTTCACCGTGAAGATACGAGGCCAAAAGGGCAAGCCAGGGGGGCCCATGGCCCCCACACCACAGGCCGGCGCGGCCTGGAGGGGGGGCGCGCCGCCCTATGGTGAGGGCGCCTCGGCGGCCCCCGACGCTCTCCTTCGGGCTACATAACCCCTTCAACCTAAAAACGCCAGGGGGGTTCGACCATATTTCCAGAAGACGTCCAGAACTCCACCGCCATCGCGAAACTCCGCCTCGGGACCAGAAACTCCGTTCTGGCACTCCGCCGGGACGGGGAATTGGAGGGGATCATCGCCGCCATCACCACCGACGCCTCTCCATCGACCATCCATGACTCCCCCATCCATGTGTGAGTAATTCCCCCGCTGTAGGCTGAAGGGGATGGTAGGGATTGGATGAGATTGATCATGTAATAGTCATAAGATTGTTAGGGCATGGTGCCTAGTATCCGTAGTTGGTACTTTTATGATATTGTTGCAACTTGTTATGCTTAATGCTTGTCACTAGGGCCCGAGTGCCATGATCTCGGATCTGAACATGTTATTGATTCATGAAGATATTCATTGTTTTATGATCTCACCTGCAAGTTGTATACACATATTGCTGTCCGGAACCCAAGGCCCCAAAGTGACAGAAATTGGGACAACCGGAGGGGAAGGCGGTGATGTGAGGATCACATGTGTTCACGGAGTGTTAATGCTTTGCTCCGGTACTCTATTAAAAGGAGTACCTTAATTTCCAGTAGTTTCCCTAGAGGCCCGGCTGCCACCGGCTGGTAGGACAAAAGATGTTGTGCAAGTTTCTCATTGCGAGCACGTACGACTATATACGGAACACATGCCTATGGATTGTTTAGTACTTGGATACCGTTTTATTATTATCTGCAAATGCCCTACCTTGATTGTTATATGAATTCTCTCATCCATGCAACGCCCGTTCATCCATCCCTGTGCCTACAGTATTTTAATCCTGCTGTTTACTATAATCACTACTGCTGTCTTTGTTACACTGCTGTTGATATTTCACTACTCCTCATTGCTATAAAACTGTTGCTACTGATAAACTCTTGCGAGCAAGTCTGTTTCCAGGTGCAGCTGAATTGACAACTCCGTTGTTAAGGCTTACAAATATTCTTTGGCTCCCCTTGCGTCGAATCAATAAATTGGGTTTTACTTCCCTCGAAGACTGTTGCGATCCCCTATACTTGTGGGTCATCACCCCCCTCAACTCGCCGTCATACTCTTGGCTTTCTTCTGAGGCATCACTATCGTATTCCCCCCTCGCGGCTCGCCGTCGCCTGGCTTTGTCGATTCTGCTCTGGGTAATCTCGTCTCGGGCATCCCTTGAGCGATGCTTTGAACCGCTGGCTTGGAGCGCGGTCTTTTCCTTTCGTGGAACCAGTTTGTCTCCCAGGATTGCGAGGCTTTCCAGGGCGCCCCGATGAGCTTGAACCATAGAACCTTCGGGTCGTTGGTTGACGAGGTACGCAGCGAGGTTGGCAGTTGCTCCCTCGACGGTTTTTGGCCTTAGCATTCCTGGAGTGTCCGTGGTCATGAAGGACCAGGATAGGTTCGACGTTTTTTCCCTAGCATCGTCTTCTGAAAGTCTGGATAGCCTTGATCGGTGCTTCCCCGCGCCTTGGCTGCTTCGGGAAGCGCTTCCTCGCGAACCCCTTCGTCGTTCACTAGATTGTTCTGCCGCGAGCAGACATCTCTCGAGGGTGGCTTGCTCATGCGACAGCCGCTCCCGATTCTTGTCCAATATTGAGCGATAGGCATTGAGGGTTCCGACCGAACTTCTGGCGGGGAGCGGTGTGTTGTTAAGCACGGCTGCCCTGGCGGCTGCCCATTCTTCCTCCGCGATGGTGTAATCGCTACTATTGTTACTGGCACTGTTTTCAAAGCTTCGTCGTCTACTGGAGCGAGGGGTGTGCTCTCCACCTCCCCCGTTCCTTGCGTTTCGTGTGTTATTGGCAGCATAAAGTTTGTGGTGCGCCGTTCTCCAGGCGACTTCCTTGACAACGTTGTCGACACTGTCCTCTCCCGATGAATACTGGGCACTGCAGATGAACGGTGTGTCAATCGATCCCAACCCGTGCCTGGTGTCGCAGTTCAAGCAGTAGTACGAGGTCATCTCTGATGGTACGGGGTTATCGGATCCAACCGACATCGAACATGTCGATCGAGGGGTTGATGGCGAGGATGAATTCATCGAGTCTGTCAGCCCAGCCGAAAGATCGATTGATGATGACATGATCGGTCCTGCGGCCGATGGGGGTGATTTCCTCGCTGATCTAGGGGCGTACGGCTCTAGCAGTCGAAGGACTCCTTCCGCGTTGACGTTGTAGTGGACGCTCCCGAACGTCATCTCCATGTTTCATTGCAGATCTGAAAAAGTCGAGCGAGAAGAGTCGTTGTGCGGGGTGAACTCATAGGAACCGAATCAGATCGGACTTCCCAAGATTGGTGATGATGACGATGATGGCATCGATGAAGCTGCCGACGACATGGCTGGACCTGCCGATGACGGATCTTGTGCCGACAGGGTTCCCACAGACGGCGCCAATTGTCGAGGGTACTCCTCGGCAATGCCCTCCGATTGGGGCTTAGGGTTGATGGAATCATGTAGGCTGACACGAGACATCGGTTAACAGACAAGCGGGGAGAATAATTTACCCAGGTTCGGGGCCCTCGATGAGGTAAAACCCTTACGTCCTGCCTGTCTGATCTTGATTATGAAAATATCGGGTTAGCAATGGGGTGCCGAAGGTTTCGGGTGTGTTCTCGCCGAGAGGCTAAGTGCTACGGCGTCCTAGCTCTGGACTTATGGTGGCTAAAGTTGCTAAGATTGATTGTGTCCCTCGGCAGCCCCTCTCCTGGCCCTTATATAGGGGGCCAGGTCTCAAGAGATCTGTCCGGGTACGACTAGGTTACAAAAGACCTAGCTCTAAACTTTCCTTGTTAGGTTCCTCTTCGTCTTGTTCTTCAAGGAATCCTCTTCAGCACCGCCCTAGTGGCCCACCTTGCCATTGGTTGTCTTCATGGGCCTCCAGTTGGGCTGTATAAGGTAGGGCAATAACAGTTACCCGAAGGGTAATGCCCACGTCACCTATCCTAATAGAATGAAGGTTGATCATAGTAAACACCTTTATGATGATTTCACTGATGCTTTTGGTAAACTTCGCTTAGAACTTCCGTTAGCTGAAGCTATACTAGTACCAACTTATATTAAATTTCTTCGGGATATTCTTAATCGAGAAAAGAAAGTGACTACAACTGTGGCCGTAATGACTAGCTATGGAGATAAGCTCCCCGCTAAACTGGGTGATTCTGGCATACCTACTATTACTTGTGCAATAGGGAAAACTAGTATTCATAATGCCTTATGTGTGATCTTGGTGCAAGTGGTAGCGTTATGCCATATGACCTTTATTAGAAATTAGGCCTAGGAGAGTATTCTCCAACATCCATCACTTTACAAATGGCAGACAAACCAACTAAAAAGCCTGTGTTGATGATAGAAGATGTTTTGCTCAGGATTGATCAGCACGTCATACCCACTAACTTCATAATACTTGATATGCCTCATGATGATAAACTTTCTATTATATTTGGGAGACCTTTTCTAAGCACTGCATGAGCAAACGTTGATTGCACTAGCGGGAAGATAGTCTTATATATATATGATGACCAAATCACTCGTTACTTTCCGAAAAAAACATAAGAGGGAAAATATTTTCCACCTGCTAACCGCAACCAAGAGATAAATGCATTTGATAGTGGACAACCCAAGGTGAGTTCCACTAACTCAAAACATGGTTGAAGCAACTCATAATTTTTGAATAAAATGCTTGATGGGAGTCAACCCATCCTTTTCTTTTAATAAAATTTTGAATTTGATAGTCCTTTTTTATTTCTTTTTAGCCATTAGGTTGTCGCTAATAAAATCTGCTTAGTTTTGAAGTTCTGCAGAAATTTTCAATGGAAAAAGACTAAAATAAGAGTTAGAAGGGGTGAGCTGAAATCAGTTTCCAGGAGAAATAGCGACCAACGGTACGTGGGGACGCGTCCGTACGACGCACCCATACCAGCAATCTGAGCCATCTCGCGAAAATTGACGGATTATCTGCGAGTTTAGCAGACAGCAGAACGGGGGGTGGGGGTCGCCCGTACCGCCTGCCCGTATCGACTCCGACCATGAAACTTCAATTTATCAACAAAAAGACCAGTAATTTAGCAGCACCGGTACGATGGAATACGCCCGCATCGTCCGCATGTACCAGATCCAGGCTCGTAATCTAACCCTAAGCAACGTATCGAATGGTGGCGACCGTCGCTACAGCCGGGTTCACCTGTACTGCCCGCCCGTACCGAGCGTCCAGCTTCGTGAAGACGATGGCGGCTGGCAGGGAAACCCCCAAGCCAGCCATTTTGGTCTCTCTTTCTCTCAAAAACTCAAATCCTAATCCTCTAGAATCTTCGATTCTTTGCCGATTTCATTCATTTGAGTGGGGTAATCTTCACATCGGTACATTTCTCGTCTGATCCATGTATTCTTTGCAGCAATGAACAGTTGAATCTCTCATATTGAATATCTAGTTGAGTTCATACTTCTTGAAATTTCTTGTTGATTCTGTTGGAGATATGCCCAAGAGGCAATAATTAAAGTGTTTATTGTTATATCTTAGTGTTCATGATAAATGTTTACATCCCATGCTATAATTGTATTAACCGGAAACATACTTGTGTGTTTCGTAAACATAAAAGAGTCCCTAGTAAGCCTCTTGTTAAACTAGCTTATTGATTAATAGATGATCGTGGTTTCCTCATCATGAACATTGGATATTATTAATAACAAGATCATATCATGTGGGGTCCCCGGATGTAGGGGCTAGACAAACCCAGATCTGCATCTGGCATAAGCCTAACCTAGATCTCTAGGGCCTACAGTGTGAGAATCGGTAACACAACAGTGACTCTACGACTCAAAAAGTAATACAAGCTCATAGCTGAGCAAAGAACCAAAGTATTACAAGCATAGGTCACTGACCTGCCATTTCATCAATCAACGGAAGCGAAGTTATGCTATTCTAAATAGCAATATAGCAAAAGGCCTAAGAGGTCAGGAGCATAACAGCGACGTCCCAGCCCATAGATTCAAGGCTGCCACCTGGGAATCCCAAGCTACTCGTCGATGTCGACCTATAAACCACCATTTGTTGGAGCGTATTCGTCTGAAACAAAGCATGGAAAGCTGAGTACAGGGACTCAGGAAGACTTAGTACAACCTGTTAGCAAAGCTGGTATGCGAGGCTTTATGTGGAGCTTATTTTGCGGAAAGCCAGTTTTCCTTTGTAAAACAAGAGGGAGCAGAAGCTCGTCTACTTAAATCATTTTAAAAAGGGATAAGAGAGCGATATTTATAGCTCTACTGATCATCATATTGAAACCACCGAATCTTCATCATTTCCTGAACCTATCAACTAGGATCACTGATACGTCTCCAACGTATCTATAATTTCTTATGTTCCATGCTAGTTTTATGACAATACCAACATGTTTTAGTCATACTTTATAATGTTTTTATGCATTTTCCGGGACTAACCTATTAACAAGATGCCGCAGTTCCAGTTCCTATTTTCTGCTGTTTTTGATTTCAGAAAAGTTAGTTTACGAATATTCTCGGAATTGGACGAAACAAAAGCCCACGATCTTATTTTCCACGGAGCCTTCCAGAACACCGAAGAGGAGACGGAGAGGGGCCACGAGGCGGCCACCCCACATGGCGGCGCGGTGGGGCCCCTGGCCGCACCGGCCTATGGGGTGGGCCCCTCGGGCGCCCCCTGACGCTACCCCTTCGCCTATTTATTCCTTCCGTCGTGAAAACCCTAGTACCAAGAGCCACGATACGAGAAAAGTTCTAGAGACGCCGCTGCCGTCAACCCCATCTCGGGGGGTTCAGAAGATCGCCTCCGGTACCCTGCCGGAGAGGAGAATCATCACCGGAGGGCTCTACATCACCATGCCCGCCTCCGGACTGATGCGTGAGTAGTTCATCCTTGCACTACGGGTCCATAGCAGTAGCTAGATGGTTGTCTTCTCCTCTTGTGCTATCATGTTTAGATCTTGTGAGCTGCCTATCATGATCAGGATCATCTATTTGTAATGCTACATGTTGTGTTTGTTGGGATCCGATGAATATGGAATACTATGTCAAGTTGATTATTGATCTATCATATATGTCTTATTTATGTTCTTGCATGCTCTCCGTTGCTAGTAGAGGCTCTGGCCAAGTTGATACTTGTGACTCCAAGAGGGAGTATTTATGCTAGATAGTGGGTTCATGTTTCCATTGAATCTGGGGGAGTGACAGCAGCCCCTAAGGTTGTGGATGTGATGTTGCCACTAGGGATAAAACATCAGTGCTTTGTCTAAGGATATTTGTATTGTTTACATTACACACAATACTTAAAGCAATTGTCTGTTGTTTTCAACTTAATACTGGAAGGGTGCGGATGCTAACCCGAAGGTGGACTTTTTAGGCATAGATGCATGCTGGATGGCGGTCTATGTTCTTTGTCGTAATGCCCTAAGTAAATCTCATAGTAGTCATCATGATATGTATATGCATCTCTATTTGTCAATTTCCCAACTGTAATTTGTTCACCCAACATGCTATTTATCTTATTGGAGAGACACCACTAGTGAACTGTGGACCCCGGTCCATTCTTTACATCTGAAATACAACCAACTGCAATCATTGTTCTCTGTTGTTTTCTGCAAGCAAATATAATTCTCCACACCATACGTTTAATCCTTTGTTTTCAGCAAGCCGGTGAGATTGACAGCCTCACTGTTAAGTTGGGGCAAAGTAGTTTGATTGTGTTGTGCAGGTTCCACGTTGGCGCCGGAATCACTGGTGTTGCGCCGCACTACACTCCTTCACCAACAACCTTCACGTGGCCTTCATCTCCTACTGGTTCGATAAACCTTGGTTTCTTACTGAGGGAAAACTCGCTGCTGTACTCATCATACCTTCCTCTTGGGGTTCCCAATGGACATGTGCTTTACGTCACAAGGAGCTGCTACACCCCAGGGATTTCTAATTCCCTACACGCCAGCAGCTATTTTTCTGGCGCCGTTGCCGGGGAAATCAAGACACGCTGCAAGGGGAGTCTCTCACACCCAATCTCTTTACTTTGTTTATTGTCTTTCTTTAGTTTATTTTCTGTCTTGTTTGCTTTCTTTATATAAAAAACACACAAAAATTAGTTACTTGTTTTACTTTATTTAATTCAGTTTGCTTAGTTTACTTTTATTATTGCTAAAATGGGTACTCCTGAGAATATTAAGTTGTGTGATTTCACTAGCACAAATAATAATGATTTTATATGCACTCCCATTGCTCCACCTGCTACTACAGCAGGATTTTATGAAATTAAACCTACTTTACTAAATCTTGTTATGAGAGAGCAATTTTCTGGTGTTAGTACTGATGATGCTGCTGCCCATCTTAATAATTTTGTTGAACTTTGTGAAATGCAAAAGTATAAGGATATATATGGGGATATTATAAAACTGAAATTGTTTCCTTTCTCCTTAAGAGGAAGAGCTAAAGATTGGTTGCTATCTTTGCCTAAAAATAGTATTGATTCATGGACTAAATGTAAAGATGCTTTTATTGGAAAATATTATCCTCCTGCTAAGATTATATCTTTGAGAAGTAGCATTATGAATTTTAAGCAATTGGATAATGAACATGTTGCCCAAGCATGGGAGAGAATGAAATCTTTGGTAAAAAATTGCCCTACCCATGGACTAACTACTTGGATGATCATCCAAACCTATTATGCAGGATTGAATTTTTCTTCAAGGAACCTATTGGATTCAGCTGCTGGAGGTACTTTTATGTCCATCACTTTGGGTGCTGCAACAAAGCTTCTTGATGATATGATGATCAACTACTCTGAATGGCATACTGAAAGAATTCCTCAAGGTAAGAAGGTAAATTCTGTTGAAGAAACCTCTTCTTTGAGTGATAAGATTGATGTTATTATGTCTATGCTTGTTAATGGTAGGACTCATGTTGATCCTAATAATGTTCCTTTAGCTTCATTGCTTGCTCAAGAAGAGCATGCTTATGTGAATTTCATTAAAAATAATAATTTCAACAACAATGCTTATAGGAATAATTTTGGTAACAACAACTATAGGCCATATCCTTCTAATAGTGGTAATGGTTATGGTAATTCTTATGGTAATTCTTACGACAATAGTAGTAGTGTACCCTCTGATATTGAAGTCATGCTTAAAGAATTTATTAGTACACAAACTGCTTTTAACAAATCTGTTGAGGAAAAGTTTGGTAAAATTGATGTTCTTGCTTCTAAGGTTGATAGTCTTGCTCTTGATGTTGATCTTTTGAAACTGAAAGTTATGCCTGATGAAGTTAAAGATACTAAGTCATTTGCTAAAACAAATGCTATCCAAGTTCGAATTAATGACAATATTAGAATGATGGCTGAATTGCATGCTAGATGGGAAAGAGAAGAAAGAGAAGAAAAACTTGCTAAAGAGAATAATATAGCTAAAGTTTGGACTATTACCACCACTAGTAATGTTGATGCTTCACATGTTGCTAAACCTCCTACTATCAATGGTATAATAATTGGTGTTGGCAATGTCTCTAATTCTACTGCAAAGCGTGCAAAATTGCCTGAAACTGCTGAAGCTGTTTTTGATAAAAGTGCTGAAATTTTTCAGAATGTTGTAGATCATAATGGTTTTGATTTTGATAATTGTCATATTTCTGAAGTTATTAAGTTCTTACAAAAACTTGCTAGAAGTCCTAATGCTAGTGTTATAAATTTAGTGTAACATCCCAAATTTTCAAACAAAGAAGAAAATGAATTTCCTTTTTCCGAAAATGAGAACCAACAAAAACTTTTATTACCTCATGTGCTATGCTTGGTGCTCATACCTAATCCTTGTGTTACTGCCATGATTGTTTATTTATTGCATTGAACATATTTCCAAAACCCTAAACCCTAACATTCTCAAAACCAAATAGGATCAAATATGATGAAACTAAAATAAAATAAAAAGACATATGTGGGCATAAAGCCCTAGTATGCAAATCTTGACCTTGGCCCTAGTTACTTTATCACATGGTTTTTAACCATTGCTAGACCCCACTAAATCCTAAACCATGATCGTTTAAATCAAAGAGAAATAAATAAGAAAAAGAGAAAATACAAATAGCCTCACATATGAGCCTATGGCTATATTTGAAAATTAGGTCTAGGACATGATCTACCTTTGCTAGATGGTTTGAAAATATTAAGAAACCCTACCTAGTACTCAACAAATCCAATCCAAGGTGAAACAAAAGAAAGTAAAGAAAAATCAAAATGCCCATAGAGGTATATGAGAGGAAATGGCCAAAAATGCAAATTTGAGCAAAAGGCCACAAAACTTGGTTTGATGGCTTGGATTAAATTCTTATACCCTTTTAACACTCAACCACATCAATGGGATCAAGAAAAACAAAATCAAAATAAAAATAAATGAAATTCCCAACTCACATGAGATGATGGTCACATGTGACACTTTTAACAAGGACCCTACTTTGAGCCCTTTTATTAGGAGATTCTCAAACCAAAACCTCTCCACTCTTTGCACCTCATCCAAGACCTCATCAAGATGAACATTTTTCGTGTTGACCACATTGACCAAATAATTGACCATTGCTCACAATAGTCAATCCAAAATGCCACTTTAACACAAATTCTAGATTCCCTCCACTTTTGGAATTTTCACAAACCACCTCCAAATTTCAAACCAAGACTACCAATGTGTGCCAAACATTATTTAGAACTCATCCATGAAGAAACCTAGCAAAATTTACCCACACATGAGGTTTTTACATGAGAACCCAATTTCTACATAAAGGTACACCTACTCTCAACCACTATTCACACCTCACTCCCTCTCTCTCTTTGAGCTCATCCATAGTACCATTTGTACCACACCAACTACCATGACCTCACTTAGCTTTGACATCATCAAGCATAGACAAGACACACCATGCCATGACTATGTCGCATACACTTTTACCATCATCAAATATGCTTGTCCTACCCCTCTTTTACCATGCCCACCTTGTCATTTACCTTGGATTCAACTCACACCAGCATGCCAAGCACCAGAGACAAGAAGAAATGCACACCCACACCCAATGTCACACCATGCCACTCACATGATCACCACCATGTCACTACCTACCCCTGGCCCTTTTCCCTCTCTCTCACCTTGTCACACACCCTCCCCTAGACCCTAGACACCTGCTGGACACGACCATGGGACAAGGAGAGCAAGTGATGGACCAAAACACATCATGCCATTGTCCATGGTCACCAAACCGTGGACACCACCACCCCCTCGCATGAACACTGCAAACCACCGTGTCTCCCTGCGCCACCACACTCCTCTCACCTCAGAACACCTCCTAGACACGGTCGTTGACCCTCTCCCGCGCCAGGACAACGCCATGACGCGAGGACGCCGATGTCGGCCATGTCCTCGTGCACACTGCACACGACGCCTGCGGGCCAGCCACTACGCGCGTGTCACCCCCTCCCCAGTACCTCCCTGGCTGACACCATAGCCGCGCCAGAAACCCCTGCACACGACGCGCCCGGCGACGTCACCGCCATGCCGGCCACGTCGCGTTCCCGTCTCTGGCCACTGTATAAACCCCCTCCGCGCCCCGGGACATCACCACACAACCTTGCAGCCTCCCTCTCTTCCCCCCAGCACCTCCCTCTCTCCCTCCTTGCAGCTCACCGGAGCAAAAGCTCGCCGGCGGCCATCCTCAAGCCCGCGCCATTTTTTTGCCACCATAGCCACCGAGCCCTACACCAAAGTTGAAGCCCCTGAAAATCCCTGTCCAACGAGCCCAACCACACCTTCATCCGAGCTCCGAGGTGAGAGTTATCGCCCCCGCAAGCTCACTGCGTCGGGAGGAAGACGACGGCCCAGCGCCGTCGGATCGTCATCCGACGATCTGTGCATCCCGCGCGTGCCCGACGTGCATGCGCCATGCATGCGTGGCCCAGGACGCAGCTGGGCCGGCCCAATCTCTTTCCCGCCCCCGTTTGAATTCAAATTGCTTTATTTCTTTTTCTGTGAAATTGCTCTCACATGCTTGAATAAATATTTAATAACTCCAGATCTACTCGGCCAAATTTGATAAAATTTATATATTTGGAAATCTTATGAAAAGCTATATCCAACCACACTGGATTCACATCAAGATCTACTGCAGAATTTGAATAGTAAAAATAACAAGTCAGAGAGTTTTCAGAATTCAAATAAATTTATAAAATCAACCATAATGAATTTTGAGGTGAATCAAATTGCTATGATTCACATTTCCAAATATCTAATTGATTATGCAAAAATATGATAGGGGTACTGTGTATGATCATGGGCTAGAATAAAAAATTGGCTATGTAGTCAATACTAGCCCATCTAATTCATTTTCAAAGTTAGGAATTTAAATCTATGAGGTGTAGGACCTCATTTAAATCACATTCTCAAGTGATTCAAGGTAAGGTGATGAAAATTGTCTTCATGACCCCATATGATTCCTCTTGAGAATATTAAATCACTTCAATAGTAGTATTTAAATTATTCACAACAATGTATTAAATCATATGAGAGGTATTCTTCTCATTTAAATCTTTGTCTCAAGTAATTCAACATGAGGTAGTGACCATGGTCTATATAATCTCATATTGAGTTATTTGGTGACATTAAATCCCTATCATGTTAGTATTAAATTGCATGAGGTGTAGCACCTCATTTAAATAATTTTCCTAAATAATAATGATGAAGTGTTGACCTTGGTCAACATGTGTTCATATATTATTGTTGGAGAAAATTAAATCTTAACAACATTCAATAAGAGGAAATTATTTCTCCCAAGATTAAAGAGAAACCCTAATTAATATTTGTAATGAGAGGAAATTATTTTTCTTTAAAAGAAAACAAAGTCAACCAACATGATAATAACATGGTGATGCTAGAATAGCTTGTGTGAGCCATTTGTGTGACTAGTCTAGCCCTCAAGTATTGTTTGGTGATTGTATCCTCGTATTCGTTTATAGACGCTAGTACCGGAGATTATCAAAAGGAGGAGGTTTTCTATCAAGAGGAAGAAGAAGAGAACTTTGATCAGAACACCAACCAAGGCAAGCTAATATTCTTGCAAAGTACAAAGCTCTACTAGAGCAAGGCACACTCACCAATTACTTTATGCTTCATGATCCCATCCCAAGTTTTATTCTTACAAGCTTTTACTTTGATTATTATAACTTACTGTTATAGTTAACTTTGGTCTAGAGATAGAGTACTACAAGATTATCAAAGTTAGCCTAGAACAATCAAAGCTAGTTAGCACCCCTCATGACTAGTTGCTAGTGCTAATAAATAAAATTGACTACTTTAGATGGGAACATGTGAAATGACATGACTTTGAAAACCTTGGAATGAGGAGTCATTCTATCTAAAGATTTTGAAGGTGAATGTGAATTGTGAATGACATGGTGAACTTTACAAAAACTCATGGTTGGGTTCGGATACGATACCATTCCAATTTTGCAAGTACCCCCACAATACCTGATTATGGGTAAAGGCTTAACTAGAAATTTATGTGCTTTAGTATGGGTTCCCTCTAAACAAGCGTCATAGGGGTTATGCCGAGGCTGCCTCCGGTGAATGTGAACTGATGTGAAATGACGTGAAATGAGGTGAATGTCCGGCCCAATCCCTGTGCAGTTCCCAGGCTGACGGTTTGTCTTCACTGGGAGGCCAAGCTCATGGGGAGAGGTGCCTATACTAGGGTATGTAAGTGGAAGGTTATGGTTGGTAGTCCGCACACGGAGTGTGATAAATCAGGGCCAGTTAACCCTGACGGATTATTGCAAATGTTGTGGCACAAGTGTACGACCTCTGCAGAGTGTAGAACTATTCGAATAGCCGTGTACACGGTTACGGACGATTGGAAAGGCCTTACTGTTCCGTCATCAGACTCTTTTCAAAAATATGACATGTGACTTGTGACTTGAACTTGAAAGGTGAATGGTGAATTTGACTTGAATCACAACAGAGTTGTGGGAATGACACTAATGTTCCCACTTGAGTTAGTTAGCAAATGAAGAGGCTTTTACTAAATGTTTGTGAACTAAAATTGGCTTTATGCAAATAAACTTAGAGCTTAGCACCCCCTTACTATAGTTGATAGTACTTACACTAGTATTAGTTTGCGAGTACTTTAAAGTACTCATGGCTTTGTCCCTGGCTATTCAAATGGCCAGACTATGAAGAGGAACAGCAGTACGAGGAAGATGGACAGTAGGACGTCTACGACAACTAGGACTACTCCTGACGTCAACAGTTGCATGTGGAACAGATGGACCGCAACCATTACTTCGCTCCCGCTATGTGTTCTGTAATAGGATCTCTAGATCCACTATGTTGTATTAAGACTGGATCATGTGATCCCTCTATGTAAGACGCTTATGGTATGTAATGAATGATGTGTTGTGATATCAATCTATTATGTCTCGCAAAAACAATATTCCTGGGATTGCGATGCATGGCATAATAGGCATCTGGACTTAAAAATCCGGGTGTTGACATTTAGCCTTTACAAAACACATTACAAATGCTCTCATTAAAGCTAGGGAAGAGAAATTAAAACTTGAAGCTTCTATTCCTAAGAAGTTGGAAGATGGTTGGGAGCCCATCATTAAGATGAAAGTCAATGATTTTGATTTTAATGCTTTATGTGATCTTGGTGCAAGTATTTCTGTTATGCCTAAGAAACTTTATGATATGCTTGACTTGCCACCTTTGAAAAATTGTTATTTGGATGTTAATCTTGCTGATAATTCTATAAAGAGACCTTTGGGGAGAATTGATAATGTTCACATTACGGTTTACAATAACCTTGTCCCCGTTGATTTTGTTGTCTTGGATATTGAATGCAATGCATCTTGTCCTATTGTTTTGGGAAGACCCTTTCTTCGAACTCGTTGGTGCTATTATTGATATGAAAGAAGGAAATATTAAGTATCAATTCCCTCTTAAGAAAGGTATGGAACACTTCCATAGAAAGAGAATGAAGATGCCTTTTGATTCTATTATTAGAACAAATTATGATGTTGATGCTTCTTCTCTTGATATTACTTGATTTGCACTTTCTGCGCCTAGCTGAAAGGCTTTAAAGAAAAGGGATTTCTATTTTCGTGCCCTCGGCTCCTTAGTTGTACTCAGTTTTCCCCAGATCCTTAGTTTTTCCTCAGTTTTCCCCAACCCCTTGTCTATAACCCGCAGAAAGAGCTCGGACGGAAGGAATCCCGTTTAGTTGACGTCGGTTGGTGCCGGCAAGTGGGGCCGCTGTTGGTGCCCCGCAGTGGACACGTCTCCACTTATCCGGATCATCGTGGGACCCACAACTTGTCCACGTTAGCGCGCCGGACCCACGGCCTACCCAGGTGACCGTTGCAAAATGGGAGCCCGAGCTAGCCCCGCGCCCGTGCCCGTGCCATTGCTTCCCTTTCTTTCTCCGCGCCCCATTGTTCTTCTTCTCCGCCGCCGGCAGCCCTTCTCCCGCACGCGGGTGATGTCTAGTTTCTCTTCGACCTCCCGTTCTTCATGGCCGCAGTATGGACCCGTGCCTTTGACAAGATGCCCTGACTGCCCACGCCAGGAGCCTCTGAAGCGGTCGATCTGTAAGACGGATGAGAACGGCAACCGTGGACGTGAGTTCGTTGCATGCGAGAGCTTGCAATATAGAGAGGGGGATAAGGTTAGATCTCGCTCCAATTTCTCTGTTTTCTCTCGATTTTCTTGTTATTCCCTCGAATTTTGGATTTAGGGTTCACGTTGTTGTTTTCAGATCTTGAAGAAATGCAGGCATTTCGAGTGGATCGATGTGTACGTTCGCAGGCTTCAGTTGCGAGAATCAATTGGCGCTATTGGGGGCGCAATTTGGGAGGGGGGGACTTGTCAGTAGAGAATGCGGCGGAGAGAGGAGCCGTTCCGATTAGGGACCTTCCGATTATGCCTAATGCTCCCAATGCGGAACTGGTGGAAGTGAAGGGAGAACTGAAGAAAATGAACAAGCAGTTAAGGCAGCTGATCGAGTTGAAGAAGCAAGCTAATCTGATGGCTGGTTGTTTTTTTTGTTGTATAATTACGATCGGATTCTTATCATTGCTCACCAGGCGCTAGAAGTTGTTACAAGGGATACCTTGTTACAAATCCATTATTCAGTTACATGTACTTGTAGTTGTTTTCAAAGTTAGTGTGTGCATTCACCGAAATTACCAACTATATTCCCTAAAAGAAAAGGAAAGCTAAAGATAGTTGATAATTGTTAGAGGGCTGACAAATAATGCAATCCCCGAAATCCGCAAATATGTATGCCTCATGTTTATACCAAAATTATACCACTTTTAGGCCGTTTCAAAATACCAATACTATATCCCAAACTATATTCCCTAAAAGAAAAGGAAAGCTAAAGATAGTTGATAATTGTTAGAGGGGTGACAAATAATGCAATCCCCGAAATCCGCAAATATGTATGCCTCATGTTTATACCAAAATTATACCACTTTTAGGCCTTTCCAAAATACCAATACCATATCCCAAACTATATACCCTAAAAGAAAAGGACAGCTAAAGATAGTCGATAATTGTTAGAGGGGTGACAAATAATGCAATCGCCGAAATCAGCAAAAATGTATGCCTCATGTTTATAACAAAATTATACCACTTTTAGGCCGTTTCAAAATACCAATACTATATCCCAAACTATATTCCCTAAAAGAAAAGGAAAGCTAAAGATAGTTGATAATTGTTAGAGGGGTGACAAATAATGCAATCCCGAAATCCGCAAATATGTATGCCTCATGTTTATACCAAAATTATACCACTTTTAGGCCTTTCCAAAATACCAATACCATATCCCAAACTATATTCCCTAAAAGAAAAGGACAGCTAAAGATAGTTGATAATTGTTAGAGGGGTGACAAATAATGCAATCGCCGAAATCAGCAAAAATGTATGCCTCATGTTTATAACAAATTTATACCACTTTTAGGCCGTTTCAAAATACCAATACTATATCCCAAACTATATTCCTCATGTTTATTCTCCACCGACAGAGAGAGAGAGAGATGGGTGGCCACGAAGAGAGAGAGAGAGAGAGAGAGAGAGAGAGAGAGAGAGAGGTTGCCACGAAGAGACGGATAGGGGTATACTGCCCGTTAGATAAGTGGATCAACGGTTCGTGGAGTCGATCCGTGTGACAACGGCTCAACCAATCGAGATAAGTTTGGGCTTCTCGCAGCATTTGTGACAAGTACTTGAGGGCAAAACCGAGTAGTACTAAGAATCCAAGGGCACATAAATAGTAAATAGACTAAGGGATTCAAACAAAAGAATTACAAAATGAAAAATGTGTGTTTTGTACAATATAATTCATATTGGGCTACATCAAATTATTTGCAATTCAAATATACATGAGTCTGACAATTATGGCATCATTTAGACAAACTATGTTTTGGGAAAGATGTTTTGCAAAGGGGTTTGGGTGGAAAACCATGCATCTTCATAGCTACACTAGTGATTCCGAGAAGTGGCAATTTGTGGTAAAACTTGATTTATATATGTTTGTTAAGGTTTTCTAGGTGGCAGAGTTGCGTAGGAAGACTCCATGAGTAGTTGCCACTATGTTTTTATTTTTTTGGATTTTTTTGCGCATGAAATGACTCAATTAGCTATGTTAATCTCATTTGTTGACTCTCCGTTGACCAGCTACTTGAGGGTAAAACCGAGTATATTGCACTTGCCGGTCTAAGTCCTCGAGGGGAAAACCGAGTACGGATAAAATTTCTGTATAAGGCCCGAGGTTATAACCGAGTACACCAAACGTCCCAGGGTTAGACTCGTGTAGCGGTGCACGCTGCAGCCGTGCATAGCGGATGCGTGTTGCGGTACACGCCACCTTCGTCTTTATAGAGCCCCTCTTTCTCTCCCTCGACGCACGTTCTCACTGGCTCACTGCAACCGCCTCTCCTGTCCCATCATCTTCTCCACAACCAAAGAAAATACCCCGAAGAAAACCGCCGGCGATGGAGAAGAATGAGATGCCCATTGTCGGCGCATCGGCCGCCGCCCCCGTCCAGGCCCCTGTCGCTGCTTCCAACGTAGCAGCCGGCGCATCGGCCGCCGCCCCCGTCCAGGCCCCTGTCGCTGCTTCCAACGTAGCAGCCGGCGCATCGGCCGCCGCCCCCGTCCGTGCCCCTGTCGCTGCTTCCAACGTAGCAGCCGGCGCATCGGCCGCCGCCCCCGTCCAGTCCCCCGTCGATTGGGACCCGTACGAACCAGTGCAGTACGACGCGCCGGAGAACCCCTACGACACCACCATCGTCGACTACGAGCCGGAGGTAACCCTTTGTTCCCTTGTTCTTATCTCATTTCAATCATTTTGTGTTAGATCTAGCGTTATTACGGTTCGTCCGTTCCTAGTTCAATCCTTTTGTGTTAGATCTTGCGTTATTACTGTTCGTCTCTTCCTAGTTCAATCCTTTTTTGTTAGATCTTGCGTTATTACTGTTCGTCTGTTCCTAGTTCAATCCTTTTGTGTTAGATCTTGCGTTATTACTGTTCGTCTGTTCCTAGTTCGATCCTTTTGTGTTAGATCTTGCGTTATTAGTGTTTGTGATTTGCTTTTGTTTCAGATTTGTGCCGATCATGATGAATATTTGGGCATCCCTAAATTGATTCAGGGTTTGGTCAGTAAACAATTGGTGTGTACAAATTTGTTGTGCATGATCTTTGGTTTACTGACTCAAATCCTGGATATAAGTGTGTCCAATGTAACTGAGGCTACCTCTTTTTTCGAGCCCATATTATCATGCATGATTTTTTGTTCACTCTCTGTTCAATCATCGTTGCAATTGACTCCGTGTTTTTTGCACGATCTTTGGTGCTACGTGACAGGTGGAGAGCAGCGACGTCGACAGCCGACGACGAGTCCTTCCACACCAAGACTCGTCACGTCCTCGAGAGGCCGCAGTCCGGCCAATACGGTCGCCCCTTTGCTCAAGGCATTTACAAGTGCCCCTTCCGCAACAGAGGCTCTTCGACACCAACTTCAACACCCCGCTGAACCATGTTGAATCCATTGGCGGATATGGCGCTAGAGTTGGAAGTACCGTGAACGTGCATGCGTACATGGCCAAACACAAAGCACTTGGGATTCACTCGCGCAACCTCCAAGCGAGTCACACGCGCCACCCGGAGGCGTTGAACGTGCCTATCGCACTCTCGTATGTGACTGCTCTATCCGTAGAGCAGCTTAAATTCATGTAAAATGTAGCTTATGTTGGATCTATCGGTACTACATTTGGATCCGTCCCGAATATATCTATGCTATGTTGGTTGTTGTATGCAGCTTATCCTATATTTTCTCTCTGGATTTGTGCCCTAGATTTCCTACCTGATTGGGTAAAAACAAAGGCATAAAGAAATGAATGGCGTTAAAAAACAGAAGGAGAAGCTTCTCTAGATTTGCTACCAATTTGGGCTATCAAATATGAATGAGATCGAGCGATAGAGAGGAAAAATGTACATTGAAAACTGCTAATCTGGGCGAAAGAGACAGAAACCACTTGTGCCCCCGTCCCGGACCCACACGGCTCCACACGCTACGGCCCCACACGCTACGGCCCCACAAACACGGCCTCGTCCTGTCCCACGCGGTCCCTTCCTACCAGCCCCACACGACGCGGTCCCACACGACGCGACCCCACAAACGACACGACCCCACTCGTCAGCACGGAACGGTCAACTTAACGGATTCTTTCCGTCCGAGCTCCTTCTGCGGTTCAGACAAACGTTTGGGTAAAACTGAGGAAAAACTAAGGAGCTGGGGAAAACTGAGTACAACTAACGAAGAAGGGGCACGAAAATAGAAATCCCTAAAGAAAAGTGCTTATGGGAGACAACCCATTATTTTATTTCTGCAATTTTTTGTTTTATATTTGAGTCAAGGTTCTTGTTACTACTGTAGAAATAGCTTTGTATCTTTATTTTCTTGCATTGTTGTGCCAAGTAAAGTCTCTAATAGAAGGTTGATACTAGATTTGGATTTGTGCGCAGAAACAGATTTCTTAGCTGTCACGAATTCGCGTTTTTATCTCTGTAGAAAAATCAAAAAAATCTGCGAAAATTCATGCATGATCCTCAGATATGTACGCAACTTTCATTAGTTTTGAGTTTTTCCATCTGAGCAAGTTAAGTGCCTCTAAAAAATTCGTCTTTACGGATTGTTCTGTTTTGACAGATTCTGCCTTTTATTTCGCATTGCCTCTTTTACTGTGTTTGAGTGGATTTCTTTGCTCCATTAAATTTCAGTAGCCCTAGGTAATGTCCAGCAGTGTTGGTAATGATTGTGTCCTTGCTGAACATGTGAATTTTTGATTATGCACTAACCCTCTAATGAGATTGCTTTGAGTTTGGTGTGAAGGAAGTTTTCAAGGATCAAGAGAGGAGGATGATATGGTATGATCAAGAAGAGTGAACACTCTAAGCTTGGGGATGCCCCCGTGGTTCATCCCTACATATTTCAAGAAGACTCAAGCGTCTAAGCTTGGGGATGCCCAAAGCATCCCCTTCTTCATCAACAAACTTATCAGGTCACCTCTAGTGAAACTATATTTTAATTACGTCACATCGTATGTGCTTTACTTGGAGCGTATGTTTGTTTTTATTTTTGTTTATGTTTGAATAAATTCGGATCCTAGCAATCCTTGTGTTGGAGAGAGACACGCTCCGCTTTTTCATTTGAAGACTTGTGTTCTTCATTTTACTTTAATATTCATGGCGAAAGTTGAAAGTCATACAAGACTTGTACTTGTTGTTATTTGGTTGGAAACGTAAAATGCCTCATATTGTCTTGAATAATTTGATACTTGGCAATTGTTTTGAGCTCTCAAGTAGATCATGTTTAAGCTCTTGCATCATGTAGTTTAAATCTATTAGTGGAGAACTACCGTAGAGCTTGTTGAAATTTGGTTTGCATGATTGGTCTCTCTAAGGTCTAGTGTTTGAACAACAAGGAAGACAGTGTAGAGCCTTATAATTCTTGCAATATGTTCTTGTGTAAGTTTTTGCTGTACCGGTTCATACTTGTGTTTGCTTCAAACAACCTTTCAAGCAAAAGCCTTGTACTGAGAGGAAATGCTTCTCGTGTATCCAAAAACCTTGAGCCAAAACTTATGCCATTTGTGTCCACCATAACATACTATATGTGGTATTTTTCTGCCATTCCAAAGTAAATTGCTTGCATGCTACCTTTAAAATTTAATTCCTTGTCTTTGCAATACATAGCTCATGGGAAAGTAGCCTAAAAAACTATTGTGGTAATGAATATGTTGCTTATGTATCTTAGTTCTTATAAGTTGCTTGTTGAGCGGTAACCATGTTTCTGGGGACGCCATCAACCTGTCACACCTTTGTTGAATATCATGTGAGTTGCTATGCATGCTCGTCTTGTCTGAAGTAAGGGAGATTTGCCATGAGTTGAATGGTTTGAGTATGCATGTTGTTAGAGAAGAACATTGGGCCGCCAACCAAAGCCATGTATCATGGTGGAAGTTTCAGCTTGGACATTAATCCTCAGAATCTCTTATGAGAATATTACTTGTTGTTGAATGCTTATAGCATCAAAAAGAGGAGTCCATTATCTGTTTTCTATGTTGTCCCGGTATGGATGTCCTCAAGTTGAGATCTATAAAAATCGAGAAATCAAATGCGATTTATCTCCTTGGACCTTTGTACAGGTGGCATAGAGGTACCCCTTTGTGACACTTGGTTGAAACATATGTAATGCAATGATAATCCATGGAAATCCGAGCTAATTAGGACAAGGTGCGGGCACTATTAGTATTCGATGCATGAGGCTTGCAACTTATAGGAAGTTTTATGCATAACCCATATGAATTATTGCTACCGTTGACACAATTGTTTCCATGTTTTCAAAATAAAAAGCTCTAGCACATGAGTAATCCCTCGCTTCCCTCTGCGAAGGGCCTTTCTTTTACTTTATGTTGAGTCAGTTTACCTACTTCTTTCTATCTTAGAATCAAACACTTGTGTCGACTGTGTGCGTTGATTCTTACATGCTTACTTATTGCACTTATTATATTACTTTGTGTTGACAATTATCCATGAGATATACATGTTACAAGTTGAAAGCAACTGCTGAAACTTAAATCTTCCTTTGTGTTGCTTCGAAACCTCTTACTTTGAATCTATTGCTTTATGAGTTAACTCTTATGCAAGTCTTTTTGATACTTGTCTTGAAAGTACTATTCATGAAAAGTTTTTGCTATATGATTCAGTTGTTTAGTCATTATCTTTTTGTTAGCAAACTATATACCATTGCTTTGAATCACTTCATTCATCTCATATGCTTTACAATAGTATTGATCAAGATTGTGTTGGTAGCATGTCACTTCAGAAATTATTGTTTTTATCGTTTACCTACTCGAGGGCGAGTAGGAACTAAGCTTGGGGATGCTTGATACGTATCCAACGTATCTATAATTTCTTATGTTCCATGCTAGTTTTATGACAATACCAACATGTTTTAGTCATACTTTATAATGTTTTTATGCATTTTCCGGGACTAACCTATTAACAAGATGCCGCAGTGCCAGTTCTTGTTTTCTGCTGTTTTTGATTTCAGAAAAGTTAGTTTACGAATATTCTCGGAATTGGACGAAACAAAAGCCCACGGTCTTATTTTCCACGGAGCCTTCCAGAACACCGAAGAGGAGACGGAGAGGGGCCACGAGGCGGCCACCCCACATGGCGGCGCAGTGGGGCCCCTGGCCGCGCCGGCCTATGGGGTGGGCCCTCGGTCGCGAAAACCCTAGTACCGAGAGCCACGATACGAGAAAAGTTCCAGAGACGCCGCCGCCATCAACCCCATCTCGGGGGGTTCAGAAGATCGCCTCCGGCACCCTGCCAGAGAGGGGAATCATCACCGGAGGGCTCTACATCACCATGCTCGCCTCCGGACTGATGCGTGAGTAGTTCATCCTTGGACTATGGGTCCATAGCAGTAGCTAGATGGTTGTCTTCTCTTCTTGTGCTATCATGTTTAGATCTTGTGAGCTGCCTATCATGATCAGGATCATCTATTTGTTATGCTACATGTTGTGTTTGTTGGGATCCGATGAATATGGAATACTATGTCAAGTTGATTATTGATCTATCATATATGTGTTATTTTTGTTCTTGCATGCTCTCCGTTGCTAGTAGAGGCTCTGGCCAAGTTGATACTTGTGACTCCAAGAGGGAGTATTTATGCTAGATAGTGGGTTCATGTCTCCATTGAATTTGGGGGAGTGACAGCAACCCCTAAGGTTGTGGATGTGATGTTGCCACTAGGGATAAAACATCAATGCTTTGTCTAAGGATATTTGTATTGTTTACATTACGCACATTACTTAAAGCAATTGTCTGTTGTTTGCAACTTAATACTGGAAGGGGTGCGGATGCTAACCCGAAGGTGGACTTTTTAGGCATAGATGCATGCTGGATGGAGGTCTATGTTCTTTGTCGTAATGCCTGATGCGCGTAGATGTACACGTCCGTTGGGAACCCCAAGAGGAAGGTATGATGCGCACAGCAGCAAGTTTTCCCTCAGAAAGAAACCAAGGTTATCGAACCAGTAGGAGCCAAGAAGCACGTGAAGGTTGTTGGTGGAGGAATGTAGTGCGGCGCAACACCGGTGAAACCGGCGCCAACGTGGAACCTGCACAACACAATCAAAGTACTTTGCCCCAACGTAACAGCTGAGGTTGTCAATCTCACCGGCTTGCTGAAAACAAAGGATTAAGCGTATCGAGTGGAAGATGGTGGTTGTTTGCAAAGAACAAGTAAAAGCGATGAGAATGTATTCAGATGTAAAAGAATGGACCGGGGTCCACAGTTCACTAGTGGTGTCTCTCCAATAAGATAACTAACATGCTGGGTGAACAAATTACAGAGCGAGCAATTGACAAATAAAGATTCAATACATATCAACGATGATTACTATGTGATTTAATCAGGGCATTACGACAAAGTACATAGACCGCTATCCAACGATGCATCTATGCCTAAATAATCCACCTTCGAGGTTATCATCCGAACCCCTTCCAGTATTAAGTTGTAAACAACAGATAATTGCATTAAGTATGGTGCGTAATGTAATCAACACAAATATCCTTAGACAAAGCATCAATGTTTTATCCCTAGTAGCAACAAGCACATCCACAACCTTAGAACTTTTCATCATCGTCCCGGATTCAATGGAGGCATGAACCCACTATCGAGCATAATTACCCCCTCTTGGAGTTACAAGTATCAACTTGGCCAGAGCCTCTACTAGTAACGGAGAGCATGCAAGAACATAAACAACACATATATGATAGATTGATAATCAACTTAACATAGTATTCTCTATTCATCGGATCTCGGCAAACACAACATGTAGCATTATAGATAGATGATCTTGATCATGTTAGGCAGCTCACAAGATCTAATACAATGAAAGCACAAGGGGAGAAGACAACCATCTAGCTACTGCTATGGACCCATAGTCCAAGGATGAACTACTCACGCATCAATCCGGAGGCGGGCATGATGATGTAGAGCCCCTCCGGTGATGATTCCCTCTCCGGCAGGGTGCCGGAGGCGATCTCCTGAATCCCCCGAGATGGGATTGGCGGCGGCGGCCTCTCGTAATGTTTTCCGTATCGTGGCTCTCGGTACAGGGGGTTTCGCGACGAAGGCTATTTGTAGGCGGAAGGGTAGGTCAAGTGGCGGCACGAGGGCCCCACACACCAGGGCCGCGCGGCCAAGGGCCAGGCCGCGCCGCCCTAGTGTGGCGTCGCCTCGCGGCCCCACTTCGTATCTCCTCCGGACTTCTGGAAGCTTCGTGGAAAAATAGGCCCCTGGGCGTTGATTTCGTCCAATTCCGAGAATATTTCCTTACTAGGATTTCTGAAACCAAAAACAGCAGAAAAACAACAACTGGCACTTCGGCATCTTGTTAATAGGTTAGTGCCGGAAAATGTAAAATAACGCTGTAAAGTATGTGTAAAACACTCAAGTATTGTAATAAAAGTAGCATGGAACATAAGAAATTATAGATACGTTTGCGACGTATCAATGCCCTAAGTAAATCTCATAGTAGTCATCATGATATGTATATGCATCTCTATTTGTCAATTGCCCAACTGTAATTTGTTCACCCAACATGCTATTTATCTTATTGGAGAGACACCACTAGTGAATTGTGGACCCCGGTCCATTCTTTACATCTGAAATACAACCTACTGCAATCATTGTTCTATGATTTTTTCTGCAAGCAAACATAATTCTCCACACCATACGTTTAATCCTTTGTTTTCAGCAAGCCGGTGAGATTGACAACCTCACTGTTAAGTTGGGGAAAAGTAGTTTGATTGTGTTGTGCAGGTTCCACGTTGGCGCCGGAATCACTGGTGTTGCGACGCACTACACTCCTTCACCAACAACCTTCACGTGGTCTTCATCTCCTACTGGTTCGATAAACCTTGGTTTCTTACTAAGGGAAAACTCGCTACTGTACTCATCATACCTTCCTCTTGGGGTTCCCAACGGACGTGTGCTTTACCGTCACAAGGAGCTGCTACACCCCAGGGATTTCTAACTCCCTACACGCCAGCAATCACCCCCTCGATACCCTGAGAAGGGATCCTTATCACACATTGATTCCATGCTTTACGATTAGGTTCAAGTTCTCTATTATCAACACGTCCAACCCCAAGTCATCTGTAACCGTGGACACGGCTTTTCGAAAATATTTAACCCTCCAGGGGTGTAAAACTTCACGCGCCGACCGACTCTTAATGCCACATGATTAACACACTTCCTTGGTATGCCGACAGAGGGTGGTCGACCAAAATCTTTCCCTTGCTTCGCCTATTCCATGAGTCAAACTAACTGGGGAACTCCATCATCGTAGGTATCCATTCTCCGAGGCGGTCCCGGTCATTGTGTGTAGGGGATCCAGTTCAATGCCTCCAGCATCCTTCACCCTAGCCATGCCATGTATGATGCACTTTGAAAACCTTTTCCACCTTTTCCCCATGCGTATGGCAAATGTAACTCGCAATCTAATTGACTAGGCAAGTTTGGGCCAAGGGGTTCCCATGGGCCCCGTATGGCTGTACGCTCAGTCTTGGTTCCGAAGGCGAGAACGAGTCAAATCACCACATCCCCATGTGGCGGCCCATCCAAGCCTTTAAGCATGATTAATTAACATCACTGATCTTACCACGTCATCCTGCCTTACTAGGTTCATTCGCAGCTCTGATTCATCAACACGATGGATCAGAATTCGTCAACTAAGCATGGCTAAGCATATTCGATATAACGGCTCTAGCGATGCACACATAGCTCAAACCTAGTCTTGCTGGGAGCAGTGGATCAGAGTATTTAGGCTACAAGGATGGTAAATGCAACACACATAGGATAACTATAACTGTCGATAAAACATATTGGAATCGAATGCAATATGTAGGAACCAGAAGTAAAAGCATTTCGAAATCATATATGAACCAGGCTAGGGCTTGCCTTTGTCCCTAACAAACCAATGTGGATCTTCGATGATCCCATGCTTGACTTGTTCGTCGATGGACAAGTATTGAGTTGCGTCATTGTCGATCTTCATCATCTCGGCACTTGCTTTACCGATCGCGAAGAAGTAAACAACAGAAAGGTAGAACAACAATCAACACATGGCATCGATGCAATGCACATACAAGGATGATGACATTACATGTTAATTAGGTACTGAAATAACCCTAAGACATCATCAATTTAACTGGGGTTCGACGGGACTAGGGTTAGCAGTTTCGGAACCTCAGAGGGGTATTAGTTCTTCTAAAGCAACTAGGGTTCAAAGTTGTTTAACAATGCATGATTTTGCTACCAAAATGTAGATCTCATTTTTCTGAAAATTTTGATATATTATACATATTTTTCTTATTTAAAATGAATTACTTATAATTTTACAAGTTTTATTCATTTTAAATCATTTATGAAAATTCTTGGAAAATATTAAAACTCTGACAAGCTGGACCCACTGTCAGGGTTTTATTCTTTTATTAAACATTTACGAAATGAATAAATACCTGACAATGGGGCCCACATGTCAATATATTTCTTATTTACAGAAAATAAAAGAAACAAAAAGGAAAATGGAGGGGCGGGTCCCACGACGGTCAACCACCGGTGGCCGGCACGCCGGTGACCATAGCGCGGCGGCGCTAGGGCGCTCCCCTGCACGCACGGAGTGGCACGTTGAACGGAGGGGGCCGAGCGAGCAAGAGGGTGGCGGCATCGCGACCTGGAGGTCGCTGGAGCATCGCCGGCAGTGATGCCGAGCGGCGGCCGGGGCAGGTTACCGTGGCGGCGGCGATATAGAGGAGCAGGAGAAGAGGCAAGTGCACCAGCAGAATCAGCAGCTCGCCATAGATCTTTGGAAATGGACGGCGAGGTAAGTGGAGGCCGAATGGCGCCGGGAAGCTCGACGGAGGCGGCAGCTGTCTGCGGGGAAGAAGGGCGCGGCGGGGTCAATTCCAGGTGCCCGCGGCCGATTCCTTTGACGAGGATGTCACACGGGACGAGGCAAAGCTCGTGGTCCTCTCGGGGAGGCGCTGGGATGGCCGAAGCTGCGGCGATAGGAGGCAGCTGTCGGCTAGGGTTTTGGCGGGCTCACAGAGAGGAAGAGGGGGAGAAGCAGCGCGCGCGAGAGGATGAGGACGAGAGAGTAGAGGCGTGATACGTCCATTTTGCATCACTATTTTATATCATAGTTTGCTGTTATTCATTGATATATTTCATATTTAGAGATGATACTTATGTTATTTCACCTATTTTGCATGTTTCATGATCATTGGAGAATTATTCACCGTAGTCGGATTCTGCTGGAAAAAGCACCGTCAGGACACCATATTTCGGAAGATCAACAATTGACGGAAATTATATGAAAAATCCTATTTTTCCAGAAGATGAAGGGAGCCAAAAGGAGGGGCCGAGAGGGGCCACCATGGGCCCCCCCATAGGCCGGCGCGGGCCCTGGCCTGGCCGCGCCGCCATGCGGGGAGGGGGCCCACAGCCCCCTCTGGCCTCCTCTCCTTTGCGTACTTCTTCACCCCGAAAACCTAAGGCACGGGGAGTTACGAAGAATTTACAGAGCCGCCTCTGCGGGGCGGAGAGACACCAGAGAGAAAAGAGCTCTTCGTCGGGCAGGAATCCGCCGGGGAAATTCCCTCCCGGAGGGGGAAATCGACGCCATCGCCACCGTCATCGAGCTGGGCATCATTGGGATCATCATCATCATCATCATCTCCACCATCTACACCGCCATCTCCACCGCTGCACCTCGTCACCGCTGTAACAATTAGGGTTGGATCTTGATTGTTTGATAGGGGAAACTCTCCCGGTATTGATTTCTACTTGTTATTGATGCTATTGAGTGAAACCATTGAACCAAGGTTTATGTTCAAATTGTTATTCATCATCATATCACCTCTGATCATGTTCCTTATGATGTCTCGTGAGTAGTTCGTTTAGTTCTTGAGGACATGGGTGAAGTCTAAATGTTAGTAGTGAATTATGGTTGAGTAATATTCAATGTTATGATATTTAAGTTGTGGTGTTACTCTTCTAGTGGTGTCATGTGAACGTCGACTACATGATACTTCACCTTTATGGGCCTAGGGGAGTGCATCTTGTATTCGTTTGCTAATTGTGGGGTTGCCGGAGTGACAACAACCTAAACCCCCGTTGGTATATCGATGCAGGAGGGATAGCAGGATCTCAGAGTTTAAGGCTGTGGTTAGATTTATCTTAATTACTTTCTTGTATTTGCGGATGCTTGCAAGGGGTATAACCACAAGTATGTATTAGTCCTAGGAAGGGCGGTGCATTAGCATAGGTTCACCCACACAACACTTATCAAAACAATGAAGATTAATCAACTATAGAAAGCGAAAGCACTAGACTAAAATCCCCGTGTGTCCTCAAGAATGTTTGGATTATAAGTAAACAAACCGGCTCGTCCTTTGTGCTAAAAAGGATTGGGCCACTCGCTGCAATTATTTTTCTAGCAATTTACTTATTCGTACTTTATTTATCTGCTATATTAAAACCCCCTGAATACTTGTCTGTGAGCATTTACAGTGAATCCTTCATCGAAACTGCTTGTCAACACCTTCTGCTCCTCGTTGGGTTCAACACTCTTATTTATCGAAAGTACTACGATACACCCCCTATACTTGTGGGTCATCAAGACTATTTTCTGGCGCCGTTGCCGGGGAGTGAAGCGCTATTGGTAAGTGGAATTGGTAAGGAAATTTTTATTGTACGTGCTGATTTTGTTTCTGCTTGCTGCTATAAGTCATTATGGAGAGATCCTCCCTTGAATTTCTATTTGGGAAATCTACTACTACTGCAACGGTAGTGGATGAGGCGCCAGGTGAGGAAGTAATACCATATAAAATACCTATGAAAATTATTGAACGTGTGGTGGATAACCGCTATGAAGGGGATGGAACTGTTCATCCTGGAGATCATTTACTATTTTTACATGAATTATGCGGGTTATTCAAGTGTGCAGGTATTTCAATGGATGAAGTTAGGAAGAAATTATTTGTTATGTCGCTATCTGGTAAAGCGGCGCATTGGTATAAACTGCTGAAGGATGGGCGTTCTCTTGATTGGAAGGATATTGTGCCTCTATTTTATTCCAAATTCTATCCTCCAAGTGAAATTCACAAAGACCGCAACCGTATATATAATTTCTGGCCTCATGATGGAGAAAGTATTGCCCAAGCGTGGGGGAGATTGAAGTCTTTAATGCTCAAATGCCCCATTCATGAGCTTCCTAGTAATATTATTATTGATAATTTCTATGCAAGACTTTATTTTCAAGATAAAACCTTGCTGGATACTGCTTGTTCTGGATCATTCACGCGCAATAAAGAAGAGTTTAAATGGGACCTTCTTGATCGAATCCAAGAAAATACTGAAGGATGGGAGAATGACAAAGGTAGAGTGTCAGGTATAAATTATGATTATGAATGCATTGAAACTTTTATGGATACTGATGAATATCGTAATATAAGTGCTACATATGGTCTTGAATCTCAAGTTGTTGCAAATATTTATAAAGCCTTTGCCTCTCATTTTGAATTGCCTAGGAAGAATTTTGATAAGTATCATGAACCGTATAAAGATAAAGTTGATTCACCTAAAGGTAAATGTATTGAAATTAAAACTGTTGATCAAGTTCTTCCTGAAGCTTATATTGAAAAAACTCCTTTCCCTGCTAAAATGAAGGAATATTCTGTTATAACTAGTGTAGTTAATAAAAGTGCAAAGAAACCCATAGAACCTGAAGAACAAATAAAGGTTGAACTCTGCTCGTTGCAATAGTTAAAGATCTTGTTACCTGAAAATGTGGAAGATGGTCATATTATTTTTTGTGAAGATGCTTCTAATATTGTTTCGCATCCTAATAAGTCTAGGAAAGCCAGTGTTCCTGTGCTCTCTGTTCGAATTGGTGATCATTGCTATTATGGTTTATGCGACATTGGTGCTAGTATTAGTGCCATTCCTTATGAGCTCTACATGGAAATTATGCATGAAATTGGCTCTTGTGAACTTGAAGATATTGATGTGGTTATTCGGCTAGCTAATAGAGAAACTATCTCTCCCATTGGTATTGTTCGAGATGTTGAAGTTCTATGTGGTAAGATTAAATATCCTGCCGACTTTTTGGTACTTGGTTCTGCTGCTAGTAAGTCTTGCCCTATTATTTTTGGTAGACCTTTTCTGAATACTTGTGGAGCTATTATAGATTGCAAGAAAGAGAAAATTGTTACTAAATTTGCTGGTGAATCTTATGAGTTTAACTTCTCTAAATTTGCCAAAACTCCTTACAAAGCTGATTTGCCTAATGATGATTTTAGAGTTGAACAGTGTGCATCTATTGCTCTTGCTCCTAATAATCCTTTGCAACAACATTTGGAGAATAGTGAGAGTGAAGTTTTTAGGGAAGAAAGGGATGAGCTTGATGAAATTTTCCTTCGTCAACCTATTCTTAAACATGACTTACCGGTTGAAGATTTAGGTGTAACACCACCACCAAAGGAAGATCCTGTATTTGATTTGAAACCATTACCTGATAATCTTAAGTATGCTTATATTGATGATAAGAAAACATACCCTGTTATTATTAGTGCTAAGCTTTCAGATATTGAGGAAGAAAGATTATTAGAAATATTGAAGAAACACCGAGGAGCTATTGGCTACACTCTTGATGACTTGAAGGGGATTTCCCCCGCTATTTGCCAACATGCCATTAATATAGAAGATGGTGCAAAACCCGTTGTTGAACATCAGCGTCGTCTAATTCCTAAGATGAAGGATGTGGTAAGAAATGAGGTATTAAAACTTCTTGAAGCAGGTATTATATATCCTATTGCTGATAGTAGATGGGTTAGTCCTGTGCATTGTGTACCTAAGAAAGGAGGAATAACTCTTGTGCCCAATGATAGTGATGAGCTCATTCCTCAAACAGTAGTTGTATGGTATAGAATGTGCATTGATTTTCGAAAAGTTAATAAAGTTACTAAGAAAGATCATTACCCTTTACCTTTTATTGATCAAATGTTAGAAAGGTTGTCTAAAAATACTCATTTCTGCTTTCTTGATGGTTATTCTAGGTTTTCACAAATTGATGTTAGAGCTAAAGATCAAGAGAAAACCACTTTCACTTGTCCCTATGGAACTTATGCTTATAGGCGTATGCCTTTTGGTTTATGTAATGCTCCTGCTACTTTCCAAAGATGCATGTCTGCTATTTTTCATGGCTTTTGTGAAAAGATTGTTGAGGTATTCATGGGTGATTTTTCTCGTCTATGGGAATTCTTTTGATAATTGCTTGCGAAACCTTGATAAAGTTTTGCGGAGATGTGAAGAAACTAACCTTGTTCTTAATTGGGAGAAATGCCACTTTATGGTTAATGAAGGAATTGTATTGGGACATAAAATTTCTGAGAGAGGTATTGAAGTTGATAGAGCTAAAGTTGAAGCAATTGAGAAGATGCCCTATCCTAGGGATGTTAAAGGTATTCGTAGTATTCTTGGTCATGCTAGTTTTTATAGGAGATTTATTAAAGATTTCTCTAAAATTTCAAAGCCTCTTACTAATCTTCTTCAAAAAGATGTACCTTTCGTTTTTGATGATGATTGTAAGGAAGCTTTTGAAACTCTAAAGAAAGCCTTAACAACTGCTCCTGTAGTCGAACCTCCTGATTGGAATTTGCCTTTTGAAATTATGTGTGATGCTAGTGATTTTGCTGTAGGTGCTGTTCTTGGACAGCGAGTAGATAAAAAATTAAATGTTATTCATTATGCTAGTAAAACTCTAGACGTTGCTCAAAGAAATTATGCTACAACTGAGAAAGAGTTATTAGCCGTAGTTTTTGCATGTGACAAGTTTAGACCCTATATTGTTGATTCAAAAGTTACAGTTCATACTGATCATGCTGCGATTAGGTACCTTATGGAAAAGAAAGATGCTACGCCAAGGCTTATTAGATGGGTGCTTCTTTTGCAAGAATTTGATTTACAAATTGTAGATAGGAAAGGTGCTGATAATCCTGTTGCTGTTAATTTGTCTAGATTGGAAAATATTGCTTATGATCCTATTCCTGTTAATGATAGTTTTCCAAATGAACAATTGGCTGTAATAAAGGTGAGCTCGCGAGATAGTCCTTGGTATGCTGATTATGCTAACTTTATTGTTTCGAAGTACTTGCCTCCAACCTTTTCATCTCAGCAAAGGAGGAAATTCTTTTATGATTTGAGGCATTATTTTTGGGATGACCCACACTTATATAAAGAAGGAGTGGATGGTATTATGCGAAGATGTGTCCCAGAATATGAACAACAAGAGATATTGAGCAAATGTCATGGTAGTGTTTATGGAGGACATCACGCCGGAGATAGAACCGCACAAAAGGTTCTACAATCAGGTTTTTATTGGCCAACACTTTTCAAAGATGCAAGGAAGTTTATCTTATCTTGTGATGAATGTCAAAGAGTTGGTAATATCTCTAGACGCAATGAAATGCCTATGAATTATACTCTTGTTATTGAACCATTTGATTGTTGGGGATTCGACTTCATGGGTCCTTTCCCTTCTTCGAAGGTAACACTCATATACTTGTCGCTGTTGATTATGTTACTAAATGGGTAGAAGCTATACCTACAAAAAGTGCTGATGGTGAGACCTCTATAAAAATGCTTGTAGATGTTATATTTCCTAGATTTGGAGTACCTAGATATATTATGACTGATGGAGGTTCTCACTTTATTCATGGTGGTTTTAGAAAAATTCTTGCCAAATATGGTATTAATCATAGAATTGCTTCAGCTTATCATCCTCAAACTAGTGGGCAAGTAGAATTATCAAATAGATAAATTAAAGCTATCTTGGGAAAGACTGTTAATAAATCTAGAAAGAATTGGGCTAGTAAGTTAAAAGAAGCACTTTGGGCTTATAGAACTGCTTATAAAAATCCTATGGGAATGTCTCCATATAAAATGGTTTATGGAAAAGCTTGTCATTTACCTTTAGAACTAGAGCACAAACTTATTGGGCTGTAAGAGAACTTAATAAAGATTTTAAACTTGCCGGTAAGAAGAGGTTGCTACAATTGAGTTCTTTAGATGAATGGAGAAGTTAAGCTTATGAAAATGCTAAACTTTTTAAGGAGAAAGTTAAGAAGTGGCATGATAGAAGAATTATTAAAAGAGAATTTAATGTTGGAGATAAAGTCCTATTGTATCGGTCTCGTCTCAGATTTTTTGCAGGGAAATTACTCTCAAAATGGGAAGGACCATATGTTATTGAGGAGGTATATCGTTCAGGGGCAATAAAAATTAGCTCTTTGGAAGGTAACGCCACACAAGTAGTGAATGGACAAAGACTCAAGCATTATATTTCTGGAGATTCTTATAATGAAGATATTGATGTTATTCAAGTGATGACTCCGGAAGCTTTCATCAAAGATCAAATTGACAGTGCTGCAGAGTCCGACTTTGAATAGGTAACAGTTTTAGTAATAAAAAGTCCGCGTTTAACTTTCCGAACAATATTTCTGCTGTTTTTGGAAAATATAAAAAATTACGAGATCGAAACGGAGTGGAGGAGACGCGCGAGGGCCCGTCACCATAGGCCGGCGGGGGCCCCACCCTGGCCGCGCCGCCCTATGGGGACAGCCCCTCGGCGTCCCGTTTCCACTCGTTTTCGGCCTGGAACCTTCCTTTTGTCGTAAAAATATTTGCTATATAATCCCCCGGATCTCCAGAGGTCCGTATATCGTTTTCTCGTCGTGTTTTGTTTCGAGCTGTTTTCTGCCAGATCTGTTTTTGATCTAGAAGCACCATCGTCTCCAACAACAAAGACAAGGAGCCTTGGGAGGAAGAGATGGATGAAGGGGTCAATAAGGGAGTGAAGAAGATAGCATCAGCAAAAAGAGAGAAGGAAGCTAAGGAGAGTAAGCCAATCTTGGTGGGATCGGTTAACACTGGGCGTTCTTTTTCTCATAACTTGCAGGGACTTCTTCCGCCTGCTCTTAGCCTCGACTCTTTCCCTTGTGTGGAGGAAGCAATACGGGTTACCGATGAGTTTTGTGATCAATATCGTGCTCTAAGAAGGGAAGTGGAGATACTTCAGGAGGAGAACCAGCGACTTCGTAGAATGCTGGAATATTACTCGATTCCCATCACAAGGCTGCCACCGCCACATTCGGATAACAATGAATCTTTTCGAGTTTTAGTGCAGAACTGCCAAACTGAGAAGCTGAAGCTGAAGGAGATCTTTAAGAAGCGCGAGAAGAACCCACCACCATCACCACCGAAGGAGTAATTCATCATTGGTATTGGCATCCCCTTGGTTTGTTCCAAGCTTGGGGGAGTGTCGCGGTATCACATCATCACTATCTTTATCTTTTACTATCAAGTAGAGTCATATCATGAGTAGGGAAGTTATCATATAGAATAGTTTGCAGTGTGGAAGTATCTCTCTTAGTTGGTTATCTATGTATCCGTTGGTGTGAGTTATCGTTATGGAATATTAATGAGAAGTCTTATCATTTACTTTTTGCACACTTTATTTTAGTTTGCAATTTCTATTATATGATCACTCTTGACATTAGTATTGATATCACTTTGGGAGCATCAAGTAAATCTATTTGGTTTTGGCAAACTTAGCATTGGTCAGTAGCAACAATACTTTAATGATTAAATAGAAAAGGGAAATACATGTAGATAAATTACTTTATTATCTTTCTGCTAATGAGTTTAGTATTCTGAAGTTAAAATTGCTTGTGCTTATGAGAAAGATGCATGATTGTTTCTATCACATGTATATTTGTTTGTTTCCCTCAACCTTTATGCTTGCTACCCAACCTTGCTAGCCGAAGACCTGTATTGAGAGGGAATGCTTCTCATACATCCATGACCTTAGACCAAACCCATGCCAATTGTGTCCACCATAACTACCTACTATGTGGTATTTTGCGCCACTCCAAGTAAATACTTCATGTGCTACCTTTAAATAATTCAAACTATATTATTCCTTATTTGTGTCAATGTTTTATAGCTCATGAGGAAGTATGTGGTGTTTTATCTTTCAATCTTGTTGGGTGGACTTTCACCAATGGACTAGTGGCACATCCGCTTATCCAGTAATTTTGCAAAAAGAGCTGGCAACGAGGTTCCCAGCCCCAATTAATAACTTTCATTAATAATTCTCTTCACATATTTTTCCCTGATTTATCAGTAAGCAACTTAATTTTGCAATAGACACTCCTCCATGGTATGTGAATGTTGGAAGGCACCCAAGGATTCGGTTAGCCATGGCTTGTGAAAGTAAAGGTTGGGGGGAGTGTCATCCATAATAAAACTAAAATACATGTGTAAACAAAAGAGAAGGGGGATGATCTACCTTGCTGGTAGAGATGACGTCCTTCATGGGAGCCGCTCTTGGAAGGTCTGTTTGGCAAGGGGGTTAGAGTGCCCACTACCATTCGTTGACAACAACAAACACCACTCAAAATCTTTCTTTTATGCTCTTTACATGATTTCAAAACTTGAAAAAGCTCTAGCACATGATTTAATCCCTGCTTCCCTCTGCGAAGGGACTATCTTTTACTTTTATGTTGAGTCAGTAAACCTATTTCCCTCTATCTTAAGCAAGCAATTGAGTTGTTGTGAACCAACCATTTATGCTATGATTTAGTTAATCATGTCTTTTATGCTTTCTTGTTTAGTACAAATTTTATCTGAATGAATATGACTTTGTAAGTTATCAAAGATTTTGAGGAGATTGTTATGATTGAGGATGAAAGCCCTGCTATATAAGTTCTAATATGAAAGCTTTGCCTAGAAGATAAGTACAATCCGTTAGTAGTTCTCTGACCAAGAACAAAGTTTGCCATAACCATTTATGATTTCCTATGCACCTTTATTTGTGATTTCTCTTTACTTATTTCGAGTTGAGTTATATGAAGGGAATGTTTACTAAAATGTCTTGGGTGAATCAATATGATGCTTCTTGTCCGTATTTTATTTATCGACTCTTCACTCCATAAACATGTGGTCTTGTTTATTGAGCTCAGTTTCGCTTGGGGACAAGCGAGGTCTATGCTTGGGGGGAGTTGATACGTCCATTTTGCATCACTATTTTATATCATAGTTTGCTGTTATTCATTGATATATTTCATATTTAGAGATGATACTTATGTTATTTCACCTATTTTGCATGTTTCATGATCATTGGAGGATTATTCACCGGAGTCAGGATTCTGCTGGAAAAACCACCGTCAGGACACCATATTTCGGAAGATCAACAATTGACGGAAATTATATGAAAAATCCTATTTTTCCAGAAGACGAAGGGAGCCAAAAGGAGGGGCCGAGAGGGGCCGCCATGGGCCCCCCATAGGCCGGCGCGGGCCCTGGCCTGGCCGCGCCGCCATGTGGGGAGGGGGCCCACAGCCCCCTCTGGCCTCCTCTCCTTTGCGTACTTTTTCACCCCGAAAACCTAAGGCACGGGGAGTTACGGAGAATTGACAGAGCCGCCTCTGCGGGGCGGAGAGACACCAGAGAGAAAAGAGCTCTCCGGCGGGCAGGAATCCGCCGGGGAAATTCCCTCCCGGAGGGGGAAATCGACGCCATCGCCACCGTCATCGAGTTGGGCATCATTGGGATCATCATCAGCATCTCCACCATCTACACCGCCATCTCCACCTCTGCACCTCGTCACCGCTGTAACAATTGGGGTTGGATCTTGATTGTTTGATAGGGGAAACTCTCCCGGTATTGATTTCTACTTGTTATTGATGCTATTGAGTGAAACCATTGAACCAAGGTTTATGTTCAGATTGTTATTCATCATCATATCACCTCTGATCATGTTCCATATGATGTCTCGTGAGTAGTTCGTTTAGTTCTTGAGGACATGGGTGAAGTGTAAATGTTAGTAGTGAATTACGGTTGAGTAATATTCAATGTTATGATATTTAAGTTATGGTGTTACTCTTCTAATGGTGTCATGTGAACGTCGACTACATGATACTTCACCTTTATGGTCCTAGGGGAGTGCATCTTGTATTCGTTTGCTAATTGTGGGGTTGCCGGAGTGACAGCAACCTAAACCCCCGTTGGTATATCGATGCAGGAGGGATAGCAGGATCTCAGAGTTTAAGGCTGTGGTTAGATTTATCTTAATTACTTTCTTGTATTTGCGGATGCTTGCAAGGGGTATAATCACAAGTATGTATTAGTCCTAGGAAGGGCGGTGCATTAGCATAGGTTCACCCACACAACACTTATCAAAACAATGAAGATTAATCAACTATAGGAAGCGAAAGCACTAGACTAAAATTCCCGTGTGTCCTCAAGAACGTTTGGTCATTATAAGTAAATAAACCGGCTTGTCCTTTGTGCTAAAAAGGATTGGGCCACTCGCTGCAATTATTTCTCTCGCAATTTACTTATTCGTACTTTATTTATCTGCTATATTAAAACCCCCTGAATACTTGTTTGTGAGCATTTACAGTGAATCCTTCATCGAAACTTCTTGTCAACACCTTCTGCTCCTCGTTGGGTTCGACACTCTTATTTATCGAAAGTACTACGATACACCCACTATACTTGTGGGTCATCAAGGAGTGCGGGCAACTCCTGGTGGTCTCCTTGCTTACCGCAGCAACAAGCAGGAGGTGGCCAGGCGCTCGATAGCAGGTGGTTCAAGGAAGAAGACAACAGGCAATTTACAAAAGGCCCCCTCGCTTCTCAGGTTTTGTGGGAAATTTTTAAAACAACACAAGTTTTACATGATTTGGTGATTCAAACTTGTTTAGGATATTACCAAAAAAATATTCAGGGACCTTCCTAATATATTTTAGAAGGTTCACACAATTTTGTTTGGAAAGTTTCAAACATTTTGAAGTATCTATTATATATTAAAAGTATATTACGGGCTAACCAGAAAAAAGAGAAATTGCTAGAAATTCCCACAATAATTAGAAACATCTGACCATTTATTTGGTTGACTGAAAATCTATGACCATTAGATTGAACTTAAGTAAATAACTAGCAAAAGTGCCCGTGCGTTGCGACGGGTTGCTTTATTAAATATTTCTAAGCTCGTGCAGAATCATGCGTCAAAGTCAATCACCAAATTGACCAAATTGATTCTGATCGATGTGTCTTTGTCCACATGAGCCCCTCCATGAGACGCGAAACACTCTCAAGGAAAGACCCCATGCTCGGGGAGGCTCTCAAGGGAATTTGGCGATGCTGACTTAGAGGTAAGACACCGTACTTATCATGTGAGAAAAGTATATAATAATATTATGATTAGTACTTTCGTAAGAAAACTGCAATCATAGGTTTATGGAGTTGGCATAATCTGTACTAATAAATAACCTTTCACCAAAAAAAGGATAAAATAACTGGGATTTTTCTGATTGCATACTTTTTTCCTCTGGATGAGATTAACAGGCGTGCATGCAGTTAATAGAAACACTTTGGCCATTACTTTTTAGTCAGTAGAACATAAATTATATGTAAAAAAGTTATATCATTGAAAACCTGTTTTAAATATGAATCTAATGATATAGTTGTTGACTAAATTAACGGTCAAAGTTTAGCTTAACGGAAGGAGTAGTTATTGGAGTATGATTGAGCAGAAAGAACAATAAGAATATGCCAGGATGGTATACTTCATGAAAGTCTCAATTAACGGTACGGTTCCTCTACAATCTGGGAACACTACAGACCAGGAAAATCTAAAAAAAATACCTTGGACTCGACGACTCGTGCAACGCGTTGGGTATCTGAACCTTGGTGCACAAATTCCTCCATGAAACGGTCGATCAAAAACAATTAGAGGCGAGCAACCAAAAAGATAGCGTAATAATAATGTGCTCCATGGGACTCTCATAGCTGGACTTCGTCCAATCAGGCCACGCTCCCCATGGGCCACCCGCTGCTGCCGACCGCGGCGGCATGAGCCTTGCAAACGCCAACGCTGACAGCAGCTCCAGGAGATGAGCTGAATAACATCGGAGAAATCAGGCGGCGGACAGAGAAGATGAAGTAGACGTAGTCCTAGGCCGAGGCTGCGCTAGATCCGCCGTTTAGCAGCGCGGCGGACACGGCCGCTAAGTCAATCTGGCAGCAGAACCGGTCAGAGCACCCATTAACCCGTCAATAGAGGGAAATTCTGATTCACACATAATTATTGCGGGGATGGCGGAAGCACCGGGTCTGCGCTCACGACCGCATCAAAATCCACATACAGAACACCAGCGATCACACCGCGGAACCTTGATTAGAGTAGAGTACCATACCAGGCTCGATCCAGCCCCAGATTCCGACGGTAAGGACGCTGGATCTAGGGGAGAATTCGCGAGCGCTGAGAGAGACAGTAACAGGAGATCGATTTGGCTCGGGTGGCTTGATTCAGGAGGAGGTTAAGCATGTTGGTGCAGCACCTCGGCTGCACCTTTCTCTTCCTCGCTCGCACTAACGAACGGAGGTGGAAGAAGGCAACGGAGACAACACGAATTTTGCCGGCCGGCGCACGGAGCGCCGCCACGGGCGCACCAACACCCGACTCTTTCTTGTATTCACTTGGCTCGTACCAGTACAGATCAATGAGGAATTTATACATGGCCTAACACATGCGCACACAACGCACGCCCGTTGCCCACGTTGCTCGTGATCCGCTCTTCCAGGCCACGCGCACGGCGCGCTCGTACGCGCACGCCGCGGCCAGCTCCAACGGCCACGACTACGAACTCCCGTGAGACTCGGCCATCCCTTCTTCCGCCCAGCTCCGACCTGACCAGAACGCAGAGCACCTACTCATGCGCGCGAAGCGGCCATCTTTCGAGCTGATCGCAAGTCCATTCTCCAGTAACCTATGCATGCAACTAATAACTAGTCTAATCAAGACTACTACTAACATTCTCCCTCCTAATCTTGATTCGCTAGGTGTTGTCGTCGCCTTGAACGCCTTTCTTCATCTTCACCCGAGATCAACCTCGTGGTGCTTCAATGGAGTTAGAGGAGGTTGGGATTTATAGCTATGGCTCGCACATACGTCGCCACAGCCACGCACACACGCACCCACTCGCAACGCTCCACACGCCCTAGCTCGTGACCATGATCGCGCGCTGACGCGATCAACACGGCCGGCCCTGCGTGCCTAGGATGCGGTCTTCTCCCTCCTCGATCGTCCCGCGGTGATCCAGCCTTCTTCCTCGGCGACACACGCCAAGCTCCTTCTCCGCCGGCGACACACGCCGGACAGCCTCCAGCGACAAACGCCAAAGGATGTAGCCGAACTCAAGCACGAACTCGAGCACAACGACGACATACGCCTCGGCGACGAACGCCTCCGCCCGACGTCAACCACGCGCCTCTACGCGCAGCTGCACCTCCACGGTAGCCGCTCCCTGGCCGCCACGGCTGCCGCAGCCTCCACGCCGCCGTGCAGCGCCTCCGCCGCACGCACAAGGCCGCCGCCATGCTCACCGCGGACTCGCCACGCCACAGCCCCGAGCTGCGAGGCTCTGATACCAAATGTTGGTGCAGCACCTCGGCTGCACCTTTCTCTTCCTCGCTCGCACTAACGAACGGAGGTGGAAGAAGGCAACGGAGACAACACGAATTTTGCCGGCCGGCGCACGGAGCGCCGCCACGGGCGCACCAACACCCGACTCTTTCTTGTATTCACTTGGCTCGTACCAGTACAGATCAATGAGGAATTTATACATGGCCTAACACATGCGCACACAACGCACGCCCGTTGCCCACGTTGCTCGTGATCCGCTCTTCCAGGCCACGCGCACGGCGCGCTCGTACGCGCACGCCGCGGCCAGCTCCAACGGCCACGACTACGAACTCCCGTGAGACTCGGCCATCCCTTCTTCCGCCCAGCTCCGACCTGACCAGAACGCAGAGCACCTACTCATGCGCGCGAAGCGGCCATCTTTCGAGCTGATCGCAAGTCCATTCTCCAGTAACCTATGCATGCAACTAATAACTAGTCTAATCAAGACTACTACTAACAAAGCACGGATTACTTCGGTGCCCTCCGCCGCCTTGAACGGGCACCAAAGAAACTCCCCTAGCATCCCGACGTTTTCCGCCGGTGCCGGGTTCTGCTGCGAATCGAGGTGCGGGCCGCCGGGTTCTGCTGCGAATCGAGGTGCGGGGGTTTCGTTTGATGAGATTCGATCTGATTTCGGGAGAAGGCGGCCTGTGCTCCGTGGCTATATATAATAGGCAGCTGCGGCATCACCGATGGGTTTGAGGAAGGCGAGCGAGGGATAGGGCTCGTTCGGGACAGGAGAAAAAAAGATGACCGAACCGGTACAATGGTAAGCGATGTATTATGTGATTTTGTGGGAGGGCAAAACGGTCCAAATAAAAGTTGGACGAAAATTTTGGCAGAAACCTTAGCTCCTTTATTATTAGGTATAGACTAGGAAATTTGCCCGTGCGTTGCAACGGGTTAATTTTTATTTTGACCTGAAGCGGCCCTCGTGTAGTGTTTGTTGGGTACCGCGTCGGTCTGCCTACCTCAACCTGCTGCTTCATGCTGTGCCCCGGCCAATGTCCATTCACACGCCATGTGATCCACCTGAAGCCCTAGAGCCCCGCTCTTGGACTCTGGTGTTGTTGTAGGGCCTTTATTGGCTATGGGCCGATCTTCCGGTGCGCAAGGCAAGGGCCATCATTTTATGCCCTAGCTAGTAAACCGAAGGAAAAACCCACACCTTCATTGAATAGCATCCACAGATGCAACCATTCTCATATGAGGCAGGAAAGTAGTTCATGGCGCGAACTGAACGTATCTTGCTCTCAAACGAGTTTCTCTCTAGTCTTCCGTGTAAAAAGTTTCCTTATCTTTTGATGTTGGAGTCCTCATCCTCCTCATCTAGCAATAGCAATGAGAAAAGTCCTATGAGTGAAGATGAGGAAGTTGACATGGGTGGAAAACTGAAGCAAGATTCAATTACGCAATATATATGATGCACATATAAGTTAGCTCTAGCACACTCATGTACATAAGAATCAATAAAATCTCACCCGCAAAAATAAAGCAATTAACACTAATAAAACCTCGATGGTGAAAAAGCTACTCCCTTTGGTTCTACACAACTGATGCAAATTTAGTTAAAATATAGGCTAAAATATGTCTACTTCTATTAAACCCATGACAAATATGTAGGTCTAGAGAGAGTAATTAAAGTACACAAATATGCAGACCAATCACGCAACAAGAAAAAAGTGTATATTTATCTAGTACATGGCATGTGAGCATCAGACGACAGCAATTAGTTCTTACCGGTAGAGTCATACATGGAGAACATGCCTTCTAAGTGCACGTTCTTATAGGGAATCGGCACATCCATGTGCCTTCGTATTAGCTCCACCAAGTATTAAATCCATTGGTGAGCATTGGAGCTCTCTCAACGTGTGCACCTTCCGTGGCCTTATGATTTGTTGTCTCTCCCGTGGGTTTCAGATCGCGCCGCCGTGGTAATCGCCGATGAATCCCAAGCATATCCTCATGCGCTGCCTGTGCTAATTGCCGCGGGCGTCTCCCTCGGTGGCTCGGGTGCACTTCACCGATTCCTCAGTTCCTCACGGCATCACCTTGCAGCCGCGCGCTAAACCGAAGGAAGTCGTCGTCTCTCCTTTGCAGGAGCCGGACGCGGTGGTTGAAGTGGTTGTTATTTGGAAGCGCTCATCATTGTAAACTGCCCACTGCAGCGTGATTCACTATGGTCGTTTCTTTGATCTCTCGTCAAGTTGCTAGCTTGCAGGGTATTTCGAATTTGTTCAGAAGATTGGATCGAGTTGACGCCAGGCAATCGATCGCTCCCGCGGCGGGGGCTCGGGGACATGCAGCAGGTGCAAGCGATTAACCTGTCGTGGAACAACTTCACACGCCGGCGAGATCTCCATGAAACTAAACAAAACACCTCGTGTCGAGTCCGGAAGAATTTTTGTGTGGTGGCACGTGGGCGCGTAGCCCGTCGCCGAGAGGACAACTCGTGTTTCCGCCCGCTGTAGATCTCGCGTGGCAGACGTACCTTGGAGTGAGCTTCGGCGTGGCCGGCGTCGATCGGGGGAGCCGGTCGGAGACGGGGGTCTGGCCTGTGGCGAAGACGGCAGCGATGTCAGGGTCATCCTTGGCGTCTGTGTTTTGGTTAGCGCGCCGCTTCCGCTGCGGTGGAGGTCGGAGATTTATCTTGCTGGCCAGAACCTGGGGAGTTTGACGATACGATGGTTGTTTATCTTAGTTTCCGAGAACAGACTCGTATACGGACCGGATTCTGTCTGACCTGCTCGGCTCCACGCATCGGATGAAGACAAGACGTATTGTAAGTTGGACGAAAACGCACTCCGGCGGACGGAACCAAGGAAACATTACTTCCTTTACTAGTAAATTTGCCCGTGCGTTGCTACGGTTTAACTATGAGATATAGTGTTGGACATGCGCCACTTTTAAAAGTTAAGTGACACACATCATTTTTACATTTCTTTGACTTGGTTTAGAAATATGATCTACCATTGCTTGGTGATGGGATGTTTCAACAATCTTTTTGTTACATCACGTGTCAAGGAAGGACTTTAGAATTCTAACAAAATGCAGTATACGAGATCACCTGGAAAAAATAGAATAGATGCAGTTCAACATAGAAATTATATTTAGTAAATTCCTTTTACAAACTAATTGTGAAAACTGACTTATCTCTGATATTGCGTGATTGCGGTTGTATTCAAGTTACTATAATACTATGTACTCCCTCCGTTCACTAATATAAGATGTTTTAGTTTTTTATAGATTCATCTATTTTGGTATGTATATAGTCTACTTTTGTACGAACAAGATCGATCGGCCTCTTCCGGCACTTGCTCCCGCACCCAGTAGTCGCTGGCTCGCTGCCGAACCGGTAGCATCCTTCATGTGATGGAATCACTTGGATCGAGCCTTAAGTGTGATCTCCCTCTCGTACGTCTTCGTGATTATCTTGATTGCGGCATGCCGGCATGACAGTAACCGCTACTCTGGCTGGGGAATACAGTCTTGACAGCATGATGTACGGCTCGGGACGCCATCCGTCGTGTCCAGCTTCCACACCATCTTGTTCTTGTGCTCAACGAGAACTGTGTTCTGGCGCGTCTGGCTCACGACGAGCACCGGCTTCCACACTGGCGTCCAACCTCAAAGGCAAGAAGATAAAACAACAACGGCGGCGGCCATTGTCGGATCGCCCAGGGCTATCCGGCCATAGATCATCTCCTTATCCCTACGTCTCTTCCTGGCTCCTCACCAGGCCAGCGCCATCCCATAAAACGCTTCTTCATCTCCCGACTCGACCAGTAGCCATCGGCTCGACCACCCGGAGATTGGTCTGCAGCAGGCCCGTCCATGGTCATGCAACAGCAGGGGAGTTGCCCTCCCCCTCCCCCTGCTTCTCTTCTTGGATTCCCACCAGGCCTGTTCTCCGATGAATACAGTTGAGAACTAAGTAGAGTACGTCAGGGGAACCATAAATTCGATGTAGGCTTCTCCCTCCAAACTCAGCCACGAGTTTACTGTCTGGTATAGCATAGTTTCATACGGCTTGAGATTGTAGGAATCCAGGCTTCAGGCTAACCAAAAATAGTACTTGTAGGGCCGTATGTGCCCCTCGGACATAAGCTTGTGCTCCTCGACTGCCCCCTGGCCATCGAACACTGGTCACAGGAGGCGCCGCTAGCTCGTCCCGCCGTTCCGCGTCGATGCGCTCTGCGTCCCCGCGTATGCCCCCGTCCAGGCCCGGAGCCCCAAATCACTTCACTGCTGCTACGAGTGGCGCGAACTCCACGATGGTGCACGGACGACTCCGTGCGGGGTTTACTCCTGCGCGCCGCCGCCACAACACGAGCATCGAACTTCTAGCTGTCGTCGTCGTCACCAAGGGGCGGCCCGAGTCCTATCTTGGCTACATGGCCATATCCACCCGTCGATGATCTTCGCGCACTCCACAACCATGCCTGGTTCACCGTGTCCCCGCGCCTTCAGAACCTGAGGAGGCATCGAGTGCGAGCAGGTGAACTGCAAGCGCAACTGTTCAGCGCTTCCTTCCTTCGGTTCGAGCAGACTGCCCACCTTCGGCTCCATGTTGTCGAGCAAGGTGGGGCTTGTTGACGTGAAGAGCTCCCCTTCCGTCTCCCCCGATTTGAGATCTCGGAATCGTTGCCGATCGGGGACGCTCACGAACGCGTTCTTTTTTGCGGGACCTCCCCTCCACCTCTCCTGATCGGGTGCGCATACGATCATATATATACACGAGCGTTTACATATGGCAACAGTAGGTCGGTAGAGATGGACTCTTTTCCGTGCCAGGCTAGGAGACCAGACGAAAATCTGTAGATCGATCGGGCTGGACTCTTTTTCGTGCTAAGCGTGGAAACCAGATGAAAATAACGCTCACGGGATCTCACGACGACGGACCAAGGCCGGACGACAGAAACGCACGGACGAAACCAAGGAAACACTTCTCCCTTTATTATTAGGTATAGATAGATTATTAGGTATAGATTACCCACCATTGCCATTACAATAGGCATATCGTACAAGGTATCCCTCAGCGTTTTATGTTATTTCTCTTTTTTTTCACAACGTGGCCGCCACCTCTCAAGAACCGAGCCGCTAAAGCATGCATCTCTCAAACCCTAGATTAAGCTGCTGAAAGAACGGATAAATTCTCCCAATCTGAACTCATCTGCCTGAATCGCCTTCAACGATGGGTGCTGGTATGGTAGACCGTTTTTTTTTTGTAGGTTTACAACTGCACCAGATGTATGCCCATGTGTTTTTTTCATGGATGAGATCTTGCAGGATCATATCACGGAGCCGTTGATCATGATCCATGGATTGTATTTGCTGTGGCGTGTTACGGCGCCGCCGGCACCTCACGTGGATGTCCTAAGTTTTCCTCCCCGTGGCATGAGCTGCACCAAAAGATCCGATGTGGCGCTGCATGCACAGAATCTTAGCCCGACCAAGTCTACAACGTCGTCCTGATGATCGCTTGGTGCAGGGCTGCAGGTTCGTTCATCTATCCCTTAATCACCTTGCAATCCTTCATAGGTATAGGCCTAGCTCACTTCTCTTAGTGGCTTTTGATGATTTTTTTGTCTTCTAATTTACTCTGTAATGGCATCATGTAACGCCTCAATGGCAGTAGCAGCGTTGAACGCAAGAGCTGTAAATTTTCCAGACCCAACAAAGTACCACTATGGAATTGTCCACACATCATACAAAGCGGCTTGCCAAGCACTGGGATTTCTTGATGACGACAAAGTGTGGCTTGAGTGTATCAAGGAGGCATCAAATTGGGCGACTGGAAACAACCTAAGACAACTTTTCACAAAAATCATATGCCACTGGCCCACTGCGAAGTCACAAATCCTAAAATCTTGTGGGAGTTATGCTGGGAAGTTCTATTCTACACTTTGCCTGACACTTTCACAGAAGCAAGGACACGCCTTGGTGGAAATACAGAAGCTCATGAAACAAGCTGGAAATACACTTAATGAATACCCAGGAATAGAACTTCCAAATTCTTCAGAGATTAAGGAACTTGGAAACATGCTGCTTAATGAAGAGATGAGTTACAACCAAGAGGAGCAGAAAGAAGAGCACTTGAGGATCTTCGGTAATCTTAACTCTGAACAGTTAAATGCATTTGATTTGATAATGGAATCAAATGAAAAATATTTGGGAAAACAGGTATTTGTTGATGGATATGGTGGAACAGGTAAGACCTATCTATGGAAGGAAATCACAACAAAATTGCATTCTGAAGGCAATATAGTACTAGCGGTGGCATCATGTGGTATTGCATCGCTGATTCTACAGGGAGGTAGAACAGCTCACTCAAGGCTCCACATACCACTAATCCTTATGGAAGAATCAACATGTGACATCACACAAGACACACACTTGGCAGAACTCTTACAAAAGACATCCCTAATACTATGGGATGAGGCTCCAATGGCAACAAGATATGTTTCCAGGCATTCGACAGAACTCTAAGGGATATATTAAGGCATAAAAATGATAACAACTGCGAGAAACCATTTGGCGGAATGACAGTGGTTCTAGGAGAGGACTTTCGCCAGATACTTCCTGTTCTACCAAAGGGAAGAAGACACAACATAGTCACTGCATTAATTAAAAGGTCATATCTTTGGAAACACTTCCAGTATCTTTGGAAACACTTCCATATACCGAAGCTAACAAAGAACATGCGACTCAATGGCATGCCAGATGATGTAATAGAGAAACAAAAGGTAGCAGAATTTGCAGAGTGGATCCCCAATATTGGCAATGGAAAAACTACATCAGCAGAAGGTGACAAATTGATAAAAATACCAAGTGAAATATTACTGAAAAAAGGTAATGATCCAAAAAAGGTAATTGTAGAAAGCATATATCCAAATTTGAGGGAGAGGTACAGAGAAAACTCTTAAACTATACTACAATTTGCCTGACAGCTTCACAGAAGCAAGGACACGCCTTGGTGGAAATAGAGAAGCTCATGAGACAAGCTCAAAAGACACTTAAAGACCAGGAATATAAATTGCAAATTCTTCAGAGATAAAGGAATTTGGAAACATGCTGCTTAATGAAGAGATGAGCTACAACAAAGAGGAGCAGAAAGAAGAGCACTTGAGGATATTTGGTAATCTTAACTCTGAACAGCTAAATGCATTTTATTCGATAATGGAATCAATTGACAATTATTTGGATATTTGTTGATGGATATGGTGGAACAAGTAAGACCTATCTATGGAAGGCAATCACACCATAATTGCATTCTGAAGGCAAGATAGTACTAGCGGTGGCATCATCTGGTATTGCAACGCTTCTTCTACAGGGAGGTAGAACAGCTCACTCAAGGTTCCACATCCCACTGATCCTTACGGAAGAATCAACATGTGACATCAGACAAGGCACACACTTGGCACGATATCCCCAATACTATGGGATGAGGCTCCAATGGCAAACAAGATATGTTTCGGGGGACTAGACAGAACTCTAAGGGATATATTAAGGCATAAAAATGATGACAGCGGGAAGAAACCGTTTGATGGAATGACAGTGGTTCTAGGAGAGGACTTTCACCAGATACTTCCAGTTCTACCAAAGGGAAGAAGACACACTGCATCAATTAAAAGGTAGTATCTTTGGAAACACTTCCATATACTGAAGCTAACAAAGAACATGTGACTCAATAGCATGACAGATGATGTAACAAAGAAACAAAAAGTAGCAGAATTTGCTGATTGGATCCTCAATATTGGCAATGGAAAAAATACATCAGCAGAAGGTGACGAATTGATAAAAATACCAAGTGAAATATTACTGAAAAAGGTAATTATCCAAAAAAAAAGGTAATTGTAGAAAGCATATATCCAAATTTGAGGGGAAGGTACCGCCAATGGGAACTTTTAGAAGAAAGAATAATCTTATGTTCAAGGAACGAAACAGTCCACGAGATAAATGAATATATAATGGATCAACTTGAAGGTGAAGAGAAAACATATCTAAGTTGTGACACAGTATGCAAAGCAGCAACCTTAAATGGTGAAACAGATATGCTATATTGCTATACCAGATGGAATTTCTAAACAGCTTGACATTCTATGGAATCCCAAATTTATAAGCTAAAACTAAAAGTAGGTCTACCAGTGATGCTCACCAAAGTGGAGGCTTATGCAATGGTACAAGGATGACAATTATTCAACTTGGAAGAAGGTTCATCAAGGCACAGATAATAACATGATCTCAAGTGGGTGAAAAGGTCTATACAAGAATAACTATGTCACTAACAGAATCAGCATGGCCATTCATTCTTAAACGGAGACAGTATCCTATTTCGGTGTGATTTGCTACGAGAATCAACAAAAGCCAGGGGCAATCTCTAAACATGGTAGGATTATATCTACTTCATGCCTGGACAACTATATGTAGCATTCTCAAGAGTGACAAGAAGGGACGGGCTGCACGTAATGGTCAATGACGAAGATATCAAGGAGGATGATGTTGTCAAGAACATATATAGTCTACAACGAAATTTTCTTAAGGTATCGCAAAATGACATGTTTTTCCTATACTGGTACTTTAACTAGATGATGCTACAAACTTTTCAAAAAACTATAATTACAAAGGAAACTCATCATTTGCCTCACAGTAACTTTCAGTTAACGTAATTTCCTTATATATACTTACAGGTTCTTAACTTATGCACTATACGGCAGGATGGATATGGTCTACTAGACCACTACACTCAAGAAATAAGAAACGTGCTTCAAGGTTCTATTATATTGTATATAGTACAACTGCACGTGTCAATCAGAATAATTTTTAAATCATTTCTTTTATTAGTCTGCTATCAAAAGAATTAGAACTATGGAGATCGATGACATCTGCAATGGAAGAAAGGTACAAATAAAAGAAAGATGTACACAGGTGAATTTCCATTCATGTACGTGCTTATGCTGCTAAATAGATGAATATTCAGGTAACAACATTTAAACGATAAAAAACTAAAACTAACAACAAAAAATCCAATACTACTTCATTTTGTTTGATATACATGGGGGTAGGGACCTAACACTGTCGATGCCGGTCCCAAGCCTGGAAAAAAGTGGAGGGGGCGTTAAAAACACCCACTTTTCAATAACAAACACATCCTCACAATATCTGATTCATTAGTAAGTTAGACAGCAGACAATTTTAAATGGCCAATTGCTGAATTGTAAAAGTACAATAGGTTAAAGTACAGAAATGCAGAACAAAACCAACTGCAAAACAAATGTTTTCACCATGTCAAGCTCACACTGAGATTGAAACCACAAAATAAGATGAGAGGAAGAAGAAGAAAAAAGCATCGTTTCATATCACAACAGAATAAATTGGTTGAGAGGAAGAAGAAGAAAAAAGCATCGTTTCATATCACAACAGAATAAATTGGTACTTTGCAAAATGGAAATAGGAAAAAGAGGGCGGTACCAATTCATCGCAACATCATCGCCGATTCACAAAACGGCAGACACCAGGCCCTCAATCTTCTATAAGTACACGGCTGACAAAACGCCGGCCATTAGCCCCAATATGCGCAGCAAGCCTCGAGCTCCTGGTCCGACTGAAATCGTATCAATCACTTCCGCACGGCAGTCTGACATGGTCCTCCAGGTACGACTGCAGTACCTAATTCTCCAGTTGAAGCTCCATTTATACGCGAGGGAGAGAATCGGCGATCTGATTTTCTCGAACTCCTGGGAGCGGAGACTAACATTTTATTTTTTAGATGGGAGCGGAAAGAAACTACCTGGATTGGAGACCACCGCCGGACATACCAAGAAGTCAAACAGTAAGCTGTCCCTATGGGTAAAAACGAGGACGTTTCAAGAAATTAAAATACTCCTTCACTAACGTATTGTATTAAGGCCAATGCGTATTTCAAGTAAAAAAATAGATAATTTGGCTGACAAAATATGAGTCACATATCACCACCTTATATGAAAAAATATAGTAGTATTGTTTATTTTGCTAACAAGTCACTAAGAGGTTGCACAATTAGCATCTGCACGAGGTGTACAAAGGCATAAACTTCGGTTAAGAATATATGTGAACTAATTCAAAACATCGAATATTATATATACCTTATCTAAAAAAATTGCAAAAATATACATCTTATATTTAAAAATATATTAATTAACTGCAAATTTCACGCATCTATACCGTTTAAGATAAAATAAATAAAAACTAATTAAAAATACAAAAGTATATTAAATAAAATATAATAAAATAAAATTATAAAAAATTAAATGCCCTCCCATAGTTTACTTACATATTAAGTTGTCTAGATTTGTACTAGTATATATTTAATGGATAATAAATAGAATTAGGAGATCATTAAAGTGCTGCTTGCGCGTGAGCGCGGGCCACTCTGCTAGTTTGAAATAAAAAGGGATTGAAAAAACATTAGGGTTTTCAAATATTTCCTTGATGTCGAGGTTATGACCACGGCAGATGCTACGGGGTAGCACATGAGAGGTATGGAGCAAGGCGGCGTTGGAGATTCCGGAAACGAGTCGGCACACGATGTACCCAGGTTCACGTCCCCTCGGTGGAGGATCGCTACGTCCTGCTATAAATCACTATGATCATACTGTCGCCAGCGTTAGGCGACTTGCTTGGGGTAGCCGCCGGAGGCGGAGGGAGAGATTGTATCTAATGAGAGATTACATGTATGATGAGATGCCCCTGGTGGCTTTATATAGGCAGCCACCTAGGGTTTACAGGTATAAGGCCGCTTGGGCCGCTACGCTCCCTTCATGGGCCTGCATGGTCCAGTCGCTCCAGGCTTCAGTCGCTCCGGGCTTCAGTCGCTAGGGCGCATGGCCCAGTCGCCCGCCGACTGGAACCGCCTTCGGCTCTCTCCATCTGGCGAGTGAGCTGGGTGATGGGCCCCCTAGGGCGTATCCCCATCAGTAGTCCCCGAGCGCGTCGTGGATTCGGCGCGGGCTTGAGGCATGGCGCGAAGAGGCTTGGCGATGGGTCGAGGTGAATCGGCGATGGGCTCCTGAAACAGAGGAAACAATCGTGAAATAGGAGGCAGTCGAAACGAGCCAGTCGGCATAGGCCAGTCGGCGTGGACCAGTCGGTGAGAGCCAGTCGGCGTAGGCCAATCGGCGTGAACCAGTCGGTGTGAGGCCCTGCCGGAAGCGCGGCGAGCGGCGAGGTCGGGTGAACGACGAGTAGCGCTGGCGGGAGCGCGCCAAGTCCCCGAGCGTGGCGAGTGGCGAGGTCGGGCGACCGACAAGTGGCACTGTCTGAAGCGTGGCGAGTCCCCGAGCGTGGCGAGTGGCGAGGTCGGGCGACCGGTGCGAGCCGGCGGCGGGCGGAATCCCCGAGTATAACCAGTCTATACCAGGGGACCGGCGAGCCAGTGATAAAGAGTCCGCGGCGGGCGAGTCTCGGTTGAAGAAAGGAGTGTGCATATCCATGAGTCGATTGTCGATTAGACTTGCTGCACGTTAGTCTGGACATGGTTCTCATGGACAATATAGACGAACATATTGAAAAATCTATTGTTACTCATAGATATTACGTATAGGACATTAATATAATCAGGCACTTAGCTTTGCTTTCCGCTGGTAGCGTAGCAGGAGCACGCATTCACCTGGTTTATATCTCTTCTTTCCCTCCACGTGAAGGATAGCGATTAATGAATTTGGCGCGTTTTCTCAGGACTTGATCCAATTCATGTGCTGCCTTCTTCTTTTCCTGGGACTAGATCCGAAACAACACGCTTGCGAGAGGGTGGTAATGAGAACAGCCGAGTTGACAGAGTCGCTGCAGCGGTGTCGTGTTGAACCGCGTCGGCGTCCCCGAGCATCTGCGTGCTGCTGTCGCGGATGCCGAGCAGCCAAGCCGCACGCACTACGCGCTGGCGAAGTTGAGGTGCTGCAGGGCCGCGTACGTGATGTCGAGGACGAGGTATCGATGCAGTCGCAGACCATGACAGACCATGACATTAAAGCCGATGAAGAAATTGGCTTCGCCAGAATATGCCCAGTAGTAGTCCCCGAGGCTTGAGTCGTCTTGTAGAGGCGACTTGAGGCTCTATAAAAGCATATTCTGATCATTATTCTTATTCTCAGAGACTAGCGAGTAGCAAGTCACTCAACATGGCAAGGATGAATCCCGGAGACCGATGAGTCCCTGAGCATGGCGAGGGAAAGTCCGGGAGACTGGCGAGTCCGGGAGACTAGCGAGTCCTCGAGCGCGGCGAATGGCGAGCACTGAAGGCTGGCGAGTGTCGAGCCGCGGAGGCTGGCGACTGGCGAGTCCCCGAGCGCGGCGAATGGCGAGCACTGAAGGCTGGCGAGTGTCGAGCCGCGGAGGCTGGCGACTGGCGAGTCCCCGAGCGCGGCGAATGGCGAGCACTGAAGGCTGGCGAGTGTCGAGCCGCGGAGGCTGGCGACTGGCGAGTCCCTGAGCGTGGCGAGGATGAATCCCGGAGACCGGCGTCCGGCCAGTCCCCGAGCATGGCGAAGGTGCAGGCGATGCTAATGGCAAGGATGGCGAGTAGGTCGCCACTGCTGGTGATGTTCGCATGTCGCTGGGTTTCCCAGTCGCTTAGGCGATCCCGATGAAGGCTACCGAGATGGAAGGCGACCCGTGATGAAGAGCTTGAGCGAGTCGCGCGGAGCGCTTCCCAAAAACCTAATTCGCCCTCTCCCGTACAGGATCGCAAGGACGAGTGGTTCCGGAGACCTGCTGTCCCGTTCGCCGATGCACGTCGGCGCGCGAGATGGAGTAGAGAACGATGGCGGCGCAAGCAGAGAGAGGTGGAAACCCTAACTCGTGTACTAGATGTGTTTATGCGGTAGCTGGGCAGGAGATTATATAGGCTCGGGAAACCCTAGGCAACGTGGGCCACGCCCACGTCACACGAACGTTTCGAGTCGGTTACAGATAGCCCACGATCCGGGAGCGACCCGAACCGACTAACTACGACGCGTCCGTCTAGGACTCTGTTCGTTTTCCTGAGCTGCAAAAAGTAAGGAAAGTCTCGGCTCGAGGCTCAATCCACTCACCACGAGCGCGGCGCGCGCGTCGAGTCGAGTCGAGACGAGCGAGCGAGGAGGAGGAGGAGCGTGCGCGTGTAGCACTCCTTTTCTCACTCACTTACTAGTGGTGGAACAACCCACCTTATAAGGTGGTCTAACTTCCTCCCAACTTTCCATGTGGGACTAAACTTCCCACCTCTTGCCACTCCCTAGTGAGCTGCCACCAACTTGGGCTCAAACTCACAAGGCTGCCACTAAGTGGGCTTTGAGATTTATAGGAAAAACTGAAATCCAATTTGGGCCACTAAAAGTGGGCCCAATATTTCAACAATCCCCCACCAGATCTCAAATCCCATTTAGAGATTTACCAATACTCACTGCTTGTTTATATACCAGTGTTTCAGCGGAGACTGTTAAGTTGAACTTCCGCCTAGAACCTTAAGCTACATCCATTCACACTTGAACAATGGACTAAGCTTTGAATTGCAAGTTTTGCGTGAACAGGGTTTCACTCCACTCAAAGTCATAACCAGTACATGGCTGCCAGTAGCCTACCCCGCGGGTGAAGCATATGCGTCATACTTCGTGGTCTCTTCATGAGTTTACTAGAGATCACCCAAATCTCATAGATTGCGACGTTTAACAATCGGACTCATATAGGTGTGTTATTTCAAGAATGCTCCGTAGGACAGACATCTTTGCTAATATAGCCAACATAAACACATTAAGGCTTTTGCCAACCTGCCTTACAGACAATTGAGAGTTGTGCATCTTCACATAGAGAGGGTTACATAATACTCTCCTCAATTAAACCACTAGTTTGTTCTTCCCGAGTCCTAATTCACGGGATCTCCGATCACAAAGGTTGGGTTACCACTATGGTGTAACATCAACGGGTCTCAAACCCATCTCCCTCGATGCACTTTCTATCACATTACGTGATAGTCCCTTTGTAAAGGGATCTGCCGGGTTTTTGTCCGTTTGAATATATGTAACAGTTATTACTCCGGAGTTTCGCAATTTCACGACGGACTTCAAACGTCTCTTGACGTGTCTTGATGACTTCGCGTTATCCTTAGAATTGTTCACTTTGACAATTACAGTTTGATTGTCACAATTCAAAAGGATTGCCGGAACAGGTTTTTCAACCACAGGCAAGTCCATCAAGAGCTCACGCAACCATTCTGATTCAACAGTGATTGTGTCTAAAGCTGTAAGTTCGGCTTCCAAAGTTGACCTCGTCAATATGGTTTGCTTGCAAGATCTCCATGATACTGCGCCACCTCCAAAGGTAAATACATACCCACTTGTGGCGTACAGATCAGCTACATCTGAGATCCAATTCGAATCACTATATCCTTCAAGCACGAGCTGGGTGTCCCGAATAGTGAATCCCATAACTCATTGTACCACATAGGTAGCGCATGACCCTATCAAGTGCATGCCAATGATCAGTACCGGGTTTGACATGAACCTACTCAACTTGCCAACAGCAAAAGAGATGTCCGGTCTAGTCGCGCTCGCTAAGTACATGAGTGAGCCAACAATGCGAGTGTATCTCGGTTGATCTACGGCAATCCTCCGGTTCTTGCGTAATGTCACACCTGGGATCATAAGGTGTTGGAGAAGACTTGCTATCAATATAGCCGAACCGGCTCAAGATCTTCTCAACATAATGGGATTGTGTTAGAGTAATCCCACTCTCGTTCTTAATAAGCTTGATGTTCGAGAATCACATCGGCTTCTCCCGGATCTTTCATATCAAAGCACTTTGACAAGAAAGACTTGACCTCGTGTATTACTTTCATGTTTGTACCAAATATCAGAATATCATCCACATACAAACACGAGTATAACACATTCGCCCCCACCATGGCGATAGTAAACGCACTTGTCGGCCTCATTGACAACAAAGCCTACGAAGTCAAAGTTCTGTCAAACTTCTCATGCCATTGCTTAGGTGCTTGTTTCGGGCCATATAAAGATTTCAGCAACTTGCACACCTTTCTTTCTTCACCTTTTACTACGAACCCATCGAGGCTGATCCATATAGATTTCCTCTTCCAACTCTCCATTAAGAAAAGCTGTCTTTACGTCCATTTGATGAACGATAAGACCATAGGAGGCAGCCATGGATAGTAGTACTCGAATGGTGGTAAGTCTAGCGACAGGTGAATAGGTGTCAAAGTAATCTTCGCCTTCTCTCGTGTGTAGCTTTTCGCTACAAGCCGCGCCTTGTACTTTTCAATAGTACCATCAGGTCTTAGCTTCTTCTTGAACACCCATTTGCAGCCTACAGGCTTGCATCCGTGGGGTCGTTCGACAACTCCCAAGTTCCATTAGAAAGAATCGAGTCCATCTCATTATGGACAACTTCTTTCCGATCATCTGCATCTGGAGATGCATATGCCTCTGCAATGGACGTGGGAGTATCATCCACAAGGTACACAATGAAATCATCACCAAAGGATTTTTCAATCCTCCGTTTCTTGCTCCGTTTAGGAGCTTCATTGTCATCCTTTTCAATAACAATCTCATGTGATTGTTCAAAATACTCATTAGATGTACTAGATTCAGGAACTATCTCAGTAGAAATTCTAGCAATGCTATGCATATCTTTCATAGGAAACATATTCTCAAAGAATGTTGCATCACGAGATTTCATAATAGTATCAACACGCATATCAGGTACCTCAGATTGAACTACTAAAATCTATAGCCTAAACTCCACGGAGCATAACCTAGAAAGATGCAATCCACTATCCTTGGTCAGAGTTTGCGCTTCTTAGTAATTGGAATATTGACTTTCGCCAAACATCCCCATGTGCGCAAATACGAAAGTGATGGTTTTCTCCCAACCCACTCCTCGTAAGGGTTTTTATCTTTATTCTTGTTAGGAACTCTATTCAGGACATGACATGAAGTCAACAAAGCCTCCCCCACCATGCCTTTGATAAACCAGCGGTGGCTAACATGGAATTCACCAAGTCGGTCGGCGTGCGGTTTTCCTCTCGGAAACCCCGTTTGATTGGGGCGAATAGGGAGCGTCCTCTCATGAATAATACCATGTTCCTCACGGAATTCATCAAAGATTTTAGGAAAATACTCGCCACCACGATCCGACCTAAGACGCTTGATCTTTCTCTCTAGTTGATTTTCAACTTCGGCCTTATAAATTTTAAAGTAGTCTAAAGCTTCATCTTTAGTTCGCAACAAGTAAACATAGCAAAATCTAGTCGCATCATCAATCAATGTCATGAAATATCTCTTTCCACCTTTTGTCAACACACCATTCATCTCGCATAGATCGGAATGTATGAGTTCTAGAGGTGCCAAGTTTCTCTCCTCGGCCGCCTTGTGAGGCTTCCGAGGTTGCTTTGATTGCACACAACTATGGCACTTAGAACCTTTGGCAATGGTGAAATTCGGAATTAAACTTAAAGCTGGATAGCCGAGACATTAAACCAAAATTAATGTGACATAAACGAGAATGCCAAACACCGGTATCATCACTAACATTGCCACAAATATGGTTCACGAGACTTATTGCTGAAATCGAAGCGAAAAGCGGAACAAGCCTCCGCACTCATAGCCTTTACCAATAAATTGTCCAAACTTGGAAACAACTACTTTATTCGATCGTAAAACAACCTTAAACCCATCTCCGCATAGAAGGGAGCCGCTAACGAGATTCTTGTTCATAGTAGGGACATGCTGCACGTTCCTCAGCTGCACGATCTTCCCGAAGTGAACTTCGGATCTACCGTGCCAACACCACGAACGAAGCATGTGACCCATTCCCCATCAAGACGGAAGAATCCCGGGCGACTCGGTAAGAAGTGAACATGGATATGTCAGCACACACATGAACATTAGCACCTGTATCAATCCACCAACATGGAGATTGAAATACCGAAAGAACGAGTAAAGAGATTACCGTACCCATCGGCATTGCTAGCGGTCACCGTGTTGACTTGCCTCGCCTTTTTCTTGCGGTCTGCCCTCTCTGGACGAGTCCTTAGAAAAGTGGCCAGCCTCTCCACGAGTAAAGCAGCTCGGATCTGCTTTGTTTATCATCTTCTTCTTCTTGAAGGTTGTAGTCTTCATAGGCTTATTGAAGGAGGGCTTGTTATTCCCTTTGTTCTTGTCTGTAGGGTTTCTTACGCACCATGTTGGCGCTAGGCTGACCCTCTCCTTTCTCGGTATTATCCTTAGCCCGAGCTTTCTCCTCAACATCAAGAGACGCTATCAGATTTTCAGCCGATATCTCTCTGTCTCTTGTGTTTGAGAGTTGTGGCAAAGTTCCTCCATGAAGGGGGCAACTTAGCGATGATGCATCCAGCCACAAACTTGTCGGGTAAGGCACACTTAAGGAGTTCAAGCTCTTTCGCAATGCACTTGTATCTCATGAGCTTGTTCGACTACGGAACGATTGTTTACCATCCCGATGTCATGGAAGCTCTCCATGATGTACGATTCATCACCGCATCGGTTGCACCGAATTTAGCATTCGGTGCATCCCGGAGCTCTTTACCATCTGTTATGTGCATGTACACATCACACGGACGATCGAGCAAGAATACTCGAACGCATCCGATGAAGAGAGTATTGTTTTCCTTGAACTTGTTCTGATCTTGGTCGGATATAGTTCCTTCGGGTAAACCATCGGTAACGTCGAATATTTTCATATGAGTAAGCCGAGCATGGCCTTAACTTGCCACCTCTTAAAGTGCACACCGGTGAACTTATCCGGCCTCGGTGCATCGAGCAAAACCAGCCATTGTTAACTCAGGAAATTGCCTACAATTAGGTTTTTGGATTGTTGGATAATTAGGCACAATTTCCATGATTAATTCCGGAATATAAAACATGATGACAGCAACTACTAACATGTGAAACTCGAATATACTAGATGCATTAATCAACATGAGTAGCAGCAGCGCAAACGGTAAAGCATCCATCGCTAAACAAATCGAGATATGTCGCACGTACCGATCTGGTGGAGGTGGCGGTGGAGGTGTAGCCGATGATGTCGCAGCAGTAACGTTGTTGATGACAACGTTGTTGACGACGGGGACGACGGGTCGAAGTAGACGGTGTTGAAGACGACGGTAGGCAGCACCGCCCGACTTGGATGGAAGGCGACCCGTGATGAAGAGCTTGAGCAGTCGCGCAGAGCGCTTCCCAAAAACCTAATTCGCCCTCTCCCGTACAGGATCGCAAGGACGAGTGGTTCCGGAGACCTGCTGTCCCGTTCGCCGATGCACGTCGGCGCGCGGGATGGAGTAGAGAACGATGGCGGCGCAAGCAGAGAGAGGTGGAAACCCTAACTCGTGTATTAGATGTGTTTATGCGGTAGCCGGGCAGGAGATTATATAGGCTCGGGAAACCCTAGGCAACGTGGGCCACGCCCACGTCACACGAACGTTTCGAGTCGGTTACAGATAGCCCACGATCCGGGAGCGACCCGAACCGACTAACTGCGATGCGTCCGTCTAGGACTCTGTTCGTTTTCCTGAGCTGCAAAAAGTAAGGAAAGTCTCGGCTCGAGGCTCAATCCACTCACCACGAGCGCGGCGCGCGCGTCGTGACGTGTCGTGTCGTGTCGAGTCGAGACGAGCGAGCGAGGAGGAGGAGGAGCGCGCGCATGTAGCACTCCTTTTCTCACTCACTTACTAGTGGTGGAACAACCCACCTTATAAGGTGGTCTAACTTCCTCCCAACTTTCCATGTGGGACTAAACTTCCCACCTCTTGCCACTCCCTAGTGAGCTGCCACCAACTTGGGCTCAAACTCACAAGGCTGCCACTAAGTGGGCTTTGAGATTTATAGGAAAAATTGAAATCTAATTTGGACCACTAAAAGTGGGCCCAATATTTCAACAGTCGCTGCTTGATGAAGATTGTGACGATGTAAAATAGATCCTCCGAGATGTCGGTCCGCTAGAGGTGCACTCAGCATATCCAGTAGGTGTAGTCCTCGAGGCTCAAGTCAGCTTCATCGAAGCTGGCTTGAGTCTCTATTTTCTTGACATCTCGGCAAGTCACCTGAGCGAAGAGAATCCGCGAATGTGGCGATTGGCGAGCCGCAGAGAGCAGCGATCGGTGAGTTCCCGAGCATGGCGAGGACGAATCTCGGAGGCCGGCGTCCGGCCAGTCCCCGAGCGTGGCGAAGGTGCAAGCGATGCTTGTTGGAGATATGCCCAAGAGGCAATAATAAAAGTGGTTATTATATATCTTATGTTTATGATAAATGTTTATATACCATGCTATAATTGTATTAACCGAAACATTGATACATGTGTGATATGTAAACAACAAAGAGTCCCTAGTATGCCTCTTAACTAGCTTGTTGATTAATGGATGATTAGTTTCATAATCATGAACATTGGATGTTATTAATAACAAGGTTATATCATTGTATGAATGATGTAATGGATACACCCATATTAAGCGTAGCATAAGATCTCGTCATTAAGTTATTTGCTATAAGCTTTCGATACATAGTTACCTAGTCCTTATGACCATGAGATCATGTAAATCACTTATACCGGAAAGGTACTTTGATTACACCAAACGCCACCTGCGTAAATGGGTGGTTATAAGGGTGGGATTAAGTATCCGGAAAGTATGAGTTGAGGCATATGGATCAACGGTGGGATTTGTCCATCCCGATGACGGATAGATATACTCTGGGCCCTCTCGGTGGAATGTCGTCTAATGTCTTGCAAGCATATGAATAAGTTCATAAGAGACCACATACCACGGTACGAGTAAAGAGTACTTGTCGGGAGACGAGGTTGAACAAGGTATAGAGTGATACCGAAGATCAAACCTCGGACAAGTAAAATATCGCGAGACAAAGGGAATTGGTATTGTATGTGAATGGTTCATTCGATCACTAAAGTCATCGTTGAATATGTGGGAGCCATTATGGATCTCCGGATCCCGCTATTGGTTATTGGTCGGAGTGAGTACTCAACCATGTCCGCATAGTTCACGAACCGTAGGGTGACACACTTAAAGTTGGATGTTGAAATGGTAGTATTTGAATATGGAATGGAGTTCGAATATTTGTTCGGAGTCCCGGATGAGATCCCGGACATCATGAGGAGTTCCGGAATGGTCCGTAGAATAAGATTCATATATAGGATGTCATTTTATGTGAATTAAAATGTCGCGGAAGGTTCTATGGAAGGTTCTAGAAAAGTCCGGAAGAAACCACCAAGGAAGGTGGAGTCCACATGGGACTCCACCTCCATGGCCGGCCAACCCTAGTGGGGGAGGAGTCCCAAGTGGACTCCCCCTTAGGGAGCCGGCCACCCCCATATGGGAGGTGGAACTCCCACCTTTGGTGGGAGTCCTAGCTTGGCTAGGTTTCCCCTCCTTTTGGAAGGTTTTGGTTCGGGTCTTATTCGAAGACTTGGAGACCAACTCTTGGGGATCCACCTATATAATGAGGGGCCAAGGGAGGGGGCCGGCCACCCCAAGACCACAACCTGGCCGCCCCCTTGAGTGGCCGGCCACCCCCTCCCAAACCCTAGCCGCCCCCTCTCCTCCATAGCTCCCGCGTGCTTTAGCGAAGCTCCGCCGGAGTTCTCCACCGCCACCGACACCACGCCGTCGTGCTGTTGGATTCAAGAGGAGCTACTACTTCCGCTTCCCGCTGGAACGGGAGGTGGACGTCGTCTTCATCAACAACCGAACGTGTGACCGAGTACGGAGGTGCTGCCCGTTCGTGGCGCCGGAACCGATCGTGATCAAGATCTTCTACGCGCTTTTGCAAGCGGCAAGTGAACGTCTACCGCAGCAACAAGAGCCTCATCTTGTAGGCTTTGGAATCTCTTCAAGGGTGAGAATCGATACCCCCTCGTTGCTACCGTCTTCTAGATTGCATCTTGGCTTGGATTGCGTGTTCGCGGTAGGAATTTTTTTGTTTTCTATGCTACGTTATCCTACAGTGGTATCAGAGCCGTGTCTATGCATAGATGGTTGCACGAGTAGAACACAATGGTTTGTGGGTGTTGATGCTCTTGTTATCTTTAGTTGAGTACTTTGCATCTTTATGGCATAGTGGGATGAAGCGGCTCGGACTAACTTTACATGACCGCGTTCATGAGACTTGTTCCTCGTTCGACATGCAACTTGTATTGCATAAGAGGCTTTGCGGGTGTCTCGTTTCTCCTACTATAGTAAAGATTCAATTTACTCTTCTATTGACAACATTAGTATCAACGTTGTGGTTCATGTTCGTAGGTAGATTAGATCTATATCGAAAACCCTAAACCACGTAAAATATGCAAACCAAATTAGAGAGCGTCTAACTTGTTTTTGCAGGGTTTGGTGATGCGATATGGCCATAATGTGATGATGAATATGTATGAGATGATCATTATTGTATTGTGGCAACCAGCAGGAGCCTTATGGTTGTCTTTAAATTTCATGTTGAGTAGTATTTCAAAGTAGTTGTAATAGTTGCTACATGGAGGACAATCATGAAGACGGCGCCATTGACCTTGGTGCTTCGCCGACGATGATGGAGATCATGCCCGAAGATGATGGAGATCATGTCCGTGCTTTGGAGATGAAGATCAAAGGCGCAAAGACAAAAGGGCCATATCATATCACATATGAACTGCATGTGATGTTAATCCTTTTATGCATCTTATTTTGCTTAGATCGCGACGGTAGCATTATAAGATGATCCCTCACTAAAATCTCAAGATAATAAAGTGTTCATCCTTAGTAGCACCGTTGCCAAGACTTGTCGTTTCGAAGCATCTCGTGATGATCGGGTGTGATAGAATCAACAAGTGCATACAACGGGTGCAAGCCAGTTTTGCACATGCGGATACTAAGGTGGCCTTGACGAGCCTAGCATGTACAGACATGGTCTCGGAACACGTGATACCGAAAGGTAGAGCATGAATCATATGATTGATATGAAGAACACTTTGAGTGTTCGCCATTAAAATTACACCTTGTCTCGTGATGATCGGACTATGGTGTGGTGGATTTGGTTCGTGTGATCACTAAGACAATGCGAGGGATATTGTTTTGAGTGGGAGTTCACCTAGATTTTTAATTATGTTGAATTAAAATTTGAACTCAATTTGTCATAAACTTAGTCTAAACTATTGCAAATATATGTTGTAGAGATGGCGTCCCCAATCAATTTTAACCAGTTCCTAGAGAAAGAAAAGCTTAAGAGCAACGGTAGCAACTTCACCGATCGGGTTCCGTCATGTGAGGATCTTCCTCTCCGGCGGAAATCTGCAATATGTGCTTGATGCACCGCTAGGTGACCCTCCTGCGAAACCGAAACCGATGAAGTAAAAGCTGTTTACGAGACTCGGAAAACTCGGTACTCTCAAGTTCGAGTGTGCCATCCGTGCGATGCCGGAATCCGATCTTCAAAAACGTTTTGAGCACCACGATCCTCATGAGTTGATGAATGATCCGAAAGCTATTTTTGAGACTCATGCGGCCGTGGAATGCTATGAAGCATCGAAACATTTCTTCGAGCTGTATGATGGAAGAAGGCAGCTCCATTAGTGAGCACATGCTCGCCATGACCGGGCATGCGAAGAAACTCGGTGACTTGGGAATAGTGATTCCTAATAGATCGGGGATTAATCGTGTCCTTCAATCACTGCCACCAAGTTACAAGAACTTTGTGATGAACTACAATATGCGGAACATGAACAAGGAGTTACTCGAACTCTTTGGCATGCTAAAAGCTGCTCGAGATTGAGATCAAGAAAGAGCACCAAGTGTTGATGGTCAACAAGACCACCGGTTTCAAGAAACAGGGCAAGTCTAAGGGAAAATTCAAGAAGGGTGGCAAGAAAGCTGCCACGCCTCCTATGAAACCTAAGAACGGCCCTAAGCCCGATGCTTGAGTGCTATTACTTGCAAGGAGAAGGGACAACTGGAAGCGTAATTGCTCCAAGTATTTGGCGGATCCGAAGAGCGGCCTTGTCAAGAAGAAGAAAGAAGGTATATCCGATATACATGTTATAGATGTTTATCTCACTGGTTCTCGTTCTAGTACCCGGGTATTTGATACTTGGTTCGGTTGCTCATATTTGTAACTCGAAACAGGAACTAAAGAATAAACGAAGACTATCGAAAGATGAAGTGACGATGCGCGTTGGAAATGGATCCAAAGTCGATGTGATCGCTCGTCGGCACACTTCCTCTACATCTACCTTCGGGATTAGTTTTAAGCCTAAATAATTGTTATTTTGTACCCGCGTTGAGCATGAACATTATATCCGGATCTTGTTTAATGCAAGACGGTTATTCATTCAAGTCCGAGAATAATGGTTGTTCTATTTTTATGAATAATATCTTTTATGGTCGAGCACCTGAAAAGAATGGCTTATTTCGTTAGATCTCGATAGTAGTGATACGCATATACATAACATTGATGCTAAGCGAATTAAATTGATGATAATTCTACTTATATGTGGCACTCGTCGTCTTGGTCATATTGGAGTGAAGCGCATGAAGAAACTCCATACCGATGGATTACTTGAATCACTTGACTTTGAGTCACTTGATAGATGCGAAGCATGTCTAATGGGAAAAATGACTAAGACTCCATTTTACGGTATGATGGAGCGAGCTACTGACTTATTGGAAATCATACATACCGATGTGTGCGGACCAATGAGTGTAGCATCGCGCGGTGGTTATCGTTATGTTCTAACCTTCACGAGATGATCCGAGTAGATATGGGTATATCTATTTCATGAAACATAAATCCGAAACTTTTGAGAAGTTTAAGGAATTCCAAAGTGAAGTAGAAAATCAACGTAACAAGAAGATTAAATTTCTACGATCCGATCGCGGAGGTGAATATCTGAGTTATGAGTTTGGCATGCATTTAAAGAAATGCGGAATACTTTCACAATTGACACCGCCGGGAACACCACAACGAAACGGTGTGTCCGAACGTCGTAATCGAACTCTCTTAGATATGGTTCGTTCTATGATGTCTCTTACTGATTTGCCGTTATCATTTTGGAGTTATGCATTAGAGACAGCCGCATTCACTTTAAATAGAGCACCATCAAAATCCGTAGAAATGACACCGTATGAATTATGGTTTAATAAGAAACCTAAGTCTGTCGTTCCTTAAAGTTTGGGGTTGCGAAGCCTATGTAAAAAAGTTACAACCGGACAAGCTAGAACCCAAAGCGGAGAAATGCGTCTTCATAGGATACCCTAAGGAAACTATAGGGTACACTTTCTATCACAGATCCGAAGGCAAAATCTTTGTTGCTAAGAACGGAACCTTTCTTGAGAAAGAATTTCTCACTAAAGAAGTGACTCGGAAGAAAAGTAGAACTCGATGAGATTAATGAATCTATACTCGTTGATCGAGTAGCGCGAGCATCGGAAGTTGTACCTGTACCGCCTACACCGGCAACGAGAGGAAGCTAATGATAATGATCATGAAACTTCGAACGAGGAAACTATCGAACCTCGCAGATCGACAAGGGAACATGCCACTCCGATTGGTATGATCCTTGTCTAAATGTCATGATTGTGGATAACAATGATGAGGACCCTGCGACGTATGAAGAAGCGATGATGAGCCCGGATTCCAACAAATGGCAAGAAGCCATGAAATCCGAAATGGGATCCATGTATGATAACAAAGTATGGACTTTGGTAGACTTACCCGATAGCCGAAAGGTCTGTCGAGAATAAATGGATCTTCAAAAGAAAAACAGATGTCGATGGTAATATTACTGTCTATAAAGCTCGACTTGTCGCAAAGGGTTTCAGACAAATTCAAGGAGTTGACTACGATGAGACTTTCTCACCCGTAGCGAAGCTAAAATCTGTGAGGATTTTGTTAGCAATAGCTGCATTTTTCGATTATGAGATTTGGCAGATGGATGTCAAAACAGCGTTCCTTAATGGAGACATTGAGGAAGAGTTGTATATGGTACAACCCAAAGGTTTTGTCGATCCTAAAAATGCTGACAAAGTATGCAAACTTCAGCGTTCAATCTATGGACTGAAGCAAGCATCAAGAAGTTGGAACCGACGCTTTGATAAGGTGATCAAAGACTTCGGGTTTATACGAGTGTCATGGAGAGGCCTGTATTTACAAGAAAGTGAGTGGGAGCTCTGTAGCATTCCCGATATTATATGTAGATGACATATTATTGATTGGGAATGATATAGAACTATTAAGCAAGTGTAAAAGGTTATTTGAATAACAGTTTTTCAATGAAAGACCTTGGTGAAGCATCATATATATTAGGCATCAAGATTTATAGAGATAGATCAAGACGCCTAATAGGGCTATCACGGAGTACATACTCGGACAAGATTCTAAAGAAGTTTAGAATGGACGAAAGTAAGAAAGGGTTTTTACCTATGTTACCAGGCAAGATCTTGAGTAAGACTCAAGGACCGGCTACGGCAGAAGAAAGAGAAAGGATGAATCAGACCCCCTATGCTTCGGCAGTAGGCTCTATTATGTATGCCATGCTATGTACAAGACCGGATATAGCACATGCTGTTAGTTTGACTAGCGAGATATCAAAGTGATCCAGGAATGGAACATCTGGACAGCGGTCAAGAATATCCTGAAGTACTTGAAAAGAACTAAGGATATGTTTCTTTGTTATGGAGGTGACCAAGAGCTCGTTGTAACAAGTTACACCGATGCAAGTTGGAACACCGATCTTGATGACTCTAAGTCACGATCCGGGTACGTGTTTATATTGAATGGTGCTGCGATGAGCTGGGCAAGCTCGAAGCAAGTGCACGGTGGCGATGTCTTCAACGGAATCGGAGTACATAGCGGCTTCGCAGGCTTCATCGAAGCGGTATGGATGAAGAGGTTCATTGTAGAGCTCGGTGTGGTTCCTAGTGCATTGGACCCACTAGTCATATACTCGTGACAACATGGGTGCCATCGCCAATGCACAAGAACCAAGGTCACACAAGAGGCTGAAGCATATCAAGCTGCGTTACCACTCGATTCGCGAGTACATCGAAGATGGAGAAGTATAGATTTGCAAAGTACACACTGATCTGAACGTAGCAGATCCGTTGACTAAAGCTCTCCCTAGGGCAAAGCATGACCAACACCAGAATGCCATGGGTGTTAGGTTCCTTACAATGTAATCTAGATTATTGACTCTAGTGCAAGTGGGAGACCGTTGGAGATATGCCCAAGAGGCAATAATAAAAGTGGTTATTATATATCTTATGTTTATGATAAATGTTTATATACCATGCTATAATTGTATTAACCGAAACATTGATACATGTGTGATATGTAAACAACAAAGAGTCCCTAGTATGCCTCTTAACTAGCTTGTTGATTAATGGATGATTAGTTTCATAATCATGAACATTGGATGTTATTAATAACAAGGTTATATCATTGTATGAATGATGTAATGGATACACCCATATTAAGCGTAGCATAAGATCTCGTCATTAAGTTATTTGCTATAAGCTTTCGATACATAGTTACCTAGTCCTTATGACCATGAGATCATGTAAATCACTTATACCGGAAAGGTACTTTGATTACACCAAACGCCACTGCGTAAATGGGTGGTTATAAAGGTGGGATTAAGTATCCGGAAAGTATGAGTTGAGGCATATGGATCAACAGTGGGATTTGTCCATCCCGATGACGGATAGATATACTCCGGGCCCTCTCGGTGGAATGTCGTCTAATGTCTTGCAAGCATATGAATAAGTTCATAAGAGACCACATACCACGGTACGAGTAAAGAGTACTTGTCAGGAGACGAGGTTGAACAAGGTATAGAGTGATACCGAAGATCAAACCTCGGACAAGTAAAATATCGCGAGACAAAGGGAATTGGTATTGTATGTGAATGGTTCATTCGATCACTAAAGTCATCGTTGAATATGTGGGAGCCATTATGGATCTCCGGATCCCGCTATTGGTTATTGGTCGGAGTGAGTACTCAACCATGTCCGCATAGTTCACGAACCGTAGGGTGACACACTTAAAGTTGGATGTTGAAATGGTAGTATTTGAATATGGAATGGAGTTCGAATATTTGTTCGGAGTCCGGATGAGATCCCGGACATCACGAGGAGTTCCGGAATGGTCCGGAGAATAAGATTCATATATAGGATGTCATTTTATGTGAATTAAAATGTCGCGGAAGGTTCTATGGAAGGTTCTAGAAAAGTCCGGAAGAAACCACCAAGGAAGGTGGAATCCACATGGGACTCCACCTCCATGGCCGGCCAACCCTAGTGGGGGAGGAGTCCCAAGTGGACTCCCCCTTAGGGGGCTGGCCACCCCCATATGGGAGGTGGAACTCCCACCTTTGGTGGGAGTCCTAGCTTGGCTAGGTTTCCCCTCCTTTTGGAAGGTTTTGGTTCGGGTCTTATTCGAAGACTTGGAGACCAACTCTTGGGGATCCACCTATATAATGAGGGGCCAAGGGAGGGGGCCGGCCACCCCAAGACCACAACCTGGCCGCCCCCTTGAGTGGCCGGCCACCCCCTCCCAAACCCTAGCCGCCCCCCTCTCCTCCATAGCTCCCGCGTGCTTTAGCGAAGCTCCGCCGGAGTTCTCCACCGCCACCGACACCACGCCGTCGTGCTGTCGGATTCAAGAGGAGCTACTACTTCCGCTGCCCGCTGGAACGGGAGGTGGACGTCGTCTTCATCAACAACCGAACGTGTGACCGAGTACGGAGGTGCTGCCCGTTCGTGACGCCGGAACCGATCGTGATCAAGATCTTCTACGCGCTTTTGCAAGCGGCAAGTGAACGTCTACCGCAGCAACAAGAGCCTCATCTTGTAGGCTTTGGAATCTCTTCAAGGGTGAGACTCGATACCCCCTCGTTGCTACCGTCTTCTAGATTGCATCTTGGCTTGGATTGCGTGTTCGCGGTAGGAAAATTTTTGTTTTCTATGCTACGTTATCCTACAATGCTGATGGCAAGGATGGTGAGTAGGTCGCCACTGCTGGTGTTGCTCCTGCGGTATAAAACAATTGTTTTGTATAGGCCAGTGTTAGAGCCTTGAATTTGTAAAATTGTAATGAGCAATATCGCTGTGGCGACTAAGTAATTTTATGCATGTCGCTGTGGCGACTAAGTAATTTTATGCATGTCGCCGTGTTTCCCAGTCGCTTTGTGTTGCTTGTGCTGGTACTTAGCTATCTGCGTTGAGCATGAGTCGATGAGCCAGTCGCTGTGCGACTCCAGAGGTGGTATCTGACTGGCTTTTTTCGCGAACCCTCCGAGGCCCGTTTTGCGAGTCCCCGGGCTTGCTACTTGGCCGCGCGGATCGTCCGACCTGAGGTATGGAGGACAATTTGTTTACCTGATGATTGTGGCAGGTCGATCATCTTGACCCGTAAGGCCAGTCGCTGGCGACTCCAGGGCGGCTCCGTACTCGGTGTTTTTCCTAGATGCCGCGGGCCGCATGTGGCGAGTCCCCGAGCATAGTACTTAGCTTTTCGGGTCGCTTCAACCGTGGATGATGACGACAAAGGGGTGCGCTGTATTTCAAGCGGTACCACACACCGTGACCCATTGGGCCAGTCGCATGCGACTCCAGCGTGGACGGGCTCGGCTGGCGTTTTTCGCGAATGCGTCGGGGTTCGGGTTGCGAGTCCCCGGGCATGTTACTTAGCCGTGCGAGCGCTCTATCCCGGGATGGTGAGGGCTTATCTTCAATCGCTGCGGAAGCGAGTCGCATCTCGTGGCTCGGGAGGCCAGTCGCTTGGCGACCCCAAGGAGGGCTCCGTACTCGGCGTTTTTCCTGGACGCGTTGGGCCGCTGTGGCGGCCTCGCTAGCGCAGTACTTAGCTTTTCAGGTCACTCTGTCCAAGGTAGAGAGGGACATGGGTGCCCGTAGGCAGAGCCGAGTCGGTCATCTTGGCTCGTAAGGCCAGTCGAGCGTGCGACTCCAATGGAGATCCTTCCCCTGGCGTCGCAGTGGTCGAGCCGGAGCTCGCACTACTTAGCCAGTTCGGGCTTCTCTGCCAAAGGTTGATGACGACAATTGAAATTTCATCCCGAAGAAAGAGTGAAAGTGCATGGAGCCCCCATGTGTGGTTTTGGTAATTAATGACAATCCCTATGGACTAATGTTTGCATTGAGTTATATTTGTAGGAGTTGTTCATAGGCAATGCTTGAACCATATGTTGGCTTCAAGATTGCAATAAGAAGCAAATGAAGAAGATCAAGTGTCAAGTATGTCCATGAAGATGAAGTGAGCTCTCAAGGTTAACTTCAAGACATCAACGAAATGAAGTGCAAGTTCAAGATGAGCCAACTCGAAGAGATCATAAGCTTGAAGCTTTCCATGAAGAAATGAAGTGCAAGTTCAAGATGAGCCATCTCGAAGAGATCCTTTGCTTGACTCTTGCCATCCATATGGTGATCATGGATATGTGAAGATGCGCCGAAGAAGAAGCTCTCCCATGGTGGATTATGGGGGAGCAATCCACAAGACTTCGTCAAGCAAGCACAATCAAGAAAGGCGTTCCATCTTGTTGAGGTCAAGATCGTCATCATCGAGCTCAAATGGAATGCACAAGTATAAGGTTTGCTCTTGATAGGGTTTCTTTCTCACCGGTCTCATAGGTAGTTGGAGACCGGTTTATAGTTTACTTGCCGTACTATCAAGAGGGCTCTCGAGTGAGTAACTCGATCGTATCGTTCGGAGAGAGCTCAAACCTTTGCATCCTTGCATCATCTTTCTTGGTTGTTATTTGGATCTTATCCATGTGATGTTTTAGAGCTTGTGCTTATTCTCATGACAAGCTCTAGTTCATCGAAAACCGATTTCTGATAGATCACTTGTTGCGTTTTCGAGTTTGGTGATTTTCTCGGTTTCTCATGTTGAGGTGTTGCACCTCTAAATATAATAGAAAATCACCCCCACTAGTTTCCATATTGTCACTTTTTGTTGGGTATGCTCTTGTCGTCCTCTTTCCAACAAAATTGGTTTCACTCTATTCGGAGCTACCAATCTTAAGTTTTGGATTTTACAAGGTAGCAGGTTTATATCACCAGGCCGGATTTTCCGGGCCGAATATTTGCAAAATATCCGGCCCCTGAAAATCGGCTAAGGACTTTTCGACGTGCGGCTCAGTAATACCCTGGATAGGGGCCGGATTTTTGGCCGGACTTTTGCCCGGTTTTTCCCAGGGCCGGATATTTCAGGGCGGCCGGATTACCCGGCCCTAACTTTCACCGGATAATCCGGCCCTCGATTTGTCCCAACGGCTCGATTTTCTTGGGGGGGGGGGGGTATAAATACCACCTTCTTCCTCCTTGGGCTGGGGCTTCTCTCACTCTCTCTCTCCTCCATTGTTGAACTAGAGAAGCTTGCTCTATCTCTCAATCCCTCCATGATTCTTGCCCCCATTTGAGGGAAAAGAGAGGAGATCTAGATCTACATTTCTACCAATCAAATCCATCTCTTTGTGAGTGGAATCCTCTAGATCTTGATCTTGGTGTTCTTTGTGAATTCCTTTGTTCTTCCTCTCTTATTCCCCCAATAGCTTTTGTAGCTTTGGTAGAATTTGAGAGTGAGGGACTTGCCATTGCATTTAGTGCATCGGTTTGAGTTCTCCACGGTGATTCGTGGTGGTGAAAGCAAGAAGGTTGTTACTCTTGGGTTCTTGGAACCCTAGACGGATTCTAGACCTTTGTGGTGATTTGTTGGGAGCCTCCAATTAAGTTGTGGATGTGTGCCCCAACCTTTGTGTAAGGCCCGGTTTCTGTCTCGAAGGAAATCCCTTAGTGGAACCGTGACCTAATTCTTTGTGGCGAGGGTCACCGGAGATTTAGGTGAGGCGCCTTCGTGGCGTTCGGTGTGTGGTGTGAGTACCGCATCTTGGGGTGAGACCTTTGTGGCGTTGGTGTGCATCGAGCAACCACACCTCAAGGTGAGCCTCTTGTGGCGTTCGGGAGCACTAATCCACCGCACCTCTCCATTAGAGATTAGCACTCGCAAGAGTGTGAACTTCGGGATAAATCATCGTCTCCCGCGTGCCTCGATTATCTCTATACCCGAGCTCTTTACTTATGCACTTTACCTTGCGATAGCCAACGCGCTTGAAGTTATATATATCTTGCTATCACATACTTGCTTGTATTGCTTAGAATAAGTTGTTGGTGCACATAGGTGAACCATAGTATATAGGTTTTGGGCTTGAAAAAGTAAACGCTAGTTTTATTCCGCATTTGTTAAGCCCGTCTCGTAAAAGTTTTAAACCGCCTATTCACCCCCCCTCTAGGCGACATCCGTGTTCTTTCAAAGAGGACACCCAGTGGTGAGGTGCGCGGCATGGCGCAGAGCTCTCTTTGGCGACTCGGAGTTGGCGAAGTCGACGCGGCGGACATGGTCTACGCGGCGGACTGGGGCGCGCGTTTAGTCGGTGGCATGGCGAATGGCATCAACGCGGTGGACAAGGTCGACACGGCGGACTGAGTCGTGTCGTGGCGAGTGGGGTCGACGCGGCGGACAGTTGTCAACGCGGCGGACGGAGATGCGCTGTGGCGAGCCCGCGTTACGCGAGTCGGCGACAGGCGAGCCGGCGGTGGGCGAGTCGGCGGCGGGCTGAGTCCCCGAGTATGGCGAGTCCGCGCTAGGCGAGTCGTCGGCGGGCGGAGTCCCCGAGTATGTCGAGTCCGCGCTAGACGAGTCGGCGACAGATGAGCCGGCGGCGGGCGAGTCCCCGAGCGTGGCGAGCTGGTGACGACGAGTCCGCAGCGGCCGAGGCGAGTCGGCGATACTGTCTGGGACGTGCCATCAGTAGCCCGAAACCAGAGGCCGTCACGGGTGAACTGTCCGTCGAGCTCGCATGGTTGGTTTTGTTTGATTTATCATGCATGCAAAGCAATATGGATTAGTCTCCATGGGTAAAAATAAAGCAACTAAACTGGGAAGAAACATGCTGCGAAGATCAGACACCCGATGGGAAGTGTTTTTGGTAACATCAAGTAGGTATTTCATAAATTAATGAATTGAATAAACGATCACCTGATAGTGTCTGTTTGCATGATGCATAGAGATAAAATATTCAGACCTCAGGTCATCGTACATGCGATGAGCGGTGTGGCCGCAAGATCCATACAAACGGGTTGATGTTCATGTTTGAGCCCTCTCTTTGTGCTCACGTGGAGCAGTGATGGTCAGATTCTCGATGGCAGCGGGGATACATGCATAAGATCAGAGCATTAGCACAAGATGAAATAAATAAATAATTTGGGGATAGAAAGACTTATGGACACAGCGAATTAGAAAATCGATCTACGGGGATGCAGCTTTGATCCGGCGATTCTAGTCAAGTCTCCCGCCGCTTTCGTGCAGACGCGGACGAGCGAGGGCAAGTTCACGCGGATGCTACTCAGGATTGGTTGGGCCGCACCGGCTCTTCCTTCATCGGGATGATGCGCGCAGGTTGGGGTGACACAAGAACAGCCGCCGACTCATACATAGATCGATCTGGTCGGTGTTGATGACGATGGATCCCTCCCGGATCACCGCTCCAAGCACCGCTTGCCCCACGGTGGGCGCCACTGTCAAGGTTTTGACCACGGCAGATGCTACGGGTAGCATATGAGAGGTGTAGAGCAAGGCGGCGTTGGAGATTCCGGAAACAACAGGGATAGGTGGCACACACAGCTGTACGAAGAGAATCAAGCTGACGCCAGATAGCAGCACTCTGAGTATAGAACTCATCAATAGTGGAATCACCCTGCTGAAGAGCATGCTCCTGACGAACCACAGACAGGTAAAGAGCATCCCCAGACGGCTGATAGCGCTGACGAAGAAAAGCCCACTGAGCAGCAACAGTGGGAAGACCCATGAACTCAGCAGCATACTGAGGCAGAACACTGGAAGTGAGAACAGCAGCAGCATGAGCATCCTCATCTATCCACTGAGTGTAGTTAGTCAGATCCAACCGGTACGTCACAACAGCAGTAGAATACTCCTGGACCTTCCGGTCATACTCAGCCAGAGCAGTATCATCAGAACTCTTGGCTGGATCCTTGACCTCCTAAGTAGCATCGGGGGCAAGGGCAACATGCGTCGGTGGAATAGGCGTCGTAGGAGCAGTGGCGTGCGGCGGACAGAGGACCTCGCCAGAAAGCACACCCCAAAGAAGAAGACCGCGCATGTGGACGCGCATAAAGGCAGCGAAATCAGGGTAATTCGCGCCATCAAAAATCACCGGGCAGCGAGGAATCGCAAGTTAGCCCGGCGAGGAAGACATAGTTTTTTTTTCAGAGATGAGATCTAGATCGGGTCGCTCCCGATCGAATCAGCAAGCACGACACGCAGCCGCGGGCGAGGCGGAGGCCAGCGGGCGGGCGGCGCGGCGGAGAGCAGGCCGGGCGGGCGGCGCGGCCGGGGCGGCCGAAGACGGGCGGCGGGCGGGACGGTCGGGTGGCGGCCATGCAGCCGCGAGAGGGCGGACGGGGCGGCAGCGGCCGAGCGGGACGGAGAAGGGCGGCTGCCGGGCGGGACGGACGGGCGGCGACGGCCGGGCGGACGGGCGAGCTCGCAGGCGGCGAGGGAGAGGCGGCGGCGGCAGCCGGGTGCAGCGGCAGGAGGCCGGGGCGGGCGGCGGCTGCGAGGAGAGAAGCTAACCTACAGCTCTGATACCATGTTAGGGTAATAGACTTGTTGTATTACCAGGGGCCAAATGGCACAATATATAATACAGGTACAGGTGCAGGAAGCCCCTTTAAAATAATGGGAAACTACAATATACAAATATATACATCTAACAACATGGTGGAGCCAGAGGAATCTGCCGCACGAGAAGGGATTGTGCGGCGCCGCGCCGCGTAGCTCTGTCCGAGAATAAATGCTAAGCAAAGGAGTAAACGTCGATGGTTGTGTGACGTGAAGGTAAAATAAGGTAACAGGGAAATGTTTCATAGGTTGGCTTGGCTTTATGTGATGACGTGGCTGCACCAGGAGCTAGAAAAATCATGTAGTGGGGTTTTCTATTTAGAGATGGAAGATTAGGCACAATTTTCATGATTAATTACAGAATATTAAGTATGACTATAGCAACTAGTAACATGTGAAACTCGAACATACTAGATGCATTAATAGTAGCAAGGCAAACAATACAACATCCATCGCTAACCAGATCGAGATATGTCGCACGTACCGCTCGGGTGGAGGTGGTGGTGGCGGTGTAGCAGTTGTTGATGCAGCAGTAACATTGTTGATGACAACGTTGTTGATGACGGGTTAAAGTAGACGGCGTTGAAGACGATGGTAGGCAGCACCGCCCGACTTGGACCGAAGACGACCCGTGATGAAGAGCTTGAGCAGTCGCGCAGAGCGCTTCCCAAAACCTGATTCACCCTCTCTCGTACAGGATCGCAAAGGCGAGCGGTTCCGGAGACATGCTCTCCCGTTTGCCGGTGGACGCCGACGGCGGGATGGAGTAGGCTACTATGGCGGTGCAAGCAGAGAGAGGTGGAAACGCTCTAACTCATGTACCAGATATGTTTCTGCGGTAGCCGGGCAAGAGATTATATAGGTCAGGTAACTCTAGGCAACGTGGGCCACGCCTATGTCGCACATTTCGAGTCGGTTACAATAGCCCACGATCTGGGAGCGACCCGAACCGACTAACTGTGACGCGTCACCCCACGCGGCGTGCCGAGTCGAGACGAGCGAGCGAGAAAGTGGAGGAGCGCGCGTGCACCACTCCTCTTCTCACTCACTTACTAGTGGTGGAACAACCCACCTTATAAGATGGTCTAACTTCCTCCCAACTTTCCATGTGGGACTAAACTTTCCACCTCTTCACTCCCTAGTGAGCTGCCACCAACTTGGGCTCAAACTCACATGGGCTGCCACGATGTGGTCTTTGAGATTTATAGGGAAATCTAAAATCTAATATGGGACACTATATGTGGGCCCAATAATTCAACAATTCTCCACCAGATCTCAAATACCCATTTAGAGATTTACCAAAACTCGTTGTTTGTTTATATACTAGTGTTTTAGCGTAGACTGTTAAGTTGAACTTCTGCCTAGAACTTTAAGCTACATTCATTCACACTTGAACAATGGACTAAGCCTTGAATTGCAAGTTTTGCGTGAACAGGTTTCACTCGAAGTCATAATCAGTACATGGTTGCCAGTAGCCTGCCCGCGGGTGAAGCATATGCGTCATACTTCGTGGTCTCTTCATGAATTTACTAGAGATCACCCAAATCTCATAGTTTGTGACTTTTAATAATCAGACTCATATATGTGTGTTATTTCAAAAATACTCTGTAAGACAACATCTTTACTAAAATAGACAACATAAACACATTAAGTCTTGTTGCCAACCTGCCTTACAACAATTGAGAGTTGTGCATCTTCACATAGAGAGGGTTACAGAATACTCTCCTCAATTAAACCACTAGTTTGTTCTTCCCAGGTGCTAATTCACGGGATCTCCGATCACAAAGGTTGGGTTACTACTATGGTGTAACATCAATGGGTCTCAACCACATCTCCCTTGATGCACTTTCTATCACATTACGAGATAGTCCCTTTGTAAAGGGATCTGCCAGGTTTTTGTCTCTTTGAATATACGTAACAGTTATTACTTCGGAGTTTTGCAATTTCCAGACAGACTTCAAACGTCTCTTTACGTGTCTTGATGACTTCGCGTTATCCTTAGAATTTTTCAGTTTCACAATTACAGTTTTATTGTCACAATTCAAAAGGATTGTCGGGACAGGTTTTTTAACCACATGCAAGTCCTTCAAGAGCTCACGCAACCATTCTGATTCAACAGTGTCTGTGTCTAAAGCAGTAAGTACTGCTCATAGTTGACCTCGTCCATATGGTTTGTTTGCAAGATCTCCATGACACTACCCCACCTCCAAAGGTAAATACATACCCACTAGTGGCATAGAGATCAGCTACATCAGAGATGCAATTCGAATCACTTTATCCTTCAAACACAGTTGGGTGCCCTGAATAGTGAATCCCATAACTCATTGTACCACATAGATAGCGCATGACCCTATCAAGTGCATGCAAATGATCAGTACCCGGGTTTAACATGAACCTACTCAACTTGCTGACAGCAAAAGAGATGTCAGGTCTAGTCACGCTTGCTAAGTACATGAGTGAGCCAATGATCTGAGAATATCTCAATTGATCTATGGCAGTCCTCCGGTTCTTGTGTAGTGTCACACTGGGATCATAAGGTGTTGGAGAAGACTTGTTATCAATATAGCCGAACCGGCTCAAGATCTTCTCAACATAATGAGATTGCATTAGAGTAATCTCAATCTCGTTCTTAATCAACTTGATGTTCATAATCACATCAGCTTCTCTCAGATCTTTCATATCAACGCTATTTGACAAGAAAGACTTGACTTCGTTTATTACTTTCATGTTTGTACCAAAGATCAGAATATCATCCACATACAAACATAGTATAACTCCTTCGCCCCCATCATGGCGATAGTACACGCACTTGTCAACCTCATTAACAACAAAGCCTACAGAAGTTAAATTTCCATCAAACTTCTCACGCCATTGCTTAGGTGCTTCTTTCAGGCCATATAAAGATTTCAGCAACTTGCACACCGGTCTCATAGGTAGTTGGAGACCGGTTTATAGTTTACTTGCCGTACTATCAAGAGGGCTCTCGAGTGAGTAACTCGATCGTATCGTTCGGAGAGAGCTCAAACCTTTGCATCCTTGCATCATCTTTCTTGGTTGTTATTTGGATCTTATCCATGTGATGTTTTAGAGCTTGTGCTTATTCTCATGACAAGCTCTAGTTCATCGAAAACGGATTTCGCATAGATCACTTGTTGCGTTTTCGAGTTTGGTGATTTTCTCGGTTTCTCATGTTGAGGTGTTGCACCTCTAAATATAATAGAAAATCACCCCCACTAGTTTCCATATTGTCACTTTTTGTTGGGTATGCTCTTGTCGTCCTCTTTCCAACAAAATTGGTTTCACTCTATTCGGAGCTACCAATCTTAAGTTTTGGATTTTACAAGGTAGCAGGTTTATATCACCAGGCTGGATTTTCCGGGGCCGGATATTTGCAAAATATCCGGCCCCTGAAAATCGGCTAAGGACTTTTCGACGTGCGGCTCAGTAATACCCTGGATAGGGGCCGGATTTTTGGCCGGACTTTTTGCCCGGTTTTTCCCAGGGCCGGATATTTCAGGGCGGCCGGATTACCCGGCCCTAACTTTCACCGGATAATCCGGCCCTCGATTTGTCCCAACGGCTCGATTTTCTTGGGGGGGGGGGGGTATAAATACCACCTTCTTCCTCCTTGGGCTGGGGCTTCTCTCACTCTCTCTCTCCTCCATTGTTGAACTAGAGAAGCTTGCTCTATCTCTCAATCCCTCCATGATTCTTGCCCCCATTTGAGGGAAAAGAGAGAGGAGATCTAGATCTACATTTCTACCAATCAAATCCATCTCTTTGTGAGTGGAATCCTCTAGATCTTGATCTTGGTGTTCTTTGTGAATTCCTTTGTTCTTCCTCTCTTATTCCCCCAATAGCTTTTGTAGCTTTGGTGGAATTTGAGTGAGGGACTTGCCATTGCATTTAGTGCATCGGTTTGAGTTCTCCACGGTGATTCGTGGTGGTGAAAGCAAGAAGGTTGTTACTCTTGGGTTCTTGGAACCCTAGACGGATTCTAGACCTTTGTGGTGATTTGTTGGGAGCTTCCAATTAAGTTGTGGATGTGTGCCCCAACCTTTGTGTAAGGCCCGGTTTCCGTCTCGAAGGAAATCCCTTAGTGGAACCGTGACCTAAGTCTTTGTGGCGAGGGTCACCGGAGATTTAGGTGAGGCGCCTTCGTGGCGTTCGGTGTGTGGTGTGAGTACCGCATCTTGGGGTGAGGCCTTTGTGGCGTTGGTGTGCATCGAGCAACCACACCTCAAGGTGAGCCTCTTGTGGCGTTCGGGAGCACTAAGCCACCGCACCTCTCCACCGGAGATTAGCACTCGCAAGAGTGTGAACTTCGGGATAAATCATCGTCTCCCGCGTGTCTCGATTATCTCTATACCCGAGCTCTTTACTTATGCACTTTACCTTGCGATAGCCAACGTGCTTGAAGTTATATATATCTTGCTATCACATACTTGTTTGTATTGCTTAGAATAAGTTGTTGGTGCACATAGGTGAACCATAGTATATAGGTTTTGGGCTTGACAAAGTAAACGCTAGTTTTATTCCGCATTTGTTAAGCCCGTCTCGTAAAAGTTTTAAACCGCGTATTCACCCCCCTCTAGGCGACATCCGTGTCCTTTCAAAGAGGACACCCAGTGGTGAGGTGCGCGGCATGGCGCAGAGCTCTCTTTGGCGACTCGGAGTTGGCGAAGTCGACGCGGTGGACATGGTTTACGCGGCGGACATGGTCTACGCGGCGGACTGGGGCGCGCGTTTAGTCGGTGGCATGACGAATGGCATCAACGCGGTGGACAAGGTCGACACGGTGGACTGAGTCGTGTCGTGGCGAGTGGGGTCGACGCGGCGGACAGTTGTCAACGCGGCGGACGGAGATGCGCTGTGGCGAGCCCGCGTTACGCGAGTCGGCGACAGGCGAGCCGGCGGTGGGCGAGTCGGCGGCGGGCTGAGTCCCCGAGTATGGCGAGTCCGCGCTAGGCGAGTCGTCGGCGGGCGGAGTCCCCGAGTATGTCGAGTCCGCGCTAGACGAGTCGGCGACAGATGAGCCGGCGGCGGGCGAGTCCCCGAGCGTGGCGAGCTGGTGACGACGAGTCCGCAGCGGCCGAGGCGAGTCGGCGATACTGTCTGGGACGTGCCATCAGTAGCCCGAAACCAGAGGCCGTCACGGGTGAACTGTCCGTCGAGCTCGCATGGTTGGTTTTGTTTGATTTATCATGCATGCAAAGCAATATGGATTAGTCTCCATGGGTATAATAATAAAGCAACTAAACTGGGAAGAAACATGCTGCGAAGATCAGACACCCGATGGGAAGTGTTTTTGGTAACATCAAGTAGGTATTTCATAAATTAATGAATTGAATAAACGATCACCTGATAGTGTCTGTTTGCATGATGCATAGAGATAAAATATTCAGACCTCAGGTCATCGTACATGCGATGAGCGGTGTGGCCGCAAGATCCATACAAACGGGTTGATGTTCATGTTTGAGCCCTCTCTTTGTGCTCACGTGGAGCAGTGATGGTCAGATTCTCGATGGCAGCGGGGATACATGCATAAGATCAGAGCATTAGCACAAGATGAAATAAATAAATAACTAGCAGGGTAACCCGCGCAGTTGCGCGGCTAGCTTGGTTATTTATTGCTATTGTATGATTTTCTATGTATAAGTTAAGTCTTGCGCATTATTATGTTGACATTTAAAAAAAAATCTTGTAACCATATAACATCCTGCAATCTTTTGTATGTACCATTTCTATGCAACTTATTTGTCCGTACAACTAACATTATTTACTTCAAATTCATCGCTGCACTACATTGAGAAATATTTTTTACAAAGTACAGGATAAATCTTTTGGTGATTTGTATTAGGTCCTTACTTCTTAGTAATTGATAATTATCTTGCTTTTTGACCGTGAAACACATGGTGTTCGTAATCGATGCCCACCATGCAATACCAAATACTGTCTCATATATAATCTTTATGTACTCCGGTATGCTTATGTGCATTTCTGTGTGTAAATATATCAATTTATGATTTTAAATGACTCATTTCACCAAGAATTGAACAGTAAAGGCATGTACTAAAATAGTGTACATGATCTATTTTTTTAGCCAGCGTTAGCAAATATATTAAATTGCAATTTAAATTTTTTATGTCTATCTAATAGGAAATTCTTTTTAAACGACACCTATTTCAGTCTTGTTGGACTTTATTTCTAGAGTTAGTACGAAAAACATATTGCTATTGACATCCACTTTTGCTCCGAATCTCATATATATCTATATATATGATAAAAAAATTATGGCTTTTTTCATATATGTCTATAACAAATAAATATGGGTTGACAATGGAATCGTGAAGCAGCATAGATATGTACCATATATCTATTTTTTAGGGACGTGTACTTTTTGCTAATAAACTACATATCTTTTTTAGGCGCAAGAAGCATATTCTTAAATTGCAGTTTTTTTTATTATATCAACCTCCTAATAACGTGTCACAATTTAGTTTTCCTTTACATTAGTATTATGACGTAATATTATTTACATATATGTATGTATTACCAAACTACATATGTTTTATCAAGTATATTTAACATCATAGGTAATAATCTGAAATCTGTATACTGTGAATTTTTTTTTTGAGATAATTTGAAGTGTATGATTTTCGGTTATATAATGCATATGCTTGTACCATATTAGCTGTCAGAATTTAAGCACTGTACCTTTCGTCAGCTTGTAGGGCGATAGAGCACACGTCATTCAGTCCTTCAGATGTTATATCTACCATAAAATTGGTCAATCTAACATGCGTTACCTGCCATTTATGCTTTGACAAAATAGCTAATCAAAAGAATATTTTAATTTTTAGTTACCCAACTGACGACTGGCCGCTTGGCTTCATGCGTCGTGCGGTTCTGCAGCAACCGGGCAAGTAGATGGCTCTGCTCCATGCAAAGATAGATATTGTGCCTGTCAAAACAGTGTGGATGGACCTCTAAAAACACTGTCATGGTTGGAGTTAGTCGACACCGTCAAGAGGAGCGTGCTTGCAGCTGGCTGGGCTCTCCTTCATCTTTTGCAAGACGTCGGCGATGCTCTCAAGGGATCTCGGACATTTCTTGCCTCCTGATATTGCTCACCACAGTTTTTGGCTCTTCGCATCCTTGCCCTGTACCCGGGAAGTCGTCAATCGTAACAAATTTTCTAGCATCGACCGGTGCAATTACGCCTTCTTCTCTGATATCAGCGATGCTATTAGCCGCCCGGGATCTTACTGGACGATCCTTCGATGCACAATTGCCTAGAGTTTCGGGTTCTCCGCCTTCTTGCCCTGTACCTGAGTAGTCGATGAGGAAAAATTGTGGTTGCCCTTCTTCTAAAGGACTCCTCCATGAATCTACGTAATCATAAAATTTGAACAATACAAAATCTGTAATCAATTGTGTGTAGTACTAAGTGAGATCCATATGATTTTTAATTAACAGATTTGTACTTACTCGTATTCCGATTATCATATGTGTCGACGACGGCCTGCTCGCTGTACGGCATAGATTTTTGTCGTCCATTAGCGCATGGGCTCCTATAGAACTTTCTTTTTGAGATCCTCGTGGAACTTTCTCGCCGCTATCACAATTAGAGCTCGCCATGCCTCCACGGACCTATTCCGTCTTGATGTATGTGGCGGGGGAGGTTGCCAAAGTACGTTGATATACCATACAGCTAGACTCGACGACCAGCGAAGGATATGATCCACCCACCTTCTACGATTTTGACGGAAAAGCGGCCAGCATGCTACTCCCTCGAGGTAGACGTAGGATCAAGATGTGTTTATCTCGGCTGAATTGAGTTTGCTGCTATTGTCCTCCTCGTAGGGGAAGAAGAATCTTATCTCCAGGAGTTTGCTTTGACCAAATAAACAGTTTGTTGCTACTATCCTCGGCTGAAGGAAAGATTTTATCTCCGATGAAAGGATTTTGTTTTGATCACGTTTTCTGTTCGTGAAAGGTGCTTCCGTAGAATTAAAGAATTAAATCTGAGCCTCTTCTTTTCCAAAGGCTAATCTTCACCGTTGGTTGTTTGTTGTTTTAATAATATAATAGATTTGGGGATAGAAAGACTTATGGACACAGCGAATTAGAAAATCGATCTACGGGGATGCAGCTTTGATCCGGCGATTCTACTCAAGTCTCCCGCCGCTTTCGTGCAGACGCGGACGAGCGAGGGCAAGTTCACGCGGATGCTACTCAGGATTGGTTGGGCCGCACCGGCTCTTCCTTCATCGGGATGATGCGCGCAGGTTGGGGTGACACAAGAACAGCCGCCGACTCATACATAGATCGATCTGGTCGGTGTTGATGACGATGGATCCCGCCCGGATCACCGCTCCAAGCACCGCTTGCCCCACGGTGGGCGCCACTGTCAAGGTTTTGACCACGGCAGATGCTACGGGTAGCATATAAGAGGTGTAGAGCAAGGCGGCGTTGGAGATTCCGGAAACAACAGGGATAGGTGGCACACACAGCTGTACGAAGAGAATCAAGCTGACACCAGATAGCAGCACTGTGAGTATAGAACTCATCAATAGTGGAATCACCCTGCTGAAGAGCATGCTCCTGACAAACCACAGACAGGTAAAGAGCATCCCCAGACGGCTGATAGCGCTGACGAAGAAAAGCCCACTGAGCAGCAACAGTGGGAAGACCATGAACTCAGTAGCATACTGAGGGAGAATACTGGAAGTGAGAACAGCAGCAGCATGAGCATCCTCATCTATCCACTGAGTGTAGTTAGTCAGATCCAACCGGTACGTCACAACAGCAGTAGAATACTCCTGGACCTTCCGGTCATACTCAGCCAGAGCAGTATCATCAGAACTCTTGGCTGGATCCTTGACCTCCTAAGTAGCATCGGGGGCAAGGGCAACATGCGTCGGTGGAATAGGCGTCGTAGGAGCAGTGGCGTGCGGCGGACAGAGGACCTCGCCAGAAAGCACACCCCAAAGAAGAAGACCGCGCATGTGGACGCGCATAAAGGCAACGAAATCAGGGTAATTCGCGCCATCAAAAATCACCGGGCAACGAGGAATCGCAAGTTAGCCCGGTGAGGAAGACATAGTTTTTTTTTCAGAGATGAGATCTAGATCGGGTCGCTCCCGATCGAATCAGCAGCACGCCACGCAGCCGCGGGCGGGCGGAGGCCTGGCGGGCGGGCGGCGCGGCGGAGAGCAGGCCGTGCGGGGGCGGCAGCGGCCGGGGGCGGCCGAAGACGGGCGGCGGGGCGGGACGGTCGGGTGGCGGCCATGCAGCCGCGAGAGGGCGGACGGGGGCGGCAGCGGCCGGAGCGGGACGGAGAAGGGCGGCTGCCGGGGCGGGACGGACGGGCGGCGGCGGCCGGGGCGGACGGGGCGAGCTCGCAGGCGGCGAGGGAGAGGCGGCGGCGGCCGGGCGCGGCGACAAGAGGCTGGGGTGGGCGGCGGCGGCTGCGAGGAGAGGAGCTAACCTACAGCTCTGATACCATGTTAGGGTAATAGACTTGTTGTATTACCAGGGGCCAAATGGCACAATATATAATACAGGTACAGGTGCAGGAAGCCCCTTTAAAATAATGGAAAACTACAATATACAAATATATACATCTAACAACATGGTGGAGCCAGAGGAATCTGCCGCACGAGAAGGGATTGTGCGGCGCCGCGCCGCGTAGCTCTGTCCGAGAATAAATGCTAAGCAAAGGAGTAAACGTCGATGGTTGTGTGACGTGAAGGTAAAATAAGGTAACAGGGAAATGTTTCATAGGTTGGCTTGGCTTTATGTGATGACGTGGCTGCACCAGGAGCTAGAAAAATCATGTAGTGGGGTTTGCTATTTAGAGATGGAAGATTAGGCACAATTTTCATGATTAATTATAGAATATTAAGCATGACTATAGCAACTACTAACATGTGAAACTCGAACATACTAGATGCATTAATAGTAGCAAGGCAAACAATACAACATCCATCGCTAACCAGATCGAGAAATGTCGCACGTACCGCTCGGGTGGAGGTGGTGGTGGCGGTAGCAGTTGTTGATGCAGCAGTAACATTGTTGATGACAACGTTGTTGATGACGGGTTAAAGTAGACGGCGTTGAAGACGATGGTAGGCAGCACCGCCCGACTTGGACGGAAGACGACCCGTGATGAAGAGCTTGAGCAGTCGCGCAGAGCGCTTCCCAAAACCTGATTCACCCTCTCTCGTACAGGACCGCAAAGGCGAGCGGTTCCGGAGACATGCTCTCCCGTTTGCCGGTGGACGCCGGCGGCGGGATGGAGTAGGCTACGATGGCGGTGCAAGCAGAGAGAGGTGGAAACGCTCTAACTCATGTACCAGATATGTTTCTGCGGTAGCCGGGCAAGAGATTATATAGGTCAGGTAACTCTAGGCAACGTGGGCCACGCCTATGTCGCACGTTTCGAGTCGGTTACAATAGCCCACGATCTGGGAGCGACCCGAACCGACTACCTGTGACGCGTCACCCCATGCGGCGTGCCGAGTCGAGACGAGCGAGCGAGGAAGTGGAGGAGCGCGCGTGCACCACTCCTCTTCTCACTCACTTACTAGTGGTGGAACAACCCACCTTATAAGATGGTCTAACTTCCTCCCAACTTTCCATGTGGGACTAAACTTTCCACCTCTTCACTCCCTAGTGAGCTGCCACCAACTTGGGCTCAAACTCACATGGGCTGCCACCATGTGGTTTTTGAGATTTATAGGGAAATCTAAAATCTAATATGGGACACTATATGTGGGCCCAATAATTCAACAATTCCCCACCAGATCTCAAATACCCATTTAGAGATTTACCTAAACTCGTTGTTTGTCTATATACTAGTGTTTTAGCGTAGACTGTTAAGTTGAACTTCTGCCTAGAACTTTAAGCTACATTCATTCACACTTGAACAATGGACCAAGCCTTGAATTGCAAGTTTTGCGTGAACAGGTTTCACTCAAAGTCATAATCAGTACATGGTTGCCAGTAGCCTGCCCGCTGGTGAAGCATATGCGTCATACTTCGTGGTCTCTTCATGACTTTACTAGAGATCACTCAAATCTCATAGTTTGTGACTTTTAACAATCAGACTCATATATGTGTGTTATTTCAAGAATACTCTGTAAGACAACATCTTTACTAAAATAGCCAACATAAACACATTAAGTCTTGTTTCCAACCTGCCTTACAACAATTGAGAGTTGTGCATCTTCACATAGAGAGGGTTACAGAATACTCTCCTCAATTAAACCACTAGTTTGTTCTTCCCAGGTGCTAATTCACGGGATCTCCGATCACAAAGGTTGGGTTACTACTATGGTGTAACATCAATGGGTCTCAAACACATCTCCCTCGATGCACTTTCTATCACATTACGAGATAGTCCCTTTGTAAAGGGATCTGCCAGGTTTTTGTCTCTTTGAATATACGTAACAGTTATTACTTTGGAGTTTTGCAATTTCCAGACAGACTTCAAACGTCTCTTTACGTGTCTTGATGACTTCGCGTTATCCTTAGAATTTTTCAGTTTCACAATTACAGTTTTATTGTCACAATTCAAAAGGATTGCCGGGACAGGTTTTTTAACCACATGCAAGTCCTTCAAGAGCTCACACAACCATTCTGATTCAACAGTGGCTGTGTCTAAAGCAGTAAGTACTGCTCATAGTTGACCTCGTCCATATGGTTTGTTTGCAAGATCTCCATGACACTACCCCACCTCCAAAGGTAAATACATACCCACTAGTGGCATAGAGATCAGCTACATCAGAGATGCAAGTCGAATCACTTTATCCTTCAAACACAGTTGGGTGCCCTGAATAGTGAATCCCATAACTCATTGTACCACATAGGTAGCGCATGACCCTATCAAGTGCATGCAAATGATCAGTACCCGGGTTTAACATGAACCTACTCAACTTGCTGACAGCAAAAGAGATGTCAGGTCTAGTCACGCTTGCTAAGTACATGAGTGAGCCAATGATCTGAGAATATCTCAATTGATCTATGGCAATCCTCCGGTTCTTGTGTAGTGTCACACTGGGATCATAAGGTGTTGGAGAAGACTTGTTATCAATATAGCCGAACCGGCTCAAGATCTTCTCAACATAATGAGATTGCGTTAGAGTAATCTTAATCTCGTTCTTAATCAACTTGATGTTCATAATCACATCAGCTTCTCTCAGATCTTTCATATCAACGCTATTTGACAAGAAAGACTTGACTTCGTTTATTACTTTCATGTTTGTACCAAAGATCAGAATATCATCCACATACAGACATAGTATAACTCCTTCGCCCCCACCATGGCGATAGTACACGCACTTGTCAGCCTCATTAACAACAAAGCCTACAGAAGTTAAAGTTCCATCAAACTTCTCACGCCATTGCTTAGGTGCTTCTTTCAGGCCATATAAAGATTTCAGCAACTTGCACAACTTTCTTTCTTCACCTTTTACTACAAACCCATCAGGCTGATCCATATAGATTTCCTCTTCCAACTCTCCATCAAGGAAAGATGTCTTTACGTCATTGATGAAAGACCATATGAGGCAGCCATGGATAATAGTACTCGAATGGTGGTAAGTCGATCTAGCGACTGGTGAATCTGTGTCGAAGTAATCTTCGCCTTCTATCTGCGTGTAGCCTTTCGCTACAAGCCGCGTTTTGTACTTCTCAATAGTACCATCAGGCCTTAGCTTCTTCTTGAACACCCACTTGCAGCCCACGGGCTTGCATCCATGGGGTCGTTCTGATAGCTCCCAAGTTTCATTAGAAAGAATCGCGTCCATCTCATTATGGACATCTTCTTTCCAGTCATCTGCATCTGAAGATGCATATGCCTCCGCAATGGACGTGGGATTATCATCCACAAGGTACACAATGAAATCATCACCAAAGGATTTTGCAATCCTCTGTCTCTTGCTCCGTATAGGAGCTTCATTGTCATCCTTCTCAGTAACATTCTTATGTGATTGTTCAAAATAATCATTAGATGTACTAGATTCAGGAATTATCTCAGTACAAATTCTAGCAATGCTATGCATATCTTTCATAGGAAACATATTCTCAAAAAATGTTGCATCACGAGATTCCATAATAGTATCAACATGCATATCAGGTATCTCATATTGAACTATAAAAATCTATAGCCTACGCTCCGCGGAGCATAACCTAGAAAGATACAATTCACTGTCTTTGGTCCAAGTTTACGCTTCTTAGTAATTGGAATATTGACTTTCTCCAAACATCCCCATGTGCGCAAAAACGAAAGTGATGGTTTTCTCCCAACCCACTCCTAGTAAGGGGTTTTCTCTTTATTCTTGTTAGGAACTCTATTCAGGACATAGCACGAAGTCCACAAAACCTCCCCCACCATGCCTTTGATAAACCAGCAGTGGCTAACATGGAACTCACCAAGTCAGTCAGCGTGCGGTTTTTCCTCTTGACAATCCCGTTTGATTGGGGCGAGTAGGGAGGCATCCTCTCATGAATAATGCCATGTTCCTCACAGAATTCATCAAAGATTTTAGGAAAATATTCACCACCATGATCCGACCTAAGACGCTTGATCTTTCTCTCTAGTTGATTTTCAACTTAGGCCTTATAAATTTTAAAGTAGTTGATACGTCGCAAATGTATCTATAATTTTTGATGCTCCATGCTTGTTTTACACCAATTTCTATATATATTGTTTACACTTCGTGGCATTTTTATGCATTTTCTAGAATTAGCTATTAACAAGATGACATAGTGTCAATTCCTGTTTTCTGCTGTTTTTGTATTTTAGAAAAGTTATACAGGAAATATTCTCGGAATTGGACGAAATGAAAGCCGAAATTCCTATTTTACTGTCACGAAGACGGAGTCCAAAGGGGAGACGGAGAAGAGCCAGGAGGTGGCCACGCCACCCCTAGGCGCGGCCCACCCCCTCGTCGTGCCTAGGTATGGTGTGGGTCTCTCGGGCGCCCACCGACCTCGCCATTTCGCCTATAAGTTCACATCCTCGGGAAAAACCTAAACACCCAAGCTTCCATCCACTAAAGTTCCATAGCCGCCGCCATCATCGAACCTAGTTTGGGAGGGTTCTAAAGCTCTTCCCGGCACCCTGCCGGAGAGGGAGATCATCGCCGGAGGCCTCTTCATCACCATGCCCGCCTCCGAAGTGATGCATGAGTAGTTCACCTTTGTACTACGGATCCATAGCAGTAGCTAAATGGTTGTCTTCTCCTCATTATGCTTCATGTTTAGATCTTGTGAGCTACCTATCATGATCAAGATCATCTTTATGTAATGCTACATGTTATGTTTGCTGGGATCCGATGAATATTGAATACTATGGTTGAGTTGATTATAGACCTATTTATATGTTATTTGTGATCTTGCATGCTCTCCGTTGCTAGTAGATGCTTTGGACAAGTATGTGCTTGTGACTCCAAGAGGGAGTATTTATGCTCGATAGTGGGTTCATGCCTCTAGTAATATGGGAGAGTGGCAGTAACTTCTAAGGTTGTAGGTGTGTTGTTGCTACTAGGGAGAAATCAACAATGCTTTATCCAAGGATAATTCTATTGTTTACTTTACACACTTTACTTAATGCATTAATCTGTTGCTTGAACCTTAATACTGAAAGGGGTGCGGATGCTAACCTGATGGTGGATTATTAGTCATAGATGCAGCGGTCTATGAATCTTGTTGTAATGCCTAAATGAATCTCATAGTAATCATCTTGTCATGTATGGTCTTTATTCTGACAATTGCCCAGCTGTAATTTGTTTACCCATCATGTTATTTATCTTTATGGAGAGACACCTCTAGTGAACTGTGGACCCCGGTCCTTTCTTTTACATTGATAAAACCAACTCCCACGGCAACTGCAAGCACTGTTCTCTTTATTTCACTGCAAACAAACATTTCTTTCCACACTATACGTCCAATCCTTTGTTTTCAGCAAAACCAGTGAGATTGACAACCTCACTGTAAGTTGGGGCAAAGTATTTTGGTTGTGTTGTGTGCAAGTTCCACGTTGTTGCTGACACTGGTAGTGCGCCCTGCCAAAGTCAGCCAGCAACACCTTCATAAGTGATTTCTTTCTCCTACTGGTCAATTAAACCTTGGTTTATTACTGAGCAAAAACTTGCTGTTGTGGTCATCATACCTCCTCTTGGGGTTTCCCAACTGTGTGCTCTGCACAACATCAGTAGTCTAAAGCTTCATCTTTAGTTCGCAACAAATAAACATAGCAAAATCTAGTTGCATCAGGAATCAATGTCATGAAATATCTCTTTCCACCTTTGTCAACATACCATTCATCTCGCATAGATCAGAATGTATGAGTTTTAGAGGTGCCAAGTCTCTCTCCTCGGCCGCCTTATGAGGCTTCCGAGGTTGCTTTGATTGCACACAACAATGTCACTTAGAACCTTTGGCAATGGTGAAAATTTGGAATTAAACTTAAACTGTATAGTCGAGTGATACGTTGCAAACGTATCTATAACTTTTGATGCTCCATGCTTGTTTTACACCAATTTATATATGTTTTGTTTACATTTCGTGGCATTTTTATGCATTTTCTGGAACTAACTTATTAACAAGATGCCACAGTGTCAGTTCCTGTTTCTGCTGTTTTTGTATTTCAGCTGGAAATATTCTCGGAATTGGACGAAACAAAAGCAAAAGTTCCTATTTTACTGTCACGAAGATGGAGTCCAAAGGGGAGATAGAGAAGATCCAGTAGGTGGCCACACCACCCCTAGGTGTGGCCCACCCCCCGGCCGCGCCTAGATATGGTATGGGCCCCTCGGGTGCCCACCGACCTCGCCCTTTCGCCTATAAATTCACATCCTCGGGGAAAACCTAAACACCCGAGCCTCCATCCATGAAAAGTTCCGTAGCCACCATCTTCGACCCTAGTTCAGTGTCGTGGATATGACCACGGCAGGTGCTACGGGGGGCAGCCCTTCGTTGATGCGGGGGCAAGGGAACACAGCCATCTGCGGAACGAGGTGCACATGACGCAAGGTTTTACCCAGGTTCAGCCCCTCCGGAGAGTAAAAGGCCTACGTCCTGCTAGATCTATTACTCAGTGGAGAATTACAATGGGGGGGCTCAGTCGGCGGCTACGCCAAGAGCTACAAGGGAGAGATTGGATCTCAGATCAGGTGCTTTCTAGGGTCTAGCCCGGGGGTTTATATAGACACCCCCGATCTAGGGTTACATGGAGATAAGTACGAATCATGTTAGTTGCTATTAATCCGGGATTCGTCGCTCCTCTAGCAAGTAATCTCCCCAGCCAGTCGCACATGCCTTCATCCAGTCAGCCCACCTGAAGTTCTGAGCCCAGTCGCTATGGGGCCCAGTCGCCGTGGCGACCCGCATCTTTCTTGGACCCTTCACTCCATGGAGAGTGGGACTGGCGATACACCCCCCTATGGCATATCCCCATCAGTAGTCCCCGAGCGCGGTGACGATGAAGCGCGAGCTTGAGGCAGGTCTTGTAGAGGCGTGGTGATGGATCGAAACGAATTGTCTCCGGGCTCCAAACCTGGAACCCAGTCCGCAATCGCCAAGGGTTAGTCGATGATGGCCAGTCGGCGTAAGACAGTCGGCATCTCCCAGTCGTCGTGTGCCAGTCGGCGTGGGATAGTCGGCGCCCTCCAGTTGGCGCCGGTCTTCTGATGACAACACGTGGAGCCTCCAACGGCTAGATTTACGTTGACTGAGGCACGAGACCTTGCCGCACTTCTAACCGTTGGAGTTGACAAGACCGCTAACGGCTAGTTAACGGTTACATAACTCAATCCGGCGCAGATCTCGGCCGTTGATCTCTGGGTGGCGATTCCGGAACCGCTTTGAAGGGCAGATCTCATTCCTCAGTTCGGGCGAGTGCGGCGGTATAAAGGGTCACCCCAAGAACTAGGGCTCCTCACTCCGCCGCATTCGTCTTCCATTCTTCCTTCTTCTCCTCCTCACTCAAAGCGCACCAATGGCGGCCAAAGGTTGGGGAAATTCCAAGGTCACCCGTGAGTCTCTCCTCCCGTACATCGCCGCGGGGATCATCCCCGAGTTCTAGCACAAGCGGTGGAGGGTGCCGGCGGCGAACGAAGTGGAGCCGCGCCCGAGGCCGGGGGAGTTCGTGATCTTCACGAGCTTCCTTGATCACGGCTTCGCGCTCCCCACCTCCGACTTTTTGCGGCAGCTGCTCGCCTTCTACAGCATCAAGATTTCCGATCTAGGGCCGCACCGCGCCCATCAAATCATGTTGTTCGTGGCCTTGTGCGAGTGTTACATGGGCTGCCCGCCCTACTTCCCCCTATGGGTGTCAATCTTTTATGGGCGGGCGACCCGGACGAGCAAAAGCGACCAATCGCTTATCCCGAATGGCGGGATCACATTCCAGGTGAAGTCCGGGGAGAGCTTCATCGACATGGCGCTCCCGAAGAAGGCGCAATCACAATGGCGCCGATTCTGGTTCTACGCCATGGAGCACACTCGGCATGGGGAGGTCCACATTCCCCAGTACTCGCCTGAGACGAGCGTGCCCCGGCGTCTTAATGTGAGGTCGCTGCCGCAGGACCAAGAGGAGGTGGTGAAGGAGATGCGTCTGGCGATACAGGCGTTGAAGAACGACGGATTGACGGCCGCCAACATGTACAATTGTTGGCTCGCCCGTCGCCTAATTCCCCTGCGTAGTCGCGTCCACTACATGTGGGAATACCGGGGGCAAAACGACTGCACCCGGTCGATAGCGGCGGAGTGGGGCGAGGACGAGTACCACAAGGCACTCGCCAAGGTCACCACGGCCACCTTCGCCTCCCTCGACGACGGGATGCAGCCTTTATCCGAAGATAAGTCGGCACCTCAGGTATTGTCCTAACTTTTCTGGTACTCTGAATCAAGCGACTTGGGTCGTCGGACATCCTGACATGCCTGTTCACCGCGGCGCAGAAGTGCCTTCACCCTGGAGCCCCCAGAGATGACCGATGGCGAGGAAGCCGAGGAGGACGAGGTCGAGGATGAAGGCGACCGCACGGAGTCGGACTCGGAGACGAGAGGCTTCGTCCGACTCCCTCGCGGCTCGAAGAGAGGGGCGACTTCCTCGTTGCAGAGTCCTCCAGAGGAGGGAGTTTTGGAGGAAGAGGAGGGCGACCAGATGATACGTCTGAAACGTATCTATAATTTCTTATGTTCCATGCTACTTTTATGATGATACCCACATGTTTTATACACATTATATGTCATTATTATGCATTTTCCGGCACTAACCTATTGACGAGATGCCGAAGAGCCAGCTTGTTGTTTTCTCGCTGTTTTTGGTTTCAGAAATCCTAGTAAGGAAATATTCTCGGAATTGGACGAAATCAACGCCCGTGGGCTTATTTTTCCACGAAGCTTCCGTAAGACCGAGGGAGATACGAAGTGGGGCCACGGGGCACCGCCACACTAGGGCGGCGCGGCCTAAGGGGGGCCCGCGCGGCCCTAGTGTGTGGGGCCCCCGTGACTCCTCCGACTCCGCCCTTCCGCCTACTTAAAGCCTTCGTCGCGAAACCCTATGTACCGAGATCCACGATATGGAAAACCTTCCAGAGAGGCAGCCACCGCCAATCCCATCTCGGGGGATTCAGGAGATCGCCTCCGGCACCCTGCCGGAGAGGGGAATCATCTCCCGGAGGACTCTTCATCGCCATGATCGCCTCCGGATCGATGTGTGAGTAGTTCACCCCTGGACTATGGGTCCATAGCAGTAGCTAGATGGTTGTCTTCTCCTCGTTGTGCTATCATGTTAGATCTTGTGAGCTGCCTATCATGATCAAGATCATCTATTTGTAATACTACATGTTGTGTTTGTTGGGATCCGATGAATATTGAATACTATGTCAAGTTGATTATCAATCTATCATATATGTTGTTTATGTTCTTGCATGCTCTCCGTTGCTAGTAGAGGCTCTGGCCAAGTTGATACTTGTGACTCCAAGAGGGAGTATTTATGCTCGATAGTGGGTTCATGCCTCCATTAAATCTAGGACAAGTGACGTAAAGTTCTAAGGTTGTGGATGTGCTGTTGCCACTAGGGATAAAACATCGATGCTTTGTCTAAGGATATTTGTGTTGATTACATTACGCACCATACTTAATGCAATTGTCTGTTGCTTGCAACTTAATACCGGAAGGGGTTCAGATGATAACCTGAAAGTGGACTTTTTAGGCATAGATGCATGCTGGATAGCGGTCTATGTACTTTGTCGTAATGCCCTGATTAAATCTCATAGTACTCATCATGATATTTGTATGTGCATTGTTATGCCTTCTTTATTTGTCAATTGCCCAACTGTAATTTGTTCACCCAACATGCTATTTATCTTATGGGAGAGACACCACTAGTGAACTCGTGGACCCCGGTCCATTCTTTACATCTGAAATACAATCTATCGCAATTGTTCTTTACTCGTTCTTCGCAAACAATCATCATCTTCCACACAATACGGTTAATCCTTTGTTTTCAGCAAGCCGGTGAGATTGACAACCTCACTGTTACGTTGGGGCAAAGTACTTTAATTGTGTTGTGCAGGTTCCACGTTGGCGCCGGAATCCCTGGTGTTGCGCCGCACTACACTTCGCCGCCATCAACCTTCAACGTGCTTCTTGACTCCTACTGGTTCGATAAACCTTGGTTTCTTTCTAAGGGAAAACTTGCTACTGTACGCATCACACCTTCCTCTTGGGGTTCCCAACGGACGTGTGTTAACTGCACGCATCAAGCTCTTTTTCTGGCGCCGTTGTCGGGGAGATCAAGACACGCTGCAAGGGGAGTCTCCACTTCCAATCTCTTTACTTTGTTTTTGTCTTGCTTTATTTTATTTACTACTTTGTTTGCTGCACTAAAACAAAACACAAAAAAATTAGTTGCTAGCTTTACTTTATTTACTATCTTGTTTGCGTTCTCTATATCAAAAACACAAAAAAATTAGTTACTTGTTTTACTTTACTTTACTTAGTTTGCTTTACTTGTTTTTATTACTGTTAAAATGAATACTCCTGAAAACACTAAGTTGTGTGACTTCACTAGTTAGGCTTAATGGAAAACAACAAAAAAATTAGAGATCTTTATGAACTTTATCTTGAATTAGGACATGATGTGTTTGAAGAGAGAATTAAAAAACCCATGGAACTTTGTTTGCAAAATAGTTGTAGCAATGTTATTAGCATGAACTCTTTGAACACTATTATTGCTAATGTTATGGAAGAATTTAAGCTTGGGGAGGTCGGTTTTGATGAATATGATATTTTCAGTCCACCCACTATTGAGGAGAAAATTAATTATGATTACAATATGCCTCCTATATATGATGATTATGGTGATGAGAATAATGATAGCTATTTTATTGAATTTGCTCCCACTACAATTAATAGTAATGACTATGCTTATGTGGAGAGTAATGATACTTTTATGCATGTGGCTCATGATAAGAATGTTTCATGTGATAGTTATATTGTTGAGTTTGTTCATGATGCTACTGAAAGTTATTATGAGAGAGGGAAACATGGTTATATGCATCTTAATAATATTAAGTTTCCCCTCTTTATGTTGAGAATCTTGAAGTTGCGCTTGTGTTGCCTTTTTATGCTTGTTGCTATGTGCTTTCAGTACTTGTTCCCTTACAAGATTCCTTTTCATAGGAAGTGGGTTAGGCTTAAATGTGTTTTGAATTTGCTTCTTGATGCTCTCTTTTGCTTCAACTCTTATTTCTTGCGCGAGCATCATTAAAATTGCTGAGCCCATCTTAATGGCTATAAAGAAAGCACTTCTTGGGAGATAACCCATGTATGTTTTTATTACTGTTTTGTTGAGTCTTGGAAGTTGTTACTACTGTAGCAACCTCTCCTTATCTTTATTTTATTGCATTGTTGTGCCAAGTAAAGTCTTTGATAGTAAAGTCAATACTAGATTTGGATTACTGCGCAGAAAAAGATTTCTTGTTGTCACGCATTTGGGCAGGGTTCTCTGTAGGTAACTCAGAAAAATCTGCCAATTTACGTGCGTGATCCTCAGATATGTACGCAACTTTCATTCAATTTGAGAATTTTCATCTGAGCAAGTTAAGTGCCCCTGGAAAATTCGTCTTTACGGACTGTTCGTTTTGACAGATTCTGCCTTTTATTTCGCATTGCCTGTTTTGCTATGTTTGATGGATTTCTTTGTTCCATTAACTTTCAGTAGCTTTGTGCAATGTCCGAAGTGTTAAGAATGATTATGTCACCTCTGAATATATTAATTTTCAATTATGCACTAACCCTCTAATGAGTTTGTTTTGAGTTTGGTGTGGAGGAAGTTTTCAAGGGTCAAGAGAGGAGGATGATACAATATGATCAAGAAGAGTGAAAAGTCTAAGCTTGGGGATGCCCCCGTGGTTCATCCCTGCATATTTTAATAAGACTCAAGCATCTAAGCTTGGGGATGCCCAAGGCATCCCCTTCTTCATCGACAACTTATCAGGTCACCTCTAGTGAAACTATATTTTTATTCGATCACATCTTATGTGCTTTACTTGGAGCGTCCGTTTGTTTGTTTTTGTTTTTGTTTGAATAAAGTTGGATCCTAGCATTATTTGTGTGGGAGAGAGACACGCTCCGTTGTTGCATATGAACACATGTGTTCTTAGCTTTATTCTTAATGTTCATTGCGAAGGTTGAACTACCTCGTTCATTGATATATGGTTGGAAACGGAAAATGCCGCATGTGGTAAATGGTATAATGTCTTGAATAATTTGATACTTGGCAATTGTTGTGCTCATATAGATCATGTTTAAGCTCTTGCATCATATACTTTGTACCTATTAATGAAGAACTACATAGAGCTTGTTAAAATTTGGTTTGCATGATTGGTCTCTCTAAGTCTAGATATTTTCTGGTTAAGGTGTTTGAACAACAAGGAGACGATGTAAAGTCTTATAATTCTTACAATATGTTTATATGTGAAGTCTTGCTGCACCGTTTTATACTTGAGTTTGCTTCAAACAACCTTGCTAGCCTAGCCTTGTATTGAGAGGGATTCTTCTCGTGCATCCAAATCCTTGAGCCAAAAACTATGCCATTTGTGTCCACCATACCTACCTACCACATGGTATTTCTCTCGCCATTCCAAAGTACATTACTTGAGTGCTACCTTTAAACTTCTATTCTTTGCCTTTACAATACATAGCTCATGGGAAAATAGCCTTAAAAACTATTGTGGTGAAGAATATGTACTTATGTACCTTATTTCTTAATAAGTTGCTTGTTGAGCGGTAACCATGTTTCTGGGGACGCCATCAACTTTTACCTTTGTTGAATATCATGTGAGTTGCTATGCATGTTTGTCTTGTCTGAAGTAAGGGCGATTTTCATGATCAAATGGTTTGAGTATGCATATTGTTAGAGAAGAACATTGGGCCGCTAACTAAAGCCATGAATCATGGTGGAAGTTTCAGTTTGGACATAAAACCTCAATCTCTTATGAGAATATTATCTGTTGTTAAATGCTTAAGCATTAAAAGAGGAGTCCATTATCTGTTGTCTATGTTGTCCCGGTATGGGTGTCTAAGTTGAGAATGATCAAAAGCGAGAAATCCAATGCGAACCTTCTCCTTAGACCCTTGTACAGGCGGCATAGAGGTACCCCTTTGTGTGACACTTGGTTGAAACATATGTTATGCAATGATAATCCGTGTTAATCCAAGCTAATTAGGACAAGGTGCGGGCACTATTAGTATACTATGCATGAGGCTTGCAACTTATAGGATGTCTTATACATAACACATATGATTTATTACTACCGTTGACAAAATTGTTTCTATGTTTTCAAAATGAAAAGCTCTAGCACAAAAATAGTAATCCATGCTTCCCTCTGTGAAGGGCCATTCTTCTACTTTGTTGTTGAGTCAGTTTACCTATTCTTTCTATCTTAGAAGCAAACGCTTGTGTAAACTGTGTGCATTGATTCTTACATGTTTACCTATTGCACTTGTTATATTGCTTTATGTTGACAATTATCCATGAGATATACATGTTGAAGTTGAAAGCAACCGCTGAAACTTATATCTTCCTTTGTGTTGTTTCAAAGCTTTCTACTAAGAATTTATTGCTTATGAGTTAACTCTTATGCAAGACTTATTGATGCTTGTCTTGAAACTACTATTCATGAAAAGTCTTTGCTATATGATTCAGTTGTTTACTCATTATCTTCATCATTGCTTCGAATCGCTGCATTCATCTCATGTGCTTTACAATAGTATTGATCAAGATTATGATAGCATGTCACTTCAGAAATTATCCTTGTTATCGTTTACCTACTCGAGGGCGAGTAGGAACTAAGCTTGGGGATGCTTGATACGTCTCAAACGTATCTATAATTTCTTATGTTCCATGCTACTTTTATGATGATACCCACATGTTTTATACACATTATATGTCATTATTATGCATTTTCCGGCACTAACCTATTGACGAGATGCCGAAGAGCCGTTCTGTTGTTTTCTGCTGTTTTTGGTTTCAGAAATCCTAGTAAGGAAATATTCTCGGAATTGGACGAAATCAACGCCCAGGGGCTTATTTTTCCATGAAGCTTCCAGAAGACCGAGGGAGATACGAAGTGGGGCCACGGGGCGCCGCCACACTAGGGCGGCGCGGCCTAAGGGGGGCCCGCGCGGCCCTAGCGTGTGGGGCCCCGTGACTCCTCCGACTCCGCCCTTCCGCCTACTTAAAGCCTTCGTCGCGAAACCCTCTGTACCGAGAGCCACGATACGGAAAACCTTCTAGAGACGCAGCCGCCGCCAATCCCATCTCGGGGGATTCAGGAGATCGCCTCCGGCACCCTGCCGGAGAGGGGAATCATCTCCCGGAGGACTCTTCATCGCCATGATCACCTCCGGATCTATGTGTGAGTAGTTCACCCCTGGACTATGGGTCCATAGCAGTAGCTAGATGGTTGTCTTCTCCTCGTTGTGCTATCATGTTAGATCTTGTGAGCTGCCTATCATGATCAAGATCATCTATTTGTAATACTACATGTTGTGTTTGTTGGGATCCGATGAATATTGAATACTATGTCAAGTTGATTATCAATCTATCATATATGTTGTTTATGTTCTTGCATGCTCTCCGTTGCTAGTAGAGGCTCTGGCCAAGTTGATACTTGTGACTCCAAGAGGGAGTATTTATGCTCGATAGTGGGTTTATGCCTCCATTAAATCTGGGACAGTGACAGAAAGTTCTAAGGTTGTGGATGTGTTGTTGCCACTAGGGATAAAACATTGATGCTTTGTCTAAGGATATTTGTGTTGATTACATTACGCACCATACTTAATGCAATTGTCTGTTGCTTGCAACTTAATACCGGAAGGGATTCGGATGATAACCTGAAAGTGGAATTTTTAGGCATAGATGCATGCTGGATAGCGGTCTATGTACTTTGTCGTAATGCCCTGATTAAATCTCATAGTACTCATCATGATATTTGTATGTGCATTGTTATGCCTTCTTTATTTGTCAATTGCCCAACAGTAATTTGTTCACCCAACATGCTATTTATCTTATGGGAGAGACACCACTAGTGAACTGTGGACCCGGTCCATTCTTTACATCTGAAATACAATCTACTGCAATTGTTCTTCACTGTTCTTCGCAAACAATCATCATGTTCCACACAATACGGTTAATCCTTTGTTTTCAGCAAGCCGGTGAGATTGACAACCTCACTGTTACGTTGGGGCAAAGTACTTTGATTGTGTTGTGCAGGTTCCACGTTGGCGCCGGAATCCATGGTGTTGCGCTGCACTACACTTCGCCGCCATCAACCTTCAACGTGCTTCTTGGCTCCTACTGGTTCTATAAACCTTGGTTTCTTTCTGAGGGAAAACTTGCTACTGTACGCATCACACCTTCCTCTTGGGGTTCCCAACGGACGTGTGTTAACTGCACGCATCACCAAGCAACATCGCCTCCGGAAGGGAAGGGGCCCGCCAAGGGAGGCAACGAGCTGCGGACCAAGCGGTTGCGCCAGACCGTACTCGAGGGAGCGACAGAGGTCCAGCGGCCCCTCAAGGCCGCGCTCAACGCCGGGGCTCGAGTCGGTCCCGACGTGAAGGCACTCCCGACGGTGAAGTAAGTACCTCCTCATCTTGCCTACTGTCTACTGAGCTGCTGGGGCTCACTGTGATTCTTGCAGGGCCAAAAAGAAGATCCTGAGGAAGGCCGCTCCATCAGGCAGCGCGGTGGCCACGAGGGCGGCCGAGGCGAAGAAGGCCACCGAGCTGAAGAAAGTCGCGTCCGACCCTGCGGGCGTGGCCTCGCCGCAGGGTCGTCCCGCCGCTGCGAGTAAGGCAGCCATCGCGACCGCTAGTTTGGCGGGACCGATTGCCGGGGATGGTGCCTCGGCGAGTGCGAGTGGCGCCGATGCCACAAAGGTGGACGCCGAGTCGGTGATGGCTCGGGGCCCGACCGCTGAGGACCGGGTCGACCCACCTGTGGTGGAGAAGGAGCAGACCGTCACCGCGGGAGGTGACGCCGCCGGGGGGAGTGGTTCCCCAGCTGATACGTCTGCAACGTATCTATAATTTCTTATGTTACATGCTAGTTTTATGACAATACCTACATGTTTTATTCACACTTTATAATGTTTTTATGCATTTTCTGGGACTAACCTATTAACGAGATGCCGCAGTGCCAGTTCCTATTTTCTGCTGTTTTTGATTTCAGAAAAGCTAGTTTAAAAATATTCTCGGAATCGGACGAAAGAAAAGCCCATGGCCCTATTTTCCACGGAGTGTTCCAGAAGACCGAAGAAGAGTCGAGGAAGGCCAGCAGGGGGCCCACACTATAGGGCGGCGCGGCAGTGGGCCCCCGCACCGTGATGTGGGGAGGGAGCCTCCTGGCTCCCCCGACTCTGCCCCTTCGCCTATTTATTCCTTCGTCCCTGAAAACCCTAGCATCGAGAGCCAGAATACCAGAACAGTTCCAGAGACGCCGCCGCCGTCAACCCTAACTCGGGGGTTCAGGAGATCTCCTCCGGCACCCTGCCGGAGAGGGGAATCATCACCGGAGGGCTCTACATCACCATGCTCGCCTCCGGACTGATGCGTGAGTAGTTCATCCTTGGACTATGGGTCCATAGCAGTAGCTAGATGGTTGTCTTCTCCTCTTGTGCCATCATGTTTAGATCTTGTGAGCTGCCTATCATGATCAAGATCATCTATTTGTAATGCTACATGTTGTGTTTGTTGGGATCCGATGAATATGGAATACTATGTCAAGTTGATTATTGATCTATCATATATGTTATTTATGATCTTGCATGCTCTCCGTTGCTAGTAGAGGCTCGGCCAAGTTGATACTTGTAACTCCAAGAGGGGGTATTTATGCTAGATAGTGGGTTCATGTCTCCACTGAATCTGGGGGAGTGACAACAACCCCTAAGGTTGTGGATGTGATGTTTCCACTAGGGATAAAACATCAATGCTTTGTCTAAGGATATTTGTATTGTTTACATTACGCACAGTACTTAATGCAATTGTCTGTTGTTTGCAACTTAATAGTGGAAGGGGTGCGGATGCTAACCCGAAGGTGGACTTTTTAGGCATAGATGCATGCCGGATGGCGGTCTATGTTCTTTGTCGTAATGCCCTAAGTAAATCTCATAGTAGTCATCATGATATGTATGTGCATTGTTATGCCCTCTCTATTTGTCAATTGCCCAACTGTAATTTGTTCACCCAACATGTTATTTATCTTATTGGAGAGACACCACTAGTGACCTGTGGACCCCGGTCCATTCTTTTACATCTGAAATACAATCTACTGCAATCATTGTTCTCTTTTGTTTTCTGCAAGCAAACATCATTTTCCACACCATACGTTTAATCCTTTGTTTTCAGCAAGCCGGTGAGATTGACAACCTCACTGTTAAGTTGGGGCAAAGTATTTTGATTGTGTTGTGCAGGTTCCACGTTGGCACCGGAATCCCTGGTGTTGCGCCGCACAACACTCCTTCACCAATAACCTTCACGTGATCTTCATCTCCTACTGGTTCGATAACCTTGGTTTCTTACTGAGGGAAAACTCGTTGTTGTACTCATCATACCCTCCTCTTGGGGTTCCCAACGGACGTGTGCTTTACCGTCACAAGCAGCTACTTTTCTGGCGCCGTTGCCGGGGATATCAAGACACGCTGCAAGGGGAGTCTCTCACACCCAATCTCTTTACTTTGTTTATTGTCTTGCCTTATTTATTTTCTGTCTTGTTTGCTTTCTTTATATAAAAAAAACAAAAAAATTAGTTACTTGTTTTAATTTATTTAATTCGGTTATTGCTAAAATGAGTACTCCTGAGAACACTAAGTTGTGTGACTTCACTAGCACAAATAATAATGATTTCATATGCACTCCAATTGCTCCACCTGCTACTACAGCAGAATTTTATGAAATTAAACCTGCTTTACTAAATCTTGTTATGAGAGAGCAATTTTCTGGTGTTAGTACTGATGATGCTGCTGCCCATCTTAATAATTTTGTTGAACTTTGTGCAATGCAAAGGTATAAGGATATAGATGGGGATATTATAAAACTGAAATTGTTTCCTTTCTCCTTGAGAGGAAGAGCTAAAGATTGGTTGCTATCTTTGCCTAAAAATAGTATTAGTTCATGGACTAAATGTAAAGATGCTTTCATTGGAAAATATTATCCTCCTGCTAAAATTATATCTTTGAGAAGTAGCATTATGAATTTTAAGCAATTGGATAATGAACATGTTGCCCAAGCATGGGAGAGAATGAAATCTTTGGTAAAGAATTGCCCTACCCATGGACTAACTACTTGGATGATCATCCAAACGTTTTATGTAGGATTAAATTTTTCTTCAAGGAACCTACTGGATTCAGCTGCTGGAGGTACTTTTATGTCCATCACTTTGGGTGCTGCAACAAAGCTTCTTGATGATATGATGATCAACTACTCTGAATGGCACACTCGAAAGGACTCCTCAAGGTAAGAAGGTAAATTCCGTTGAAGAAACCTCTTCCTTGAGTGATAAGATTGATGTTATTATGTCTATGCTTGTTAATGGTAAATCTCATGTTGATCCTAATAATTTTCCTTTAGCTTCATTGGTTGCTCAAGAAGAGCATGTTGATGTGAACTTCATTAAAAATAATAATTTCAACAACAATGCTTATAGGAATAATTTTGGTAACAACAACTATAAGCCATATCCTTCTAATAGTGGTAATGGTTATGGTAACTCTTATGGTAATTCTTACAACAATAGTAGGAGTGTACCCTCTGATCTTGAAGTCATGCTTAAAGAATTTATTAGTACACAAACTGCTTTTAACAAATCTGTTGAGGAAAAGTTTGGTAAAATTGATGTTCTTGCTTCTAAGGTTGATAGTCTTGCTCTTGATGTTGATCTTTTGAAACTGAAAGTTATGCCTAATGAAGTTAAAGATACTAAGTCATTTTCTACAGCAAATGCTATCCAAGTTCGAATTAATGACAATATTAGAATGATGGCTGAATTGCATGCTAGGTGGGAAAGTGAAGAAAAACTTGCTAAAGAGAATAATATAGCTAGAGTTTGGACTATTACCACCACTAGTAATGTTGATGCTTCACATGTTGCTAAACCTCCTACTATCAATGGTAAAATAATTGGTGTTGGCAATGTTTCTACTTCTACTACAAAGCATGCAAAATTGCCTGAAACTGCTGAAACTGTTTGTGATAAAAGTGCTAAAAAAATTTAAAGTGTTGGGGACAATGGTCCCATTGCTTTAGATCATAATGGTTTTGATTTTGATAATTGTCATATTTCTGAAGTTATTAAGTTCTTGCAAAAACTTGCTAGAAGTCCTAATGCTAGTGCTATAAACTTGGCCTTTACAAAACATATTACAAATGCTCTCATTAAAGCTAGGGAAGAGGAATTAAAACTTGAAGCTTCTATCCCTAGGAAGTTGGAAGATGGTTGGGAGCCCATCATTAAAATGAAGTTCAATGATTTTGATTGTAATGCTTTATGTGATCTTGGTGTAAGTATTTCTGTTATGCCTAAAAAACTTTATGATATGCTTGACTTGCCACCTTTAGAATGTTGTTATTTGAATGTTAATCTTGCTGATAATTCTATAAAGAAACCTTTGGGGAGAATTGATAATGTTCACATTACGGTTAACAATAACCTTGTCCCCGTTGATTTTGTTGTTTTGAATATTGAATGCAATGCATCTTGTCCTATTGTTTTGGGAAGACCCTTTCTTCGAACCGTTGGTGCTATTATTGATATGAAAGAAGGAAATATTAAATATCAATTCCCTCTTAAGGAAGGTATGGAACACTTCCCTAGAAAGAGAATGAAGAAGCCTTTTGATTCTATTATTAGAACAAATTATGATGTTGATGCTTCTTCTCTTGATGTTACTTGATTTACACTTTCTGCGCCTAGCTGAAAGGCGTTAAAGAAAAGCACTTATGGAAGACAACCCATTATTTTATTTTGCAATTTTTGTTTTATATTTGAGTCAAGGTGCTTGTTACTACTTTAGCAATACCTTTGTATCTTTATTTTCTTGCATTGTTGTGCCAAGTAAAGTCTTTGATAGAAAGTTGATACTAGATTTGGATTTCTGCGCAGAAACAGATTTTTAGCTTTCACGAATTTGAGCTTTTCTCTCTGTAGATAGCTCGTAAAATCCTGAAAAAATTCATGCGTAATCCTCAGATATGTACGCAACTTTAGTTCAACTGGAGCTTTTCCATCTGAGCATGTTAAGTGCTTCGAAAAAATTCGTCTTTACGGACTGCTCTGTTTTGACAGATTCTACCTTTTATTTCGCATTGCCTCTTTTACTGTGTTTGAGTGGATTTCTTTGCTCCATTAAATTTCAGTAGCCTTGGGTAATGTCCAGAAGTGTTGGGAATGATTGTGTCCTTGCTGAACATGTGAATTTTTGATTATGCACTAACCCTCTAATGAGATTGCTTTGAGTTTGGTGTGAAGGAAGTTTTCAAGGATCAAGAGAGGAGGATGATATAATATGATCAAGAAGAGTGAAAAGTCTAAGCTTGGGGATGCCCCCGTGGTTCATCCCTGCATATTTCAAGAAGACTCAAGCGTCTAAGCTTGGGGATGCCGCATCCCCTTCTTCATCAAACTTATCAGGTCACCTCTAGTGAAACTATATTTTAATTTTGTCACATCTTATGTGCTTTACTTGGAGCGTATGTGTGCTTTTATTCTCGTTTGTTATTTTAAGTTTTCTTAATAAATCGGATCCTAACATGCTTGTGTGTGAGAGAGACACGCTCCGCTTTTTCATTTGAACACTTGTGTTCTTCGTTTTATTTTTCATATTCATGGCGAAAGCTGAAAGCTGCAGCACTTATTGTTATTTTGTTGGAAACAGAAAATGCTTCATGTGGTAATTGGTATATTGTCTTGAATAATTTGATACTTGGCAATTGTTTTGAGCTCTCAAGTAGATCATGTTTAAGCTCTTGCATCATGTAGTTTAAATATATTAGTGGAGAACAACCGTAGAGCTTGTTGAAATTTGGTTTGCATGATTGGTCTCTCTAAGGTCTAGATATTTTCTGGTAAAAGTTTTTGAACAACAAGGAAGACAGTGTAGAGTCTTATAATGCTTGCAATATGTTCTTATGTAAGTTTTGCTGTACCAGTTTATACTTGTGTTTGCTTCAAACAACCTTGCTAGCCAAAGCCTTGTACTGAGAGGAAATGCTTCTCGTGCATCCAAAATCTTGAGCCAAAACCTATGCCATTTGTGTCCACCATAACTACCTACTATGTGGTATTTCTCTGCCATTCCAAGTAAATACTTCATGTGCTACCTTTAAACAATTCAAAACTTTATTACTCCTTATTTGTGTCAATGTTTTATAGCTCACGAGGAAGTATGTGGTGTTTTATCTTTCAATCTTGTTGGGCAGACTTTCACCAATGGAGTAGTGGCATATACATCCGCTTATCCAATAATTTTGCAAAAAGAGCTGGCAACGGGGTGCACAGCTGATGTCTACGTGTGCTTCTATTCTTTTAGACAGTGTTGGGCCTCCAAGAGCAGAGGTTTGTAGAACAGCAGCAAGTTTCCCTTAAGTGAATCACCCAAGGTTTATCGAACTCAGGGAGGTAGAGGTCAAAGATATTCCTCTCAAGCAACCCTGCAATTACGATACAAGAAGTCTCTTGTGTCCCCAACACACCCAATACACTGGTCAGATGTATACACTGGCCAATGCACTAGCTCGGCGAAGAGATAGTGAAATACAAGTAATATGGATGATTATGAGTGGTAATAGCAATCTGAAATAAAGATGGCAGCAAGCAAACATGTAACAGAACTTGTTGGAAACAGTGTTTCAATGCTTAGAAACAAGGCCTAGGGATCATACTTTCACTAGTGGACACTCTCAACAATGATCACATAAATAAATAACTTCTCTTCTCTTATGCTACTTTCAAAGACTCTATTGTTGGATAACAAACACCATTCATTGTGTAGGGCTACGAGAGCACCCTCAAGCCGGAGTAAACAAGCTCCACAACATTATAAAGGAATCACACACGATGCAAACACTGTCACTGTCACACCATGGAGAGTGAATCCGGAGTTCATATTAAAGTAACTCTAGAGTGCATAGTAATAGTTAACTTCATAATCTACAAGAGATCACAATCATAACCTACGCCAAGTACTACATGATGCACACACCGTCCACATTACATCATGAAGGAGGAATAGACTACTTTAATAACATCACTAGAGTAGCACATAGATTAATAGTGATACAAAGCTCATCATATGGATCTCAATCATGCAAGGCAGTTCATGAGATCATTGTATTGGGGTACATGAGAGAGAGATTAACCACATAGCTACCGGTAGAGCCCTTAGCCTCGATGGAGAACTACTCCCTCCTCATCATGGGAGACAGCAGCGGCGATGAAGATGGCGGTGATGTCGATGGAGATGCCTTCCGGGGGCAATTCCCCGTCCCGGCGGCGTGCCGGAACAGAGACTTCTGTCCCCCGAATCTTGGCTTCGCGATGGCGGCGGCTCTGGAACTTTTCTCGTATCGTGGCTTATTCTTCTAGGGTTTTCGCGACGGAGGTTTTATATAGGCGGAAGGGCAACCTCGGAGGAGTCCTGGTGGAGCCAGACCATAGGGGGGCGCGCCCCCCCCTTGGCCGCGCCGCCTTGTGGGGTGGGGCCCCCAGGGCTCCCCTCTGGTGCCTCTCTGGCTCTCTGGAAGCTTCCGGGGAAAATAAGGTCCTGGGCGTTGATTTCGTCCAATTCCGAGAATATTTCCTTTGTAGGATTTCTGGAACCAAAAATAGCAGAAAACAGGAACTGGCACTTCGGCATCTTGTTAATAGGTTAGTTCCGGAAAATGCATAAAAACATCATAAAGCATGAACAAAACATGTAGGTATTGTCATAAAACTAGCATGGAACATAAGAAATTATAGATACGTTTGAGACGTATCAAGCATCCCCAAGCTTAGTTCCTACTCGCCCTCGAGTAGGTAAACGATAACAAGGATAATTTCTGAAGTGACATGCTACCAACATGATCTTGATCAATACTATTGTAAAGCATATGAAGTGAATGAAGTGATTCAAAGCAATGGTAAAGATGATGATTAAACAACTGAATCATACAGCAAAGACTTTTCATGAATAGTACTTTCAAGACAAGCATCAATAAGTCTTGCACAAGAGTTAACTCATAAAGCAATAGATTCTTAGTAGAAGGCATTGAAGCAACACAAAGGATGATTAAGTTTCACAATTGCTTTCAACTTGTAACATGTATATCTCATGGATAGTTGTCAACATAAAGCAATATAACAAGTGCAATAGGTAAACATGTAAGAATCAATGCACAGTTGACACAAGTGTTTGCTTCTAAGATGGAAGGAAGTAGGTAACTGACTCAACATAAAATAAAAGAAAGGCCCTCCGCAGAGGGAAGCAGGGATTAAATCATGTGCTAGAGCTTTTTAAGTTTTGAAATCATATAGAGAGCATAAAACAAAGTTTTGAGAGGTGTTTGTTGTTGTCAACGAATGGTAGCGGGTACTCTAACTACCTTATCAACCAGACTTCGAAGAGCGGCTCTCATGAAGGACATTATCTCTACCAGCAAGGTAGATCATCCCTCATCTCTTTTGTTTACACATGTACTTTAGTTTAGGTTTTTTTATTTATGGATGACACTCCTTCCAACCTTTTTGCTTTCACAAGCCATGGCTAACCGAATCCTCGGGTGCCTTCCAACAATCACATACCATGAAGGAGTGTCTATTTATTTAGTTTTATTTAGAGATGACACTCCTCCCAACCTTTGCTTTCTCAAGCCATGGCTAACCGAATCCTCGGGTGCCTTCCAACATTTCACATACCATGGAGGAGTGTCTATTTGCAAAATTAAGTTGCTTACTGATGAATCAGAGCAAAACATGTGAAGAGAATTATTAATGCAAGTTAATTAATTGGGGCTGGGAACCCCATTGCCAGCTCTTTTTGCAAAATTATTGGATAAGCGGATGAGCCACTAGTCCATTGGTGAAAGTCTGTCCGAAGTAAATGACAAGATCGAAAGATAAAACACCACATACTTCCTCATGAGCTATAAAACATTGACACAGATAAGAGATAATAACTTTTGAATTGTTTAAAGGTAGCACATGAAGTATTTACTTGGAATGGCAGAAAAATACCACGTAGTAAGTAGGTATGGTGGACACACATGGCATAGGTTTTGGCTCAAGGTTTTGGATGCACGAGAAGCATTCCCTCTCAGTACAAGGCTTTGGCTAGCAAGGTTGTTTGAAGCAAACACAAGTATGAACCGGTACAGCAAAACTTACATAAGAACAAATTGGAAGCATTATAAGACTCTACACTGTCTTCCTTGTTGCTCAAACACTTTTACCAGAAAATATCTAGACCTTAGAGAGACCAATCATACAAACCAAATTTCAACAAGCTCTACGGTAGTTCTCCACTAATAGGTTTAAACTACATGATGCAAGAGTTTAAACATGATCTACTTCAGAGCTCAAAACAATTGCCAAGTATCAAATTATTCAAGACAACATGAGGCATTACCCTTTCTGAGTGTGGATTTTTTGCCACCGGGTGGCTATACCACCCCACTAGCTGCCGTTGGATGTGGTCCTCGAGATTCGAGCTGGTGTGTCATCACTGCTTCCTGCCGCTAATTAAACCACTAGTTTTCACGTATTAGTCTAGCTTATAGCCTAAATATTCGTCGGTCATCTAAAATTGTGTCAGATTTTCTGAAATATGTGATGTCACGTGTCATTATTGCCTGACATGGTTGCCTGTACTAATTTGGACGTGTCTTGGTGACTAACATGTTTGCATGTTTGAATACCTAAACATACGTCGTGTTGGTGCCTTACTGCCTTGGGTCAAGCGTGGTTCAGACTTCAGACTATGCTTACATCCAGAGCATGCAAGTTGTACGTTCGCAGACGACGTAGATACGCACTGTGCTTCGCGCACCTCCGTGTCCCTTCGTGCGCTTCGCCGGCCTGCCGTTTGGGCGGGTTTTCTTCTTTTTTTTCTTCCCCTTGCTAAAACGTCGTTGACACTTCCCGTTGCTCTGCCGGAATGCACGTAATCGTCTTACTTAGAGGGCAAAATCCCTCTCGAGTCAGCCAGACTTTTGACAAACACTTTGGTTATTAGCTGACACCAGATGATGATCCACAACAGTTGACCGGTTCAATTTGCATACTGACACCTCCCAAAGTGTATATATGTATATGGCCCACATCGGCAACATCGGCGAGCGTGGTCGTCGCCGGAAACGAGCCTACGACGACCGACTCCAGCTAGTACTCCGTACTTGTGAGCTGCAATGACTGACGTACACGCATATACGAGCCAGTTTGCAGCTAGAGCAGACCACGTGATGGGCCTGCTATAGCTAAACGCACACGACCAGCCCATTGCATTTTCTCGGATGTGCAGGGGACATGCATGGTACAGCTAGCAATGACTGATGACATGCAGACGTTTAGCAGATGCTCACTGTAATTAGATTGTGTGGGGAGGAAACTGGTAGAATGGGGACCGAATCTAGATGCTCAATCCAGCGGCTCTAGAGAGGGTGGTATAGCCACCCGGTGGCAACACAACATTACCCTTTCTGTTTTCAACCAAATAATAATAAGTGCAACAGCTTCCAACTTTAGTCATGAATATTAAAAGTAAAAGCGAAGAATACTAGTGTTCTTATGAAAAAGCGGAGCGTGTCTCTCTCCCACACAAGATATGATCCAGTTTATTCAAACATAAACAAAAATAAAAGCAAACAGACGCTCCAAGTAAAATACATACACTACAACAAAATCAGCATATAGCCACAGTTTAAAAGAGACGGGTTAACAAGTGCGTGTTAATCCAATCCCACCAAATCCCCCACCTATCCCCTAAATACGAGAACATGCCACGGCTTGACCACACCGTCTCTAGCGTTTCACATGTAGTTACATTTTAAAGATGGTACTTTTCTGAAGCTTAGCGTTTCGCGAAATTCAACCAAACTATAGGCAGAAAAGATACGGGCAAAAGCCCATCTCTACCGAATTCCCGTGGCGCGCGTCAGTGGAGGTCTGGAGGAAAATGGTGCGCCAAAGAAAGCTTTTTTAGCGCGTAATATTGGGGCGGTTATGATCTAAAAATCCTTTATCTCAGAGTACCTCGAACATAGCTTCGTTCCATAGCAACCTTCTTCCCTATTCTATCGCCACCACCGCCCTCGCGCCACCACCCGTCAAGGCCCTGGCCGGTCTGCACCGGCACCGCCCCGTCGCAGGACAGGGACGCTCCTACATATAACAAGCTCCCGCAAGCGAACCCTCCTGTGCGTGCGACGGAGGCACGACCTACGCCTGGCCGGAAGGAACCAATCTACTTCAACCTCTTCAGCGAATCATCCAACACGAACTGGGATCCTCCTGCATATCCTCCCTTGTAAGTTTGGTCCCGGAACAGAACGGACCGAAACCCTAGGCTCCTTGCGTCGCGCCCGCGCGCGACCGAGGGCCTCCCCTGGCGGCGCCCCTAGCCCTCCTCCCCTCCCCTCTCCTCTCCTCGCCGCCGCCAGAGGCCATCGCCGGGCAAAGCCCGCGCGGCGGCGGCGGTGGGGCCCCTCTTCTCCCTCGCGCGGAGGTGGCGGCGCGGGCCCCCGCGGCCGGCGAGGGCGTCGTGCTGGCTGGTGGGCGCGACGGCGTGGCCCCTGCGGCGGCGGCGCGGAGACACCACGGCTGGGCGCGCTCGCGACGGCGGCAGTTCCTCGGAGCGGCCATGGTGGTGGGCGGCGCGAGCTCCGGCCTGGGCGGGCGGAGGAAGACGAGGGCGGCGCGGGAAGGTGCCTGGCGCGGCGTGCGGCGCGGCGCCCGTTCGGCCTGACGCGGTGGATCTCCGGCGTGGTGGTGTGTGGCGGCCTAGAGGGATCTGGCCGCCTCGAGTCCGGGTCGGGGCAGGTGCCCCGGGCCCATTTCGAGCCCAGCTTCGCGCAGATCTGCAGATCTCCGGCAGCCATGGGGGCTGCAGGTGGTGTTCCCCGGTTGCGGTGTCCGGGGCGATGGCCGGCCTGCCCCTCGTTCGGCGTCCGGCGGCCTCGATGCGACGCTCCTCCTTTTCTCCTTTTCGCCCGGTCGAGTTTGGATGCCGGGGCGGCGGCCCTGGAAGGTGGGAGTCATGTTGGTTGGCGGGCGAGCCAATGACTCTGGTGCTGGCCGGTGACCACGGCCGTGAGGGCGGCGTGGTGGTCGGCGAGTGGAGTGTTGTGGGGTGTAGACGGCGGTGATGTTGCCAAAGGGAAACCTTTGCCCCTCGGGCCACGGCGGCGGCGTCCGCGGACGGCGTTCCCTTGTTGAAGGCGTCGTGAGGCCAATCTCCGTCCCTCTACTTCGTCCGGGTGAAAACCCAAGATCCTCGGATCGGGCGGTGGCGGCACTCCGGTGTCGTGCTCTTCTTGAAGACACCGTCTTGGAGCCCACAGCGCGAAGCTCACCGATGGTTGTGACGGAGGTGATTCTTCGGCGATCCTCGGCAAGGCTTGCTCCGTGCCCTCCCCTTGTCGAGCTTCCTTGGCGCTGTTGTTCGGTTTGTGAGCAACGTGGGTCGGTCCCCGGTGGTGGTCGGCTTCCGGTGGCGCTTGTACGACGGAGGTGTGCTGTTGAGGCGCGCGTGAAAAATGGCTCGCTCTCGGGTGAGCTCCGGCCCGACACTGTAGACTCCAGCTCTACTCCGAGTCCTCGTAGGCGCTTTGGCTGAGCCTGCTGGTCGCGTTTCCGATTGTAGCTTCTTCGGTAGTTTGTGTGGGTGTGTGGTGTCGTCCTGTAAGCTGGGTTCAGCACTTTGTATCGTTCTCGCCGTTGATGGCTTTGTTAATTCAAAGTTGGGCACTTGAGTGCCTTTTATCTAAAAAAAAAAGTTTGATCCCCATCGCTGGCCCCCTCTGATCCCACCATATCTTGGATTAATTGTTGCACCCAATTCCGAACCTAGAGGAAACGCAAGGTAATGCTTGCCACTTTTTGGTTTCAGATTTCTTCCTTCTCTGCATTCTAATTATATATGCATTAGTATATTTGCTAGTGCACAACAAGTGTTTGATACTTGTTCTCTCTGTATGGTTTAGAAATTCAAGGGTTGCTAAGGGGATAAAGGGAGTTGTTTCAGATCGGAATAATCTTCATCAAGGTCTCACCTTACCCCTCTAGTGCTTTTAAATGCTTTTATGTCACCTTTTATTTCCCAAAGTTTGGTACTTGTTCCCGTAGATGGTGTCCCTTGGTTTAGTCAAAGTTTTTTTCAGATCTGGTAGCAATTGATTTTGAGAATGTACGTGTAGTTCTAAATCTAGGTCCAAACACACTGCTTAGTTATCTTAAATGATGTTTTTTACCGTTCCACGTGATCGATTCAAATGATATGAATCTTTCTTCGTCCTGTAGATAGCAGTATAACAGTATAGCGTCTGGCCTGGCAGCACCGGCTAGAGTTTCAAGCACGTCTGAATCCTTGCTAGCTTGTCTGTCAAACTGTTCGTGCATCTATTGCAAGTTACTGTAAAACTCTTTCCGAGATTAATATATGAGGACCTATTGATCCCTCAGAAAATAAAATCATAAACTATTTGGTTGTAGGAAGCCAATTTTTCATAGAATAAGTAGAAAATAATGCTTCCTAGAGGAAACCTTTTTTTATGTAATTGCAAGATAAAAAAATAATTCCCTATTCCATTTTTTGTATACAAACTAATTCATATTCCTATGTATACATATGCAGATCCCGATGGCTGCATTAAGAGACGGCGTGGACCTACTAAACTGGCCCATCTTTCAAATCTTCCAGAAGGGGTTAGAGCATTCCCACTCGTTGGCGCTCCCCACGCCCAAATACGGACGAAACAACCGCCGGATTGGACGAAATTAAGTCGTGGGGAGTACCGTATTTCCAGTCGTCCACCCGAAGTTCGGCGGATAGAGTTTAAATTCAAACAAATCGCCGTCCCGCGCTACAAGTACGGCCAGTTGATCGGCAAAAGGAGCAAAAGGATCAGCCACAGATCGGCGATCGGAGGGAAATACACGGAGACAGGCTCGTCGGCAGTCCCGGCCGGCACGGCGGTGTCCGACGGACCAGTTTCCTCACACGCCGTTGCCGAAGCGGCTGCGGCGGCCGACGAGGAAGCAGCGGCAGTGGACGTCGAAGCAGCCGCAGTCGACGAGGTAGATGGTGAGGTAGACGAGGTAGGAGCCGGTGGAGACGACGAAGGACTGGCCGGAGGGGCTCGGAGGATGTCGCTGCGGTGGCCCTGGTACCAATTCCTCGTCTCCTCGTCCATCAGTTCCATGTCGCCGCCGCCCATCAGGAACGCCAAGTCTGTGTTCCTCTTCTTCGCCGCCGCCGTCGTCTTCAGCAGGGCGATCCGGACGCCTTGGTTGGCGAGCATCTCCCGCCACCTACCGTCGAACTTGTCGTTCCTCCCGTCGGCGTGCGACCTCAAGTCGGCCCAGCACTTGTCGATCGACACCTGCATCCTGTCGGCGGGATTGTCCGTCCGTTTGAGCTCTTTCAGCTTCTTCTGGCCGAGTTCAGGGCGCCCTTCTGCCGCGCAAGCCGCCGGAGCGTCGGGGTTGTACTGCTCGGTCTTGCTCTTCGAGAGGGTCGTGCGAGTTTCCTTCCACTTCTCGCAGTTCTCGAGACGGGCGTAGACGTTGAGGAACTTGAACTGCAGGCCGGTGTCGTCCGTGTACATGTCCAAAGCTCGGCGCAGCTGGGGAAAAAAGAGCACGGCGAAACGGGTCAGCTAACGACGATGTACCTCGGTGATGCAGGGTCGACGGAGCATACCTTTTGCTCCAAGTCATGGCCGCTGATCGGCCGTTTCTCGACCTCCTCCTGTATGTCGTGCCATTTGTTGCACGCCGTCTGCATGAGCCCCCAATGGGTGGCCATTGCCTTGTCTCCCCGGTACACGTTCATGTTCGTCTTCTTGAAGTAGGGATCGACGAGTTTGCGCTCCTCGTACGCCTGCCTCACTCGAAGCCAGTATGTGTCGAACGACTGATTGGCCCCGATTATGCCGTTCGTCGACACGATCATCCAAGCTTCGGCGAGGCACTCCTCTTCCTTCAGCGTCCATATGATACGCGGTTCGGCAGGCGGCTAGCTCTTCTTCCTCTTCTTCTTCCCCTTCGACAGGTTGGCGTCGGCTTGGGTTGGCTCTTCTTCTTCCTCGTCTTCTTCTTCGACGGCTTGGCTTCCGTTGGCAACATCCTCCCGATGCTCGTTGCGCGCCGCCACAGCTGCCGTCGCCCTCGCCTCCTCTTGCATGAAGAACCCCGGGCTCGCAGCGGCGGCGGCCATGAAGAACCCCGTCTCGTGGATCTCGTCTTCGTTCGGCGCCGCCGTCGCACCGAACGGGAGTGGCCCTCGTCGCAGGGCCGGCGAGGTGCCCTCGAACTGGCCGCCGCCGCCGACGTCAAGCTCGGGCGGCGACGGCGTGGACCTGGACGGTTGGACGTAGGCGCCCTCTTGGAACACGGCAGTCGGCGACGGCGAGTACAGCGAAGGGGAGAAGGACGACGGGGAACTGGTTGTACCTTGCGTCGGCCATTGGCCGGGGAACATGCCGCCGCCGCCGCCGCTCATGGCCATGCTGATTATCCTCGCTTGTTCGTCCTGGGCCGCCGCCGCCGCCCTCTTGGCGGCGGCTCTTTTCACCCTCTCCGCCCTGCCGCTTGTTTCCACCTCGCGCCGTTTCTCGTTCGCCGCCCACTCGGCGTTCGACATGCCCGGCGGCTTCTTCTTCTTCGCCCGCATCTTCCTCGCCGGCGCCTTCGGCGGCATTGTGGTGGACGAGAAGACGAGGAGGAGAGTGGTGGTGGACGCGAAGACGCCGCCGGAACTCGGAGCTGGAAGACGAGGAGATTGGCCAATTTCGGCGGGAGAGAATGGGGATATGCAAGCAAATTGGAGGGAATGGGGATATGCAAGCAAATTGGAGGGAAAATCGACAGGATTTGGTTTTCCGGCCGCCGACTACGCGGGTCCACACGACGTTTCGCGCCAAAATCTTTCGTCCGGAGTCCCCGAGCGCGCCCCGGGGGGCCGGGGATGGCGTGGGCTCGCCGGATGGATGAAGGGCCAAATCCGGACGAAAACGAGGAACCGGGGGCGCGACTGGGCCGATTTACGCCGTCCGGATGTAAAAAATGCTCGCCGGGGGCCTGTTCGGGGGACGAGTGGAGATGCTCTTAGAATTATTGTCTTGACCGCTTCAATGCGCCTATCTCAAAATCTGCTGGACTTATTGGATCCTATTTAGGAACTTTAGTGAAGAAGCCACATCTAGCTCCTCTAAATGTTCTTAAGTGGAATGATGACATGTTTAAAGAGATATATCATGATAAATTGCTCGCTGCAGTAACGGTACAGTTCCCACACTTATGATGTTGCTACTAAATTTGGTTGCATTGATATCATTTTAACTCCATCAGCTTTATGTTCTCTGTCACAGAGGAAATTTGCAATTGGCCCAAACTCAAGGGATTGGCTTCTCAACCTGTTAGGCAACAAATGGAGGCAGTACAAGGCAAAGCTAAAGAAAAAACATTATAAGGCTGAGTTGCCTATGGAGCGCGTCATGGAAAATGCTCCTGAAACTGTTGAGGAAACTCAGTGGAATACACTTGTTTCATATTGGTACTCAGAAGAGGTAAAGGTAATGTTATCTGGGTCCTTTCAATAGTTGATTAGTAAATTTTCCATTCATAGCATGTCCTATTAACACATACTGTGATGAATGGTCAGGCAATCTCAGCAACATGAATAAAGATAATTAAAAGAACATCAAGTATCCACAAACACTAGGATGAATTTTTTTTGCTAGGAAGAGGACGGAAGTGGTAATTATTGATTGCATAATGTGTTTCTCTTTTCACTCCTTTGTTGCATACTTTGACATTTATATTGTTGCAGGAAGATGCTCTTGGGAGAGATGTGGATCGAGCAACTTTCTTTGATGAATGCCATAAAACTAAGGATGGTGTGTATGTGAATGCCTTAACAGAGGAAAAAATGGTATTGACTCTTTTCTAACAGATAACTATGCACAGTTTGGTATTGTCTCACATTTCTACAAAACTAATTCTGATAATAGCGGCGAAAGTATGCAAATAGTTGCCCACATGTTTTCTTCTGGTTCGTACTATGCCTTGTGAGATGGCTCCTCTAATCTCATGTGTCCTCTTACTGAACCATGAAACTAGCGTAATTCCCCAATTTCAAAGATTTCTCTGTTTCACATATTGTATTATCGAAACTTAAGCAGAATGATGTGATATACACTAGCAAGAATGTGAATATCCAAACTCATTATTAAAAGAACTGATCGTTGATGCTCAGTATATTTTTTAGACACTGATGTAGCTAACCTATATTCTACACACATACACACGTGCCATGTTTACTCAGGAGCAGAAGTATATGGCTCATCTTTAAATTAGTGCCCACATAGAGTAGTTTTCTTACTACACTAATAGTAAAAATGCGAATGATTATGCTATACTATTTCCTTGCTGGATCTGATAGTTTTGACACAACTTGCCCATTATCTAATCTTTTCAAGAGCATGTACATGGTTTTTTACTTTTTACTGTAATAAAATTGGTTGCATTCTAATTAAGATATTTTTAGAATGAGGTATGAAATTGGCTGAGAAAAAGTTAGATGGACATGAACTTACGGAGCAAGATTATGACAAAGCCATGAAAGAAGCATTTGGGAAGGACCACCCTGGTCGTGTTCGTGGAATGGGCCCAACAATTACTGCATGAAAATATTTTGGTGGGAGGTTTTCCACTTTGTCAAGAGATGAAGCAGGAACAAGCAGTAGTACCACACATGATGGACTCATGAAATTTGTGTTGTCCTATCTCGCTGAGAAATACCCAGAAGATGACCTGCTTTCGCGTCTACCACCAAATCTTAGAAGTCAACTGGTATGTACAAATTGAATTATTTTTATGCTAACGTGGAAATGCCTATTTTCTTACACATTTACTAAATCAGACAATTAAAAATATTTTTCTTCTGAATGGTAGGTTGTTGACAGAAACAGGATTCAACAACAGTTCGACGTCGTCTCCTGGAGAGTCTCCTGAAGCAAGTCAGGAGTAGAAAATATATATACCTAGAAATTTAATCATGGTAGCTCGGATTGCAGATATTTATTAGAAAATTCATATCTGGTAGTCAAGAGTTTACATTTGGGATGTTAATTTCTTTCCTGAACTATTTCTTTGTACGTTACAGATTTGATTTGTGCTGTGACTGAATATATTAGTAAAATTGTCATTTTCTCTCTCAATATTCAGTTTCTTATATGATTTTGCTGATGTCACATGATGGGTACAAGATCTATTATTGTGTGGATACAAATTGTGTGGGATACCTATTGTGCCAAAATTATATTGATAAAGTTGAGACAGGTGTTGGTGTGTCTAGGGGAATAAAAACACCATATCTAATAGTAAAGTTCTGCATGCGCTCACATGTACGAGAGACACGGGTGTGACCGTGCTAAGCAAATGCATTACGTGTTTGTTCTTTGGGCTAGACACAAAGAACCATCTCTACCAACATGATAGCCGTCTCTAAGTATTTAATCTCATGTTTCACATTTCAAACTAGAGATGAGCATGATTTAAATTAGAGACGGCTTTTGTCATGTCAAGTGGATTGTATTAGAATTTGAATTTACAATGTAGCGACGGATTTGACTGTGTCTAACGATCGTCTCTAGTTGTAGACACGATTATCAAAACTGTCCTTATATGTTTGATACGGAAGCTATGGCAGCACCCATAAGACGGGTGTTTGAACCGTCCCTATACCTTGTAGAGATGGGTAGAACCGTGGCTACATGGCCTAAAAACCGTCGCTACATGCAGTTTTTACTGTAGTGATAAGATGTGACAGAATAAAAATATAGTTTCAATAGAAGAAATCTGATAAATTGTTGATGAAGAAGGGGATGCCTTGGGCATCCCCAAGCTTAGATGCTTGAGTCTTCTTGAAATATGCAGGGATGAACCACGGGGGCATCCCCAAGCTTAGACTTTTCACTCTTCTTGATCATAGTATATCATCCTCCTCTCTTGACCCTTGAAAACTTCCTCCACACCAAACTCAAAACAAACTCATTAGAGGGTTAGTGCATAATCAAAAATTCACATGTTCAGAGAGGAAACAATCATTCTTAACACTTCTGGACATTACCCAAAGCTACTGAAAGTTAATGGAACAAAGAAATCCATCAAACATAGCAAACGAGGCAATGCGAAATAAAAGGCAGAATCTGTCAAAACAGAACAGTCCGTAAAGACGAATTTTTATGGGGCACTTAACTTGCTCAGATGAAAAAGCTCAAATTGAATGAACGTTGCGTACATATATGAGGATCACGCACGTAATATGGCAGAATTTTCTGAGTTACCTACAGACGGGGCTGCTCAATTTCGTGACAGTAAGAAATCTGTTTCTGCGCAGTAATCCAAATCTAGTATCAACTCTACTATCAAAGACTTAACTGTTGGAGATATGCCCAAGAGGCAATAATAAAATGGTTATTATAATATATCTTTGTGTTTATGATAATGTTTGCATACCATGCTATAATTGTATTAACCAAAACATTGATACATGTGTGTTATGTAAACAACAAGGAGTCCCTAGTAAGCCTCTTGTATAACTAGCTTGTTGATTAATGGATGATCATGGTTTCGTGATCATGAACATTGGATGTTGTTAATAACAAGGTTATGTCATTAGGTGAATGATATAATGGACACACACCCAAATAAGCATAGCATAAGATCAAGTCATTAAGTTCAATTTGCTATAAGCTTTCGATACATAGTTGCCTAAGTCCTTCGACCATGAGATCATGTAAATCACTTACACCGGAAGGGTACTTTGATTACATTAAACGCCATTGCGTAAATGAGTGGTTATAAATATGAGATTAAGTATTTGGAAAGTGTGAGTTGAGGCATATGGATCAATAGTGGGATTTGTCCATCCTGATAACGGATAGATATACTCTGGGCCCTCTCGGTGGAATGTCATCTGATTAGCTTGCAAGCATATGAATGGTTCATAAGAGATCACATACCACGGTACGAGTAAAGAGTACTTGTCGGTAACGAGGTTGAACAAAGTATGGTGATACCGATGATCAAACCTCGGACAAGTAAAATATCGCGAGACAAAGGGAATTGGCATCGTATGTAAATGGTTCAATCGATCACTAAGTCATCGTTGAATATGTGGGAGCCATTATGGATCTCCGAGATCCCGCTATTGGTTATTGCTCGGAGAGGAGTCTCGACCATGTCTGCATAGTTCGCGAACCGTAGGGTGACGCGCTTAAGGTTCAATGTCGCATAAGTAGATTTGAATATGGTATGGAGACGAAGTTTGTTCGGAGTCTCGGATGTGATCCAGGATGTCACGAGGAAGTCCGGAATAGTCCGGAGAATAAGATTCATATAAGGGAAGTTGATTTCTGGGTTTCGGAAATGTTCGGGATTTTTCCGGTGGTTGATCGGAAGGTTCTAGAAGGTTCCGGAGGGGTCCACCATGGGGCCCACGACCTAGGAGGCCTAGCATGGGCCGAGGGATGCTCCCTGGCCTAATGGGCCAGGGGCACATGCCCCCCAAGGCCCAGGCCGGCCAACCCCCTAGGGTTTCCCTGGGGGGATCAACTTGGGGAGGGAAAGCCCTCTCCCCCTTTGGCCGCCCCCCCTAACCCTAGATGGGAAAGGGGGCCACCCAAGCCGACTGGCCCCCTATATAAAGAGGGGAGGGGGTGGCCGGCCAGCCCTATCCTATTGTCCCTCCTCTGGCCGCCTCTCTCTTCCACCATATGCTGCTCCGGCTTAGGCGAAGCCCTGCAGCTTTTCTTCCTCCACCACCACCACCACGCCGTCGTGCTGCTGGAACTTGGAGGAGATCTACCACACCTCCGCTGCCCGCTGGAACGGGGAGAGGAAGGGCTTCATCGACACCGTACGCGCGACCGAGTACGGAAGTGCTGCCGGATTGCAGCACCGGGGATGATCGTCTACACCAACAACGAGATCTAATCTCGTAGGCTTTGGAAATCTTCGAGGGTTAGTATCATATGAATCTCGTTGCTTCGATCTTGTAGATCAGATTTTGGGTGTTCCATAGATTAGATCTTGGATTTATTCGTCTTGCGGTAGGAAATTTTTTGTTTTCTATGCTACGAACCCCATCAGTGGTATCAGAGCCAGGTTTATGCATAGATCTGTTGCACGAGTAGAACACAATGGTTTTGTGGGCGTTGATGCTTTTGTTGCTTTAGTTTGTGTACTTTGCATCTTGCGGGATGGTGGGATGAAGCGGCCCGGGCTAACTTTACATGACCGCGTCTCATGAGACTTGCTCCACGCTTGACATGCAACTTGTATTGCATAAGTGGCTTTGCGGGTGTCCGTCTCTCCCACCATAGTGAAGATCCAATTTACTCTTTCTATTGACAACACTAGTATCACCATTGTGGTTCATGTTCGTAGGTAGATTGGATCTTACTCGAAAACCCTAAACCACGTAAAATATGCAAACCAAATTAGAGGCGTCTAACTTGTTTTTGCAGGGTTTGGTGATGTGATATGGCCATGATGTGAGTCCTCCAGGGCCGACTCGTCCTCGACGTGTATTTCACCGGTGAGGGGGAGAGTGGCGGTGAGGGGTTGCCCTGGCGCGAAGGGGTCGCGCAGCTGGCCAGGGCGAGGCTCGGTGGGGTCGCCGACGCCGGCGAGTCCGACGAAGAGGTTGATCGTGCCGACCGGCACCATCCAAGCGTGCGCAAGGGGCGACGAGGCCGGCCGGTAGGAGCTCGGCTGTATGTGGAAGAAGTTGCCCATGGCGATCATCCTGCCGGAGGCGATCGGCCGCCGTATTGGCGAGTTGGGCCTCGCCGCAGCTCGGAGGCCTGACGTCCCATGCCCCACGGTGGGCGCCACTGTCGTGGATATGACCACGGCAAGTGCTACGGGGGGCAGCATTTCGTTGATGCGGGGGCAAGGGAACACAGCCATCTGCGGAACGAGGTGCACAGGACACAAGGTTTTACCCAGGTTTAGCCCCTCCGGAGAGTAAAAGGCCTACGTCCTGCTAGATCTATTACTCAGTGGAGAATTACAATGGGGGGCTCAGTCGGCGGCTACGCCAAGAGTTACAAGGGAGAGATTGGATCTCAGATCAGGTGCTTTCTAGGGTCTAGCCCGGGGGTTTATATAGACACCCCCGATCTAGGGTTACATGGAGATAAGTCTGAATCATGTTAGTTGCTATTAATCCGGGATTCATCGCTCCTCTTGCAAGTAATCTCCCCAGCCAGTCGCACATGCCTTCATCCAGTCAGCCCACCTGAAGTCCTGAGCCCAGTCGCTATGGGGCCCAGTCGCTGTGGCGACCCGCATCTTTCTTGGGCCCGTCACTCCATGGCGAGTGTGACTGGAGATACACCCCCAAGGGCATATCCCCATCATTCGGGAGGGTTCTGAAGCTCTTCCTGGCACCCTGCTGGAGAGGGAGATCATCACCGGATGCCTCTTCATCACCATGCCCGCCTCCGCAGTGATGCGTGAGTAGTTCATCTCTGAACTACGGGTCCATAGCAGTAGCTAGATGGTTGTCTTCTCATCCATATGCTTCATGCTTAGATCTTGTGAGCTGCCTATCATGATCACCTCGTTCCGATGAATATTGTGTTTGCTACATGTTGTGTTTGCTGGAATCCGATGAATATTGAATACTATGGTTGAGTTGATTATAGACCTGTTTATATTTTATTTGTGATCTTGCATGCTCTCTGTTTCTAGTAGATGTTGTGGCCAAGTATGTGCTTGTGACTCCAAGAGGGAGTATTTATGCTCGATAGTGGGTTCATGCCTCTAGTAATCTGGGAGAGTGACAATAACTTCTAAGGTTGTAGATGTGTTGTTGCTACTAGGAAGAAAACAACAATGCTTTATCCAAGGATAATTCTATTGTTTACTTTACACACTTTACTTAATGCAAGAATATGTTGCTTGAACTTAATACCTAAAGTTGTTTGGACGATATCCTGAGGGTGGATTATTAGTCATAGATGCAAGTTGGATTACGGTCTATGAATCTTGTTATAATGCCCAAATGAATCTCATAGTAATCATCTTGTCATGTTGGTCTTTATTCTGTCAATTGTCCAACTGTAATTTGTTTACCCATCATGTTATTTATCTTTATGGAGAGACACCTCTAGTTAACTGTGGACCCCGATCCTTTCTTTTACACTGATAAAACCATCTACTGTAAAGCATTGTTCTCTTTATTTCACTGCAAACAAACATCTATTTCCACACTACATGTCTAATCGTGTGTTTTCAGCAAAACCAGTGAGATTGACAACCTCACTGTAAGTTGGGTCAAAGTATTCTGGTTGTGTTGTGTGCAGGTTCCACGTTGTTGCTGGCACCGGTAGTGCGCCCTACCAAAGTTAGCCAGCAACACCTTCAGAAGTGATTTGTTTCTCCTACTGGTCGATTAAACCTTGGTTTCTTACTTAGGGAAAACTTGCTGTTGTGCTCATCATACCTTTCTCTTGGGTTTCCCAACTGCATACTCTGCAAAACATCAAGCTCTTTTCTGGCGCCGTTGCCGGGGAGAAAGAGGATTTCTGCAAGGGGAGTCTCTCACGTCCAATTTCTTTACTTTGTTATTGTTTTGCTTAGTTTATTTTACTTTGTCTTGTTTGCTTCTTTTTCATCAAAAACACAATTTTTTTCTATTATAGTTTTTATTTCTGTTGCTCTATTTTAATCTTGCTAAATGAGTAATCCTGAGAACACTAAGTTGTGTGACTTTACTAGCACAAACAACAATGATTTCATTTGCACACATATTGCTCCACCTACTCGTGAAGCAGATTTCTACGAAATTAAACCTGCTTTGTTAAATCTTGTTATGAGAGAGCAATTTTCTGGTGTTAGTACTGATGATGCTGCTTCTCACCTTAATAATTTTGTTAAACTTTGTGAGATGCAAAACTATAAGGATGTAGATGGAGAAATTATTAACTGAAATTGTTTCTTTTCTCTTTGAGAGGGGGAGCTAAAGATTGGTTGCTATCTTTGCCTAAAAATAGTATTGATTCTTGGGTTAAATGCAAAGATGCTTTCATTTGAAAATATTATCCTCCTACTAAGATTATATCCTTGAGAAGTGACATAATTAAATTTAAACAATTTGATAATAAACATGTTGATCAAGCTGGAGATGCCCTTAGGCCATCTCCAACGCGGCAACCCATACCGCAACCGCGCGGCCAGATGGGTCGCGACGGACAAAATCGTGGCCCAACGCGGCCACGCATCCCAAATGCGGATGGCCGCGGTGTCCGGAACGACCCAAACCCGGTCCAAATCTGGGCTAGGTTTGCGTGGCCGCGGATGGGACGTGTCGTCCTCGCGCGTCCGCCTGCTCGCCTCCCTGGGCCTAGCTGTCGGTGGGGTGCGCGATTATTATTAAATGTGGAATGGGAGGACTGTCCCTGTCCAGTCCACTTCCCCACTACCACATTCCACCCCACGCGCCCAACTCCGCTGCCATGGCCCCGAAGAGAGCGTTCACTCCCGGCGCCAACGACGACGAGGCCGACAGTAGTCGGCGGATCGCGCCGGCGTTGAGGCCTGCCGGCCACCGCGACGGTTTCTACATCGGGGATGCGGACCGCGTCGGCGTGACATTGGCGCAACCCACGCCGCTGGTGCCGAAGCCGGAGGAGGACGACGACCCGGACATGCGCGCCGCTCTGGCGCTGTCCATGGCGGAGGAGGAGGCCAAGTGGCCGCAGCTCGCGGCGGTGATCCGCACCTCCGCGATGGAGGAGGAGGCCCGGCAGGCGGTCGAGGACGCCGAGGCCTGGGCGTTGCTCGGCCAGGCCCGCCGGGAGGAGGAGGCCTTGAGTCGGCGCGATGAGGCCGGCTCCGGCAGGAGGAGGTGAGGCGCCAGGAGGCCAGGCGCCGGCACGATGAGGACATGCGCCGACGTGAGGAGGACATGCGCTAGGAGGCCAGGGGCCTGGCGGAGCAGGAGAGGCAGCTCCGCCTCAGGAAGGAGGCACAGCTGCGGGCTGCTGCGACGTAGTAGCGGGCGGCTCCGGACCCCCACTCGGCCTGGGAAGAGGCCCAGTGGCGCGCTCGATGTGGTAAAGAGGGCGAGCTGCTCCCCTTCCCCAGTCGGATGGATGGACCTGGTCCATGCGCCGGTGAACTGCGGAGCGCTCGATGCAAGAGCCATTTTCGTCGGTGCGCCGTGGACTGGGTGCGTTCAACGGGGTGTAGCTAGGCAAGGTACAGGCGTCGTCGTCCTGGGCTGCGTAGTTGCAGGCGCTCGTTGCGCGGTTTCGGGCAAGGCTTTTGAAACGCATCAAGAAAGGCTGGTTGGTAAATTTCCTTCTCCATCCATTGCTGCGGCCTGCGGCGAGGAGTACTTGCTGCTTGCTTGCTTGGTCGCTAGGACAGTGTCTCTGCCACCGTGTGTACCTCCTTCCTTGCTGCTGCTACGACATTGCTTTGGGGAGGGCCCTGCCTACCGCTCCGGCATGTGACAGTGGTGGAGGGCGCTTCCAACTTCGTGCTTGGGTTGCCTTGGAGAGGACGATTCCTGGTGGGTGGAGATTCAAAATGGAGCAAGCCTCCCGAGCACATGCTCCTGCGTGAAAGCCTGAAAACTTTAATATCGTATATTTTTCATATCTTATGTTCATAAATTAATATTTAGATAAATTATGTATTTTGCAACATGTGTGTTGAAAAACAAATTGGAGCTCAAAAAATCGTGTCTTACAAGATTGTTCTTGTTTTTCTTGCCCGTGAAAAACTTCTTTCTGTATAAACTTTTGCAAATATGTAAAAGACACACACATGTACAATGCCAAAATAGATCAGATTTCCTTCGATTTTGTAAACATTTGATACGAAGTTATTGTTCATCCACGAGCATACGCGTCGACGAGCCAAGACAGGTTCTCCTTGTTTCTAAGGAGGTTTCATGCAAACCTGTTTCATTGTTTGGAGATTAGTGCATTCGACGGGTTTGCAGAATTGAGGTGGTCTGTAAAATAATTATATAACGATTTGCTACTCAATAAAAATGAATATATCACGGAACCACTTGTGTTTTGACGTGTCCAGATGGCGGCGACTGCCTTCGCAAGCGCGGCGGCGCGTCTCCTCCCACTCAGTGTACAATCTCTTCTCGTGGTGAGTTACGATCGACCGAGGATGACACGCGGGACCCTCTTGTTCCGGAGCCCACAAGCCAGCAAGACGAGCTCACTCTCTTGTCAGACAGTCGGTCCCACACTGGGGAAGGCAAAGAGGGGGTATTTGCTCGGAAGCTGCCAATAAATTAGCAGGCAGGGGGGTTGTAATGTGGGGGACCGTGGGGGTTTTTGCACTGAGGTGTGTGAGAGAAGCTTGCTAGCCAGAGACGAGGGTTTTCATCTCCCGCTCCAGGAGGAGACAGAGGAAGCGGCCGGGTGATCTTCTCCTCCAGATTCCTGATCGCACTGCGAAGATCCACGCCGACCAGGTGACGACCTAGCTCGATCGATCCCCTCCCTGCATTTTTCTTCTTGGATTTCTACTGTATCTCTTCTTTGTGCTTCCGAGCTAGCAGTAGTTTCCGAAGTTGTTTATCTGTGCATTTCTCTTCGTTTTTCTCCGATCGAGGACAGATCTGTAGCACGGTAGTCGCTAGATCGGCGGTTTTGAGGTTTTAGCCGGCACGAGTTCTCCTTCCCGACGAGTCTGTCTCTCAAAGTTAGGATTCACGCATCAAAGGGTCTGCTGCTCTAACGTTTGATTCTTGGATTCGTATGCACGAGGGTTTCCACTGTTCAAATTACTTTGCTGTGTTCTTCTGTGTAGATGGAGTCTCAAAGTGGCAAGGGAGATCCCAGCAAGTCACCGGTGTCTGCCGGTGGTAAGGGCGATCCCAGCAAGTCACCGGCGTCTGACGGTGGCAAGGGCGATCCCAGCAAGTCAACAATATTTGACGGTGGCAAGGGTGGTTCCAGCATGACGGCCAAGACTCAGAGGCTTCCCATCAAAAGGCCACCCCAGCATGCCAGAAAAGGGAGGCCCGTAATGCTACTCACGAACCATTTCAAAGTCTCTCTCACCAGAACAGATCAGATACTCTATCACTATGATGTACCCACGGCAACCCCATATCTCATCCTATGGTTTACTTTTGATGGCGACTTTTTCACAATTTGTTTTGAATTTTCCGTCATGTTGAGCACAGGTGACTCTGAAGTATGAGGACGGCAAACTAGCTCTCGGAGAAGGCATGGGCAGAAAGGTGATGAAGCGGCTGTTCGAGACCTATGCCTCACATCTCGCGCACAAAGTATTCGCTTATGATGGCGAGAAGGGTCTCTTCACCGTTGGGCCTCTCCCATTTAAGAACAATGAGTTCGACGTAGTTCTGTGCGACGCTTCATCGGGAAAGTATGAAGTTGATCTGTTCGAATCCATTGAGCTAATCGATCTATTGCTGTTTTTGGGACTTGTCTTGATGATAAACCTGCAGGACTGGAACGAGCCGGAGCCCCGGAGGAGATGGCAGTCCAGGACCAAGTGACAAGAAGAGAATGAAACGAGCAGTGTATGCGAAAAGATTCAAGGTGGAGATAGCCATAGCCTCCACCTCTGCGGCAAGGATTCCGATGAGTGCCATTGCCCAGGTCCTGCGTGGTGGTCAGGAATCTGAGAACTCGCAGGAAGCTATTCGGGTTCTCGACATCATACTGAGGCAGCATTCCGCAAGACAGTATGTTGTTTAACTTTTCGAACAACCTCCCGATCTTTTACCAAATGTTGCTAAGCATTTGATGACACTTGTCCCTAGGTTTTTATAACCAGCCTTTTCATGTTCATGTAGTCAGTTTCAATGTTGTTCTTGTCCTGTACAGGGGTTGTCTCTTAGTCAAACAGTCTTTTTTCCGTTGCGAATTCGGTTCCATAGACTTGGGTGGCGGCGTGCTCGGTTGTCGGGGTTTCCATTCTAGCTTTCGACCCACTCAAAATGGGCTTTCACTCAACGTTGGTACGTTTATAACATAGAATCCAATTTGCATGAGCTTATTGGTAAATTAGTTTGTTACAAGATTGACGGTGAATACTTGCATGCATTATTGATCGTTCATTTGTGCAGATTTATCCACCACAATGGTAGTGAAACCTGGCCCTGTGATTGATTTCCTGCTCTTCAACCAGAATATCAAGGACCCTTACAGAATTGACTGGGTCAAAGTAAGTTAAAATCTAGTGACTTCAAACATTTTTAGACTCTCTGTGTGTTTTAACTTTGGGCATAATATTAGGCAAAGCGTGCACTGAACAAATTAAGGATCAGTACCGTTCACACAAAAATGGAATTGAAGATTGTCGGATTGTCCGAGAAAAATTGCAATGAGCAGACGTAAGACATTACTCTTGAATCGTGATATGTGAGTTTAGGCCTACAGGGTATATTCATCTCAAGTGATCTTTTTTCAATGAAATTTCACTTGATTTAGGTTCCCACTGAAGCGAGATGGCAACGGTACTGTGGATATAACTGTCTATGATTACTTCATGGACCGTTGGTCTATGAGGCTGGAAAAGTCGGCTCACTTGCGCTGTCTAAATGTTGGGAAGCCAGATCGACCAACATACCTCCCGCTGGAGGTCTGTGTGTGTATTCTTGTAGTAAATCATTTTTATGCTTAAATTCTGTGTTCTTGGTGCTCATTTCATATTTTCAACCAGGTTTGCCAGCTGGTGCCATTGCAGAGGTACAAGAAGTCTCTGTCCACGATGCAAAGGTCAAAACTCGTCGAGGGATCCAGGCAGAAGCCGCTTGACAGGAAGTTGAGCTTGTCTCGTGTAAGTTCTAAATTCTCTGATACCATGAATCCAAACTGCAGTAGATATGCTCACAAGGTCTGAAAAATATCGAAAAGACTAAAAGCCTAATTTTTTGTTTACCATCCATGCTAGGCGTTGCGTGACAACAACTATGATTCTGAGCCAATGCTGAGGGAATGTGGCATTTCGATAGCTCGAGAGCTTATGCAGGTTGAGGGTAGAGTTCTTCAGGCACCACAGGTCTGTAGAGTCTTCACCGAATGTTTTTTATTGCATGCTGTGCAGGCCCTTTCTTGCTATACGTCTAACTGAATCTCTTAATGTGCAGTTAAGCGCTGCACGTGATAGAGAACTTTATACACCTAATGGGAGGTGGAACTTCAATAAGGACGTGAGCGACTGAGCATACCTCTTGATTGCACTATACACAATTTACTGTAAACTTTTTTGTCGCGTCAGTTGCGAATGACATTCCTGATTCTATTCTTCAGAGGTTCATTCAGCCCATTAAAGTGAAGACCTGGGGAGCTGTTAATTTTTCTGCAAGATGCAATGTTAGGGATCTTGTCAAGCGCCTTAGCCAAGCTGGTATCATGAAGGGAATTGTAAGTTCATCACTTCACCTAATATTGAATTTTTCTTTGAGGGAATCATGGTATCACTCAACCAGTTTGATTTGCAGAAAATGGAAGATTGTGCTGCTGATGTAATTGAAGAGATGCATCAAATGAAATGGGAAACTCCGGCAAAAAGGGTGGATGATGTGTTTCAGCAAATAAAATCAAGTTTCAAACAACAGAAACCAGGGTTTCTCCTGTGTGTTCTTCCAGAGAAAAACTCTGATATCTATGGTTTGTTTTTCTACCTCAAGACTTGCAAACAAGATTTCTTATGCCTCTTTCTAGCATCCATACCTTTCTTGTTTTATCAGGACTTTGGAAGCGCAAATGCCTTGCAGAACATGGTATTGTTACCCAATGCGTGGTTCCTCCTGCCAACATCAAAGATCAGTACCTCACCAATGTGTTGCTAAAGATAAATGCCAAGGTTTGCGTCATGATCTGCATTGCCATCCTCAATGTACCATATAACTTGGATTTATTAGCTGACAACCTGAACTCTTCGTTGTTTTTGTTTGTTTTGCCTATCAGCTTGGCGGGTTGAATTCATTGCTGAAAAATGAAACAACACGTGCCATTCCTCTTGTGTTGAAAGCTCAAACAATCATCTTTGGTATGGATGTATCACATGGTTCACCGGGATCTAACGTACCATCGGTTGCTGCAGTAAGTAAATAGTTTTGCTCATGTTTCCATATTATGAGTGTCAGCTGATGGTCCTAGACAGATTTTGAAAACGACAATTTTCTGATGCACCCGGATGTTTTTGGTTGTTACCTAGGTGGTTAGTTCATTGGGGTGGCCACTCATCTCAAAATACAGAGCTTCTGTACGCACTCAGGCACCCAGGAAGGAAAGTATTGATAACTTGTTTAAGCAAGTTGGAGATGACGATCAGGGCCTCATTAAGTGAGATGCTTCTGTTTGGCTTTGAGACAACTTTCACATTTTAATAACAGTGCTTCCTAATCATATGCCTTTCATTTGTTGCTTACTGGAATTGTAATGTTTCAGGGAATCACTGATTGACTTCCTCAATAACAGCAAAGGCCAGACACCAGAACAAATTATCATTTTCAGGTTAGTTCCTCCTGAGATTAATGTGTGCAAATGCTAGTGGACTTTGCTCCTAAGCACCATATTTTTCTGTACAAATAAGTGAATTAATTTTTTGTTGCCCCTCAGCATACTCACACCCTTTATTTATCAGTGCTAAGATTGCAGACTTACTCTAATACCCAACAACCACTCTAATTTACTTAGCTGCCCTGATTGCGAAAAATCCCTTGGGCTTCCCAGCTCCATGCTCCCTTTGTTTACAAAATTCGAAAATCATATTTGTAGGTTTCAAAAAATTCTGAAAAACAATTCTAGATGTATTCAATGATGTATCCTACAAGCATGAAAAATTGCAACACTAAATTCTATAAACTCTAAGCTACACAAAAATGACAAATCTGATAAATTTTGGAGTTTTGAAAATAAGCATTGTTCACTATATTCAGATCCATACATTCTCCATTTTTTGTGTAGCTGGAAATACAAAGTATTTCAACTTGAGTTTTTGGACTCCTGCAGAATACAGCATTGGGTACATCCATATTTTTTTTACAATTTTTTGAACTCATAAAAATGATTTTCAATTTTTTAAGATAAAGAGGGCACTGGAGATCAGGAGCCAGAATTCCCTACTCCTCTGATTGTGTCTAATTAATTATCTTGTCTTGATTTTAGGGATGGTGTTAGCGAGTGCCAGTTTAATATGGTTCTGACTGATGAGCTAACTAAGATCACTGAGGTAAACATAAAGGATATGCGATTTCTCTTGAGCCAGTTCTGGCTAGTAACATCTTTCTAATTGTTGCAGGCATGCAAGTTTTTTGGTAGCAAGCATTTTGGTGGCAAATGGTTCCCCAAGTTTACGGTAATAATTGCGCAGAAGAATCATCACACTAGATTTTTCCTGCCCAATGAACGTAATCGTAACGAAGTGAATAATGTCCAACCTGGTAACCTACATGTTTCATATTTTGTTTCATCCTACTTTTTTACAATCCTATGAATCAAGCGAGCTCATTTCTTCTGCTTTTGCACAAATATTCCTTGTATCTTGTGCCTGTGTAGGCACTGTTGTAGATAAGGGAATCTGCCATCCCAGGAACTATGATTTCTACATGTGTGCTCATGCTGGCATGATTGTATGTTCTCTCTACATTTCGTTTTGATTGTAATGCACTTTATTTGAATTTAAGCCATGTGACTTGAGCGTTCCAGGGGACTACAAGGCCAACCCACTACCATGTGCTCCATGATGATATAGGGTTCTCTCCAGATGACCTGCAGGAGCTCGTGCACAACCTCTCCTACGTGTATGTGCACTGAAGCAGTTACAAAAGATTCAGTTGTACGTTGCCTCCGTTGATCATCGCCGCCTCCGTTCTGACATTTCAATGCTTGCGTTTCAGGTATCAGAGGAGCACCACAGCCATCTCAGTAGGTAAGCAAGATTTGCCACTACCTGATTTCGCAAGATATGACAGCAGGGTGTTGTTGATCACCTGATTTTCCCTCTCAGTTGCCCCCATCTACTACGCACACCTTGCAGCGGCGCAGGTGGCGAAGTTCACCAGGCTGGATGACATGTCAGAGACATCGTCGAGCCATGCTACCCAGGCTGAACCTGCCCCGGTGCCAGAGCTGCCTCGTCTGCATCCCGACGTAGCATCATCAATGTTCTTCTGCTAAGGACAAGAAGATAGCTCATCATTGGAAGTTACTGAAACTTTTGAATCAAATGCTATTTAAAATCGGTGTGGTGTTCATGCCTAAGAACTGAACTATGATTTTGGACTTGGCTGCTCGTATCAAACGAACAGCCTTTTGTTGCTATCATGGTACTTCTAGCTGAGATCATCGCCAATAATAAGTTGGACTTTCCATATCTAAACTTTTGTTTGTCTTAAGTTTATAAATGTTTCAGTCAAAGGCTGTGCAATGGCTCCTGTTCGGTATCATCAGAATATGATTGAATCTTGTGCATATTTCTATGTGCCAACATATTCTGATTGTCAGTTTATAAATGTTGCCAGCAATTTGTCAAACGATAAAGGTTCAGTGTAAACAAGATATGTACCACGTCCAACCAGAAACACAAGGAATGTTTGAATTTTCAGAGAATTACAGCTCTCAATCCACAAATTTGACAATAATTTTTTGCTTGTAATATGCCACAGTATAAGAATATATATAAAGAATCCTATATAACTAAGAAGATCATCTCCACTAAGGATATTTTTCTCAACATGCAAGCTATCCAGTATCTACGTCATTGAGCATCACTCACCAACCATAGCATGCGAAGTCATGTAAGCCTCCTACATAATCCGCTGCATTTTTTAACAACAGATCCTACAAAGGCCTCCCTTTATTTCTTCGCGTAGTGCTTTGATTGCAAACCATATATCTTCCCAGTTACTTTTTCTACCGATTCTGTTTCCGTTCAGTCTTCCCTGTTTCCATCCCTTCGGCTGCAAACGTCGACGTTGTCTCTTCCTATCTCTATGCTCATCTTTGAAGACCAGAGTGCTACCGTCGTCCAACGGTTTCTGCAGCACCTGATGCTCCAGGAAATAGCTTAATAGGAGTCTTCCACGAGCCTCAGATTCCCCTGTCGTTTGCTCCCTTGTGGTATGGTTTTGTTTTGTTTAGTATCTTCTGCCAACCAGCTTTGTACATGATCACTGTGGTCCTTCAGGGATCAAGGGCACTAATCTACACACAGAAGCCTTATGTTATATTTGTTGCCACTATATCTATGTATTTCACAAATTTTAGTTTTTTCATATCTAAGAGCTTTATTTCATGGCGATATGTCTTAAACAAATTTAATTTAGTTTTTTACAACTTCTCGCACAAGAAAGTTTATTCCCATTTTTCTTAGCTACTATCACCGTAGACTATATGTGTGGAAGTGGTCGACATGTGTGAAGGCCTAAAGTGTGCATTCCAGAGTTCAATGCCATACAAAATAAATTCCTGCAGAGTCTTCACAAGATTTAACTTTCAGTAAACATGTATGATAAGCACCATGCAAGAGAGTGTCGGGATGATCCCATGTTTTTATGTTTCTCTTATCGCCCTTTGTTACTCTCGATCGAAGCTTGATATATAACTGAGATAGTTTGTACCCAACTGCGCTTGCAGTTATTCACTTTGACTAGAATATAACAAATAATGCTCATGAATGTAGACTAAAGAACTTTGCAGCTTTGCATAACAGAGTTTCAAAACGTCAACTAACTAAGAATTGAATGCATCTTGAGGTCCGTCTCATATAATATTTTTCTTTACGTGAAAATGTGAAATAGTTGTCTCAATTATTTTGTATCCATAAATTCCCGCTGCAACGCACGGGGAGTCATCTGGTATTAATTAGTGTGCACAATCAATACTTGATGATCAAAGCTTATAACATTGACTATAAAAATAGTTATGCACAGTATAATTATGCACAAAGTATTGGGCTCGGGCACACAACAAATATCTTATATGATTATATTTTTACTTTGCTTCAACTAACAAATCCAAATATTTGTAGGAAATATAAGTAAAATATAATGGTTAACCAATTGTTTATTATTACTTCTCATACAAACCATTCAAATCATGATCCATAAGAATGTAATTAAGATAACAGCAAAGATAGCAGCAGGAGTAAACAACATTTGGACCCTATCTAGTCATATAAGATTCAAGTTTGAGTGAGTACAAGAAAGGTTACACTGAGTTCCTAAAAACGAAAGAAAGGCTACACTGATATCCAACACCATAATGAGCTCTTTGAGGCAGAATCATCTCTCAGATAGAGGTGTGATTCATATCTTTGCTATAAAATTGACTTCAATCTTCATGTCAAAATCACTTTGGCGATGTATGATCTACCAATATTTATTCAGTGTTCAAACTTACTTGAAATGCTGAGAGTCATCAAGCTCAAGACCATCCATCAGCACATCATACTTGTATACCATATGAGAATGTAGGCAGTCAAGAGCAGCCAACACATTGTTTACTTGGTGGTTCTTTGATCTGCTTTCTGCAGTGAAAGTATAAACCTTACTACCAATTTCTATCCCGCTGCAACCGGTGTTCGTCTTCAGTTCTTTCTCCTTCATCATCTTCCTCACTCTGGCCACATCACTCCAGCAATCAATGCTGGCGTATAAATTTGCTAGCTGTATATGAGTTGCAGCACAACCTGGCTCCAGCTTAAGGCAGTGTTCCGCAGCATGGATGCCAATCGGAATGTTTCCATGCATCCTACAGGCAGCCAGCAGAGAACCCCATATGACTGCATTGGGGGACATGGACATTGCCTGGATCAAATTCCATGCTTCATCAAGCAATCCTGCCCGGTCGAGGAGGTCTACCATACACGAGTAGTGATCTAGCTCAGGTTTTATTCCAAGTTGGATCATCTCCTTGAAACAGAGCCGGCTTTCTTCTACAAGGCATGCATGCCGGCACGATGAGAGGATGCCAAGGAAAGAGATTACATCTGGCACTATGTGCTCCGCCTCCATATCTTTTAGCAAGCTTAGGCAACGCTCAGCAAGGCCATACTGTGAATATCCAAAGATCATGGAATTCCAAGAAACCAGGTCCTTGCCAGCAATCCTCTGAAATATGGATTGGGCCTCATCTATACTCCCACACTTTGCATACATTGATATGAGTGCATTCGAGACATGCACACACAAATCAAAACCCATTCTCAGTTCTAAACCATGAACACTTCTACCAAGTGCCAGAAGTGCGTGGTTAGTGCACACACTGAAGATAGTGGCAAATGTGATGTCATTAGGCCTGCATGCTGACTGCATCATCAACTGAAATACCTGGAGGCATGGCTCGATCTGATTATCCTGGGCATAACCAGAAATGAGTGCTGTCCACGACACAGTATTTTTAACTGGCATGTTCCGAAAAATCTGATAAGCATTCTCCAATTGACAACACCTTGCATATAAGCTGATCAGAGTGGTACCAGAAAAGACAGACAAGTCACAGCCAACTTTCATCAGTAGGGCATGGAGCTGAGCACCTCTCCTAATGGATTGCTTAACAGCACAAAAACTCACGGGAGACGTTAAAACAGATACATCCACACTTATTCCTCTGCTATGCAACTCCACAAGTAGCATAAACTTGTTTCCCTTTGCGTGTTTGTTCATGAAAGGACACGTGGAGACATCGTGGGAATCAATGGTATTGGGTAAAATTTGCGCTGGACTACTGCTTGAGTTAACAAATTGTATTTTTCCACTCTTCATACCATGATTTTCTGATTGAACTCCCAAGATGTCATGCATACAGTCGCTGATAATGCGGTGATGGGACGGACCTTCCTCTTTGCCATCATATCCCTTCCCTGGCACGAGATGCAAAACTCTCAGTGCATCGCAGGTGTCGTGACCCCCTTGCTTTTTTGATCTCTTGCGTGGTAAGTGCGTGCCGAAATTTTCCATACATAGATGGACCAATGAAAATGATGGTGTTGCCGAAACGGTACCAGAGGAGATGGCTGTGTTTGTGCATGACTGAAGCTGTCCATGGGTAAACCCACCGGCAGACGGCAGAAGTCGTGTGAGGCCTGCCTTTGAAAATGCCTAGCAGCATGAACAGCTAAATCCACACCTGGGGATGGGAAACACATGTCTTGAGTTAGTTACATTTATTATGATGGAAGATTTACCCATTGGTCCCAGCTATATGCAAATTATATGCAGTCTGTGTGTGCATTACTGACCCTGCAGCGTCTCCTCCAGCATGTTTGCATACGACCATCAATTTCAGCGGATTCCGATTGCAGGCCAAGCTTGGATGTGAATGATTTAACTGTGCCCGCAGCAATAGAGAAGGCATAGTTTAGTAATGCTACTGTGAAAGACCATTTTGTATCTACTGTAATGATCAACAGGAAGCAGACTAACATTCAGTTTAGTAATGATCAACAGGAACCAGACTAACATTCAGACCTCTTGCCATTTCTTCTTTCAAAGAAGTAAAATACAGTGGATCCATTCGCTCAAACATACAACCGAAGTGAAGCCTGAATGAATCGCCCACGGCTCGCCCCGCCCCGCTGGACGCTGCGTCTGCGCCCAGCACTCCAGTCTCCTCCGAACGGCGAGGTAGGATTAGGTCTGCGCAGTGGAAGACGGCGTCGCGGTCTTCGGGTTGCGGATGACGGGGTGCCCGGACGCGTCGCGGTCGCCTGGTGTCCAGTGGCGGTGCGCGCCGGCGCCAGAGCCGCTCCGGTTTTGCTGCTCGTGGTAGGGTTCAGAGCAGAGGAGGGCGCGCTCTGTTGCCGGGCTGCGCTGCTGCCTTGGGTTTCGTTGGTTGTTGGGTCTTGAGTCAGTCCTACTGATTTCGTGGCATAGCTACTGATTTAGGCCGATTGCTCTTATTAACTTTATTTTCAAAAAATTATCGCAAAAGGTTATGCCATCTAGTAGCAACGATTGCCCATATAACTGTCCAGTGGCGGAGCTACACAAAAATTTATGGGCGGGCCAAGCTAAAAAAAAAAGCAAAAAAATATATTCTTTATCATACCACTTCACCTAAACATTAAATTACTCAAATCTTTTGTTTTCGTTGGTTACTGATCAGCAGATTATTGGTAAAACAAGCATCCTCCGTCTTATTATGTAACCTTATTTTGAAGATCTTTGATTGATTGATTGATTGTTAACGTTTAAAATATTGTATCGAGTGAACCGTTGGTAGGTGAGAGAGAGCGAGCGGCTCGGAGAATAACCTGGCGTTGGCGGCGGAGGCTGAGATGCCGGGCACGGTGAGTGCCAGAAGGGTGCAGGATAGGCTGGTGTGGCAATAGCCGCCAGTCTCCAAGAAGAAAGCGTGGAGGCGACGTAAGGCAGAGCAGAGGGCGGCAGCCCTGGCGTGGCAGCCGGTGCCGCTGGAGTGGAAAGGTCGTTGCTTAAATGTACGAGGGGGGGGGGGGCACCGCAAGGTCGACTCCACTTTTGAGACGGTGTGCGTCCGTTGTGGCCTCGAAGGCCATGGCTCTGGTGGATGCATCAGGCCGAGGAGCCCAGAGTCGAAGGAGGAGCTGAGGAGGCTAGCGCTGGTCAAGTTTGCGCGGCGCGGTGACGTTCCTTCGTGTGGTGTGGCGAGCGGGCAGTTCAGGTCCGTCCCAGGTGTGGAGGCTAGGCAGCCGGCGCTTTTGCCTGAGGGTGACCACGCTGCGCTTCCCAGGTGCGGGGAGGACACGCATCGACCTATGATTGGTAGGGTATCACGGATGCAGCCGCTGGACCAGGCGCGCGTCGCGGTGCCGCTCTGCGTGGTGCAACGCTCGCCGGAGATCGACGAGTTGGAGCGGAAGCTCCGGTTCGCCATGGTGGTGCACATCAGTGGGGCTAGCCAGCTAGGCCACGGGTCACCTGCGCACACGTCCATGAGGCGCTTGTGCGTCGACGCGGGCTGCCTGCGGATGGGTTCTCCGTCCATCTGCACCGGCCGAAGGATTTCCTCGTGGTACTTGCCTCGGCGGAGGGTAGGAATCAGGTGGAAGAGCGGCCTTTCCTGGAGCATGGAGGTTTCTCACTGCACTTCAGGCAGTGGAACAGGCAAGCGCATGCGTCGTTGGAGGTGTGGAAGACGAAGGTGCATCTGGTCATCGAGGGTTGCCGTCGCATGCGTGGGAGAGGGAGGTTGTGGATGGGCTACTCGGTACGTGAAAGTACGAGATGTCGCCTAGAGGGGGTGAATAGGCGTTTTAAAAACTCTTACGGATTTGGCTTGTAAGAATGGGGAATTAAACTAATGTTTATTTTACAAGCACAAAGCCTAAAAATGATAGGCTCAACTAAGTGCAACAACAACAACTAGAGCTAAGCAAGATAGGCACAATATATATATGAACAACAAGTGATAGTGTAACACCCCAAATTTCAAAACAAAGAGAAAATAAATTTCCTTTTCCAAAAATGAGAACCAACAAAAACTTTTCTTAAATAGAGTGCTATGCTTAGTGCTCATACCTAATACTTGTGTTCTTGCCATGATGAGTGTTATTATGTTTAGGTGATAAACCCTAAAACCCTAAAGTGATCAAGTGAAGATCACAAACCGAATAAAATTAAAAGAGAAAGAAATCAAATAAGAAAAACCCTAAACCCTAACCTCCTCAAAAATCCTTTGGATCTATTTTGAGGAACCAAAATAAAAGAAAAAGACATATGTGGGCCTATAGCCCTAATATGGAGGTTTTGAACTCTATTTTTCTTACTTTGCTAAAATGGTGGTGAACCCTTGCAAAACTTACTAAACCCTAAAACCTCATCCCTCTTGTCTCCAGTCTTTGAAAAATAAAATAAAAAGAAAAGATCTTATTTAAGAAAAAGGCATATGCAAGCCTATGGCTACTTTTTGAAAATGATGAGCTTTGCCTTGTCTACCTTGAGTAGATGAATTTAAATACCTCAACACACTCAACAAAGCACTTACCAACCAATTCAAGTAAGAAACAAAATAAAATCAAACATATGCATAGAGGCATATGTGGCACTTAGCCAAATTATCAAATCTGGACCTAACCACTTCCATTGCCTCAAAATGGTTTGAACCTTTCACCCAACTCAATCTAACACCAAATAAACCTCACTCTTGTCAAAATAAAGCAAAGAAAAATAAAAGAATAAAAGTTAGAAAATCACAAAACCCTCACATATGGTTTATGCCATTTTTATAAATTCTTATCCTAGGCCATTTTGGTATTCACCATTAGTTGAATAATGTTACTAAACACTTATTACCACTTTTGGAATCAAAGGAACACAAATCAAATGGTTTTCAAATGCAATTTTGGCTCACATATGATATTGGTCAAAACTGCCATTTGTAGTCTGATCACTGCTTTGAGCCCCTGCATTTCAAAATTTTCAAACTAAACCTGGCTAACTCTTTGCACCTCATCCAATACAACATCAAGGTGAACACTTTTTGTAAAGATCACCATGCCAAATTCTTTCTAGATCAATAGCTATGCTCATCCAAAGTTGCAACATTTTAACAAGGGTAACAATCTCACACTTGTCAATTGTTGCAATTCTTTGAATTCAACAATTCCACCACCACAACTCATCTTCTCTGATCATGTCTAACTCAATCAAACACACTCTTTTCAAATCGGGCAACCATTTGAATTGAAACAAATTTGGGCCAAATTCACAATTTCCAATTATGGCACTATGTGACACTATTTGAAATAGTGACTCTACCCAACCCTAACCTGCCCTAACTACCCTATCTGGTCCCCTTGCCCCCTCTCTGCCTCACCACGCACAGGAACCCTAAGGAGACAAGCACTAGCATGCTTGTGCATGGCCATGCCGAGCACCCCCTCTCCTCCTTCCTCCATTCATCTGGCCCTGGCATCCCTGAGCACCACCTCACCCCTCTACAACGCCTAGCACCGGCCACGTCGACGGAGATGTCGTGAACTCGCCGGAAAACGCGCGCCCAGAACCTCCCTGGATGCCGCTCGCGTCGCGCGTAGACATGCCGTGGGTGTCACTGGCCGCGCGCCGCCCCGCCAGCACGCGCTCGCCCTGGCCCCTCCCTCGACGGGTTGAGCATCGCAGCGCCACCTCACACGCGCCAGACACGCCCACGACCGCGACCCTGGACCGCCGCCGCTGGAGACGACGGCAAGATCCCGTGAACGCCGCCGCAGACCCGGACGCAATGCGTCGCCACCAGACCGTCCCCCACCTAGCTAGCTAGCTCCCTAGCACCGCCTGGACGCCGCCTAGCTCGCGCTGACGTCGCCGACCCACTTCCTTCGCCTGAGCCGCCGCTCTGCTGTCGCTCTCGCCGCCCACCTCACGGCCACTCAAACCCTATAAAAGGGAAGCTCGCGCGATTGATTTCTTCACACCAATCTGCTCCCCTCCTCTCCCTGATCCTCCTCCACCACTTCCCCTCCTCGATCGAGCCCTCCTTCGCCGGAATTTCGCCGGAATAGCCCGCCAGTACCCTGCAAGATTGCCGACGAATTAGTCCCTCCCCGGAGCTCCCGCGACCACCATCGAGCTCGCCGTCGTCGACCACGACCAGCTGCATCAACGCCGCCGCTCGCCGGAGTCTCTGCTCGCTGTCGACCCCCTACTCCGCCGTGCCAGCGCCTCCTCTCTCGTCGACGAAGACGACGAACCCCAGCCGCTCGATCCCCTTCTGATCTAACGGTGCGCATTGCAGCGTACCGCTTCGGGTGAGTACTCTCGCTGACGGGTGGGTCCTGCTGTCAGCAGGCCCGCAACGTTCGTTGGGCTGGCCATCCAGAGATTTGAATCTTTCGGCCCGTTTAATTTCCCGCCGGCCCACTTCTCCATTTTCTGGTTAAATAAATTGGCAGAAATTTAAATACTGAACCTATTTTAGAAATTGAATAGTTTCAAATCTACCAAACCAAATTTGATGAATTTTATGTGGTTGGAAAGCTAGAGAAAATATCTACATTATGCCACTGGTCCCATCTCAAAATTAGTTGTAGAATTAATCTGATAAAAAGAAGAAGGCAGGGACTTTTCCCTACTCAAATAATTATTAAAAATCAACCAAAATAGATATTAAGTTAATTCCAACTCCAATAGCTCACATTTGACTTAAACTAATTGTTTATGCAAGAAAATGGTGTGGTCACTTTGCATGATCATGCCTTAGTTTAATTAATGGACAATATGGCTAGTTTATTTAGTTGATATTATCCAAAACTATTATGCAAATTGTATGAAGTGCTTCACTTCATTTAAATCTTGTCGCAAATACTTTCATATGAAGTATTGACCCCTGGTCAAATACTCTCAAATGAAATGCTTGGTGAATTTAAATCATAATAGGCATTATTAAATGGTATGAGGTATTCTACCTCATTTAAATCAATTCCTCAAATGATGATGATGAATGGTGGACTTATGTCAACATGATTTCATGTACAATTGCTTGAGGAAATTAAATCTTAAGAAGATTCAATGAGAGGAAATCATTCCTCAAAAACTATATGGAAACTATCATTTACATATATAATGAGAAGAAATTATTTCTCTAACACTAAGTAAGAAAACCCTAGATTAATTGTAGGTAGCAATGTTAAGTGATGATGCTAGATCTTTTGGAGTGAGCCATTAAGGCTAATTAAGGTTACTTAAGTATTGTTTGGTGATTGTATCCTCGTATTCGTGTATAGACGCTAGTACCGGAGAATACCAGGAAGAGGAAGGACTCTACCCAGAAGAAGAAGAGCACTTTGATCACCTCAACTACCAAGGCAAGTTAACACCAATGCAAGCTAGACTATTGCAAGTTATAATGTTGCAAGCTAATATTCTTGCAAAGTGCAGAGCCCCTTGGGGCATGGAACCATGATTCTTACCTTTCTTACCATAAGCCTATCCCAAGTTTCTACCTTACAAGTTTTTACTTGTTTATTCAAAGAGTTGCTTTTATAGTTAACTTTGGTCAAAGTTAAAGGAGGTTACTAGAGTAGTAAAGTTAGTCTCAAGCTAGCCCAGCCAGATTAGCACCCCTCATGATTAGTGCTAGTGCTAAATATTAAAACTTGACTATTCTAGATGGGAACATATGACTTTGAAAACAAGTTTGAAACCTTGGAATGATGAAGTCATTTCATTGAATGATTTTTGAAGGTGAATATGACCAAGAGAAGATGGTGATTTTTGATATAAAACTGATATTGGTTTGAATGCGATAGCTTTCCAATATTGAGTACCCCCACAATATCTGATTATGGGTAGGGCTTAACTGGAAGTTTATGCATCTTAGTATGGGTTCCCTCTGAACACACATCATAGGGGTTATGCCGAGGCTGCCTCCGTTGTTGAGAAATGATGTGAATTGAGGTGAATTGTACGGCCAAGCCCTGTGCAGTTCCCAGGTTGACAGTTGGTCTTCACTGGGAGGCCAAGCTCATGGGGAGAGGTGCTCATACTAGGATTTGTAAGTGAAAGGTTATGGTTGATCGCGTACCGTGTTATGATGATTCGGGGAAATCCCGACGGATGAAATCAAATGTTGTGGCACAAGTGTGCAACCTCTGCAGAGTGTAAATCTATTCGAATAGCCGTGTCCACGGTTATGGACGGTTGGAAAGGCCATACAGTTTCCAGTGTCAGATTCTTGAAAATGTTGGTGAAGTGAATGGTGAATGTGATTTGTTTTTGAATCACAACTTGAGTTGTGGGAATGACACTAATGTTCCCACTTGAGTTAGTCTAGCACTTGAATAAGTTTTTCTCAAATACTTGTGAACTCAAATTGGCTTTATGCAAATAAACTAGAGCTTAGTACCCCTTACTAGAATTGTTAGTACTTACATTAGTATTAGTTTGCGAGTACTTTAAAGTACTCACGGCTGTGTCCCTGGCTATTCAAATGGCCAGACTATGAAGAGGAGCAGAACTATCAAGATGACGGCAACCATGATGTCTACGACAACTAGGGAATCTTCTGACGTCAGACGTTGGCCTGTGGATTAGATAGTCCACTACTACTACTACGCTTCCGCTATGTATTTGTGATGTGTGTTGAAACAATAGTTCAACTATTATTGTAATATTGGATCATGTGATCTATTTGTAAGACGACTATGATATGTAATGAATGATGACTTATGATATTCAACTGTTATGTCTCGCAACAACAATATTCCTGGGATTGCGATGTATGGCATAACAGGCATCTGGACTTAAAAATCCGGGTGTTGACAGATAGCAAGATATAATAAATACTTCAAGCTCGATGGCTATCACAAGGGAAAGTAAACTCGGGTATAGAAATAACCGAGGCACGCGGAGACAAAGATGTATTCCCTTGTTCCCTTCCGTTGCAAGAAGGTACGTCACGTTTGGAGAGGTGGAGATTCCACGAAGGATTTCCCAACGCCATGAAGGCTCACCTTCTTCTCCGAACCTATCCCACGAAGGAATAGCCCATTTCCTTATGGTTAGCTTTTCCTCCACTCCGGAGATGGCAAGCTCCACAACCACTTCACAAGCTCCACGAAGGAGAAGCCCGAGCCCCTTCACAACCTTCCACGAAGGAGGTCACCGGGACACCAACCAAGCCAACTAGGAGGTCACCCTCCAAGAGTAACAAGCTCACGGTCTCTCACTTGAACTAATCGTGGTGGAGAGCTCAACACTTTGCAATGATGCAAAGCAAGAACACCAAAGGTGTTCAAATCCTTCACACTCAAATCCCACCAAAGCAACAAAATCTAGGATGAGATTAGAGAGGAAGAACATTGGAGGAAATCAACAAATGACTCCAAGATCTAGATCCAAAGGGTTTCCGTCACTTAGAGGAGAAATGGATTGGTGGGGATTGTAGATCTAGATCTCCTCTCTTAGATCCCTCAAGAATGAGCAAGAATCATGGGGGAACCAAGAGATAGGGCAAGTTCTTCGAAGTCAACAATGGAGGAGGGAGAGTGGAAGAACTTCTCCAGCCCAAGGTGGAAGAAGGCCTATTTATAGCCTAGGGAAAATAGAGCCGTTGGGGAGAAAGTCGGGCAGAAAAACGGCCTAGCCGGTCCACCCGGCCGGGCGTCGGACATGCCAGCGCACAGGCCGGATGGGGAGCGGGTGGGCTGCGCAGCAGCCAAAAGGGTCCAACCAGGGGCAGGCCGGTCGACCGGGCGCTGGGCCGGCCGGTCCGGCGGCCACCGGGCTAGGAGCCGGTCATGGACCGGGGGACCCCTAGAGCGGGCCCGGTGTGCACGAACCCAGCAGCTAGTTCAAGCCGGTGGGGGGCTCGGTGGGGCCGGGCGGTGGGCCGGATTTCGAGGACCCCTGAAAGTCTTTTTTTAAAACAGAAAATGCTCCCGAACTCCGATTGACATGAAACCAATTTTGTTGGAAAGACAACGACAAATAAAACCCCAACAAAAATGATAAATACGTCCAAACGAGGGAGCCTCCTCACAAAATATTTTTAGATGATTTTAGAGAGGGAGCCTCCCAACGTCAAGAAACGGTAAAGACGTCCAAACTCGAAAACGCAATAGAAGATGCATGCGGATTCCGTTTTCGATGAACTTGGGCTTGTTGAAAAGCTAGCAACAAGCTAAAGAACCTCATGCATGGAAACACCAAGAAGCAATAGGGATATGCAAAGTATGCAAAGGATTGAGCTCCCTAAGACGATGTGATCAAGTTACCCAACCGAAAGCCCCTCTTGATAGTGCGGCTATCTATCGTATAACCCGGTCTCCCAACAACCACCTTGAGATCTGTAAAAGGAAAACCTAGTAAGGCCATACCTTTGCCTTGCGCATCCCGCTTGATCTTGATGATAACTCTTCAAGCTCCATCAAGCCGGAGTGCATCAATTGATCATTGTTGTTTCGTGAAGACTCATGATTTGCTCCCCCATACGCCACTATGGGATAGCTTCATTAAGCACATGTTTACATGTCCATTATCACCAAATGGATGACAAGCTTCAAGCATGTGATCCTCTTGAGATGCTCATCTTGAACTTGCCCAACTCAACCTTGATGACGATCACCACTTGATTAATTAGAAAATATTGAGCGTAATTAGGTAAGCATGGTTCTGAAACCTCATACACATTGTTGCAAAAGTAATTACATCACATAAACAATACTCCTAGTTCACCAATTATCATCATTCCAAACTTCTGTACAATCTAGCAAACATATAACGCCAGCCTATTTCACCAATTATCATCATCCCTCTTGATGCGCTTGCCGATGCGGCTTGTACCTGCCTCCCATGGGTTGGCAATCCAAGTTCTGTTCTCGTAGGCACTTCGTGTGTCGGGAATCCTTGTTTGCACTTCCCAACTAGATACAGGCTCTGCCCTTGCTAGCTCACCACGTCCAGTCGTTGCCCTAGCTTGCTCACCACGTGCACCGCCATCCCACGAAGACCCGAAGTAGGCTCCCACAGGGACTTTACCCCTGGTGACATATTCTTTGGATCAAATGGTATGTTGTGCCTGTTGCAATAAGATACCCAGTCCCAGTAGTTGGTCCCGACAAACTTGTTGTCGTCGCGCTAGGCAGGAGGGAGATTGGCCAACCTAGCTGCTTCCTTGCAATCAGCGCAAACCACTTCCCTTGTAATTTGTTGCGCTTGATGATGCCCATCATTGATTTTGTTGAGTCACATGTACAACTCAAAACTCACATACCCATCAATCGCGACATACCTCGAGTTTACTTTAGGTAATGGCTGCCACTCCCAGTGATTGTGCCTCTTAGTAGGGAAGTCGCTCGTCATGTTTTTGTAAGATGGGTCAATGATGATGGCTGCCAAATCACTCATGCCATTCCTATTGCCAGGACCATTGAAATTGATCATATCCTGGATGTCAATCCACTTATGTTCAGGAATTGTAATTCCATCTTTAGCAAGCCTGATAGAGTCACCCCTGATGTCAACAGATGTGAAACAAATTCCTTTATGTTGAAGGAATTCTCGCAGCGCCAGACATTGCTTGTCCGCACTCCAGCATGTTAACACAAATAAATCTTGTAAGATAGTATATGCTGAATCAATACACATATTTTTGCTTCCAATAAATGTTATACTTATTGCAGTGAAACAATGATTTTGCATCAGTGAGGCACATCAAAATAACATGAATTATTGTTGCGACTATATGATCTAATTCAAGTGTCAAGTTAAGATTCAGTTACTATATGTTAATATCTTGACATCCATGCCGATTATCGGTGAGTATAAGTACATAAAATTTGTGCAAGACATGCAAAATTTTGAGTACCAAAAGTATGAAACAAGATATCATGGTCAATCAATTTTTTTTTATAAAAGTTGGTTGGATATTACGGTTTTAGAACAAAATTTTCATACAAGTTAGTTTGTTCGTGTTTTCATACAAGTTAGAACCTAATCTATTTAGAAATTGAAAAGCAGATCCAAGATAAAGGAATAATTTCTAAAAAAAAAGGATAAAGGAAGAGCATGTGCAGAACACACCTACAGAACTGGTACACCAGGACATGCTCGTCAGGAGAACTGAACGATGGAGGTATTTGCTTGGTCTGAAGTGTACTCTAGGTCGAGGCCGATGAACCTGGGCCTGTCTTGTAGAAGCTCCAGTCACTACTAGGAAAAAGCTTATAGGTGGAGGCAAAACGTGCCGGCGCACCACCTAGGACGTGCGCCGGTGGAAAGTGTTGCCGGCGCACCAGGAAGTCGCCGCGCCGGCGATGCAGGCATACTGCCGGCGCACCTCCGGAGAAGACGCGCCGGGGAAAATTCCTGGCATGGGCTCGGCCGATCCGGGCCAGGCCCAGGAAACGCTGCCGGCGCACCAGCCCAGGAGCGCGCCGGCGGTAATTTGCTGTTACCGGCGCGCTCCTGGGCTGTTGCGCCGGCAGTGTTTCCTGGGCCTGGCCCGGAGCAACTATAGCCGGATGGGGTATATATTGCCGGCGCACCATGGTCCAGGTGCGCCGGCAATAACCTGGGAGTTATTTCAGCCACCAACCAAGCACACTCACTCACACACTCACTACACTCCACTTCTCCACACAACCCGAGCCTTCTCCCAACCCAGACTCATTTTTGCCTATTCCTATCCCCAATTTAGCTAATTTGACCAAACAAAATCATATTTTTTGAGCAAATCTTCCCTTCCTACATGCATCTCCCACATCCCCCTATGTAGATCTAGATCTACTATCCCGCGTTGACCGCTCAATCTAGATCTAGATCTAGAAAGTCGGCTTCCATACGCCATCGTCGCGGCGCGTCGTCTCGATCTCATCGACAATTATATCAAACAAATAGGTGATTAATGAACAAATTGAGGAATGAAGTCGACGTATGTTGGACATTTGAAGCAAAGCTCTCATGTGTGGCGTTGAAAATGAGTTGCCAACGTTGCGCCGAAATGTTGATTCTTTAAGTTTCCGTTTCGGCACATTTCTGGCGCTCCTATGTCCTACCGTGTAGGAAGGTCATGCCGAAATTTTCCGTGAAAACTACCGACGGATGCATGGTTCTAATCAATTATGTAATCTTACCATGCAGGCGATAATGGTTATCGAGATGAGTGAAAGCATCGTGATGAGATATCTGAAACACGCGATCATCGACATGTATGAAAATAACCGCACGGAGGTATTGTTTCCGTGCCGGAGATGCAAACGAGGGAAATGGTTTGACCCGTATTCAGGCAAATTGCAGGGGCACCTGCTCACTAATGGTTTCATGCATGGACACACTCAATGGATGAGTGATGATGGCGCGGAGGTCAATGGGGCGACGGCGGCAGGTGGTAAAAATGGCCGGCAAGAAGGAGGGCATCATGATATTGATGATGATGAAGAGTTTGTCGCACGGGACGATAACCTTGACGACGACAATAACCTTGACGACGACGAAGAGGTGCCGCTAGCTTCGGTCGTGCGGGACCCTCATCTTCAAGATCTGCTTCTCGAAAAGACGAAAGGCGCCAAGCGGAAATCAAAGCTTGAGCAACTCGAGATAGACTCGAATACTCCGTTGTACGACTCGGGTCGCGGGTTGGGGAGTCTCGCTTGAGAGTAGCTCTCGATGTGCTGCGGATGAAGGCGAAACACGGATGGATGGACACAAGCGTCGACGACATCCCGGAATACGTGAAAGATCTCCTTCCTGCCGGGAACACGTGTCCCGGTAGTCTAGCCGAGGCCAAGAGAATCACGTGCCCTCTCGACTTACCCCACGAAAAGTATCACGCCCGCATCAACGACTCGTATCATGTATCGCAAGGAGCACATGGACAAGACCAAATGTCCTGTGTGTGAAGCTGAACGGTACAAGAAAGGGAAGAAGAAAGCTCCTCGGAAACTTGTGTGGTACTTCCCGCTCGCCCCCGGCTTCAACGGTTCTACGCGGACCGCAAGGAAGCAAAGCTCATGCGGCGGCACGCGAAAGAAAGGAGGCGGTGTTGAATGATGAAGAGCGGATTGAGCACCCGGTGCTGACGCACCCTTCGGATGCAAGCCGGTGGAAAGCATTAGACAATGAATTCGGAAGTTTTGGGGCAGATCCCGTAAACATCGGGTTGGGTGCGAGCACGGACGGATTCAATCCGTTCGGAAACCGGAGCAGCACACATAGCACATGGCCCGTGTTTGTATGGATCTACAACCTCCCGCCCTGGCTGTGCATGAAGAGGAAGTACATACAGATGAGTATGCTAATTCAAGGGCCGACACAGCCAAGAAACGATATCAACATGTATCTTGAACTATTAAAGGAGGAGCTTGAAACATTGTGGGCGGAGGAAGGGGTAGATACATGGGACGCCGTCGCGGAAGAATATTTCCCTTTGAGAGCCGCGTTGATCACGACGGTGCAGGACTACCTCGGATACGGTTACATTTCGTGCCGGGTGTGCCATGGACACAAGGCATGTGTCGAGTGCATGGAAGAGACGATGTTTTTGCAGCTTGGTAAGGATCCCGGCTCTTCGAAAACAGTTTACATGGGGCATCGAAGGTGGCTACGGAAGACCGACCCGTGGAGAAAGCGTGGAGATCCGTTCGATGGTACAAATGAACCCCGAGGACCTCCACGTAAGAAGAGCGGCGAAGAGATCGATACATTACCGAAAGGTTGGAAGGAGTGCCCTGTGCCGGGAAAGATTCGTCAAAAGCCCGGAGAGAAGAAGAAGAAAAAGGAAACGACGCCGCTCATTGGTGTATGGAAAAGGAGGTCCGTGTTTTGGGACTTGCCGTATCGGAAAATTCTCGATACACCTCACTGCCTTGATGTCATGCATATTACAAAGAACGTGTGCGAGAGCTTGCTTGGCACTCTTCTCAACATGCCGGACCGGACCAAAGATGGGCCGAAAGCAAGACACGACACTGAAAGTTTTGGGCATCGGGGAAGAGCTTCGGATCCCGGCGGCCCAAGAGGGACATTCGGAGGAGGAGGCGGACGGCGGTCGAAGCGCAAAAGGATTAAGCAGCCGGACTATTACTTGTCCCCCTCCTCGCTTCACTTTTAGTCCGGCCGAGGTCAATCAATTTTTCAATTGCCTTCTAGGAGTCGAGTGCCCTTCGGTTACTCCGGGCTAATAAGCGAGATACATGGACCCCAAGAAACGAAACTTCGGCGGCATGAAGTCTCATGACTGTCACGTGATGATGACGCAGATTCTTCCGGTTGCAATTCGAGGTATAATGGATGACCATGTCCGTGCAACGCTGACTGGGCTCTGTAACTTCTTCGACGTCATAACTCGGAAGTCGATAAGCGTGAAGAAACTCGCAAGGCTCCAGGAAGAGATCGTGGTGATCCTATGTGAGCTTGAGATGTACTTCCCGCCTGCATTCTTTGACGTGATGGTCCATCTGTTGGTCCATACCATGGATGATATCGTCAGTCTAGGGCCGGCATTCTTACACAACATGATGCCGTTTGAAAGAATGAATGGGGTCATTAAAGGATACGTTCGTAACAGGTCACATCCGGATGGAAGCATTGTACAGGGCTGGCTCACCGAAGAGTGCATCTCTTTCTGCACGAATTATCTAGACATCGAGGACCCTGTTGGTTTTCCTCAAAACAAGCACCTCCGCAGGTTCGAGGGAGTAGGCCACAAAAATGGAAGGAAGGAACTGCACGTGCACATGTCTGGTCGGACTTCCGACTTTGACGAGGGCCAACTTAGTAGCGCTACAACACATTGACTTGATCGATCCTTGGTTGAAAGAGCACAAAACCATGATAGAGAACAGTGGCAAGCCGATGATGACGAAAGCAGAAATATACAGAGAGCACAACTCCTCTTTCGCGCGCTGGTTCAAAGACCACATTGATGCTAATCCCCCACCAATGGATTCTGACAAGGATAAACTAGTATTGGCCTTGTCACATGGCCCCGCGCCCAACATCATGACTTACCAAGCGTACGATATCAACGGGTACACATTCTACACGGAAGAAAAAGACAAGAACAGTGTTTACCGTAACTCGTGGGTAACGATGGATTCCTGGACGGGTGACGTAAAGACTAGATACTACGGAAGAATCGAGGAAATCTGGGAGCTTAGCTACGCCGGGGAGAAAGTGCCGATGTTCCGTATCGGATGGGCTAAGAGCGTCACAAAAGAAGACCGGTATTTCACCACCATGTTTCTACCCGAAGCCAACAAATCAAAGTCCACGAACGCCACCGCGCGGAATGAGCCATGGGTACCGGCAGAACACGTGCACCAATGCTTCTTCATAACCGACCCATCCAGGCCTAGCCGTGTTATCGTGAGGAGAGGCAAGAGGACCATCGTCGGAATGGATGGAGTCGCCAACGAGGAAGACTTCGAAGGACAAGTCGGAGACCCAATGATGGAAGAATCCGAGGACGAAGACACAACATACACCACAAGAAGAAGCAGGACCACGCTACCGAGGTCAGGTCGACCCTTCAAAAGAAGAATTCACAACACGGGGCTAAATTATTCAACGACGAGCAAGAAAAGCAAGAAGAAAGCGAAACACTCTTCTCAATCGATGATGTAAAACTTTATTTGCAATCTATAACTCATATTTTGTGTAATTCATAACTACTCATATGGTCATGGACAATATTTTATGTATGACTAATTAATATTGTGTTGGTCAATATTTTGTGGATGTATAACTCATTTTTTTTGTAATGCATAATTAACTCATATTGCTTTGTTATTATCTTGAAAAGAGAAGGAAAAAAATAGTATAGGATTTGTGGGAAAAGAAAAGAAACATAAAAGAAAGTGAAAAGAAATAAAGAAAAGAATAAAAATAAAATAAACTAGAAAAGGAAATGGCCAGCCAGGGTTCGGGGACAAGTCCCAGGTATAGCCGGGCTCACCTTATTGCCGGCGCACCACCTGTTTGGTTCGCCGGGGGTATAATTGTCCCCGGCGAACCAATCATGTGGTGCGCCGGCAATAAGGTGGGTCCGGCTATAGCTGGGACTTAACCGCTGCGCGACCCTCTTCTCCCTCCCCATTCCCAATCGAGCGCCGCCGCCACTGTCGATCTCGAGCGCCGCCGCCACCGTCGATCTCGAGCGCCGTCGCGCGGAATCCCTGGACCAAGAGACCTCGCTGCATGCCAGAGCTGCCGCGCAAGGAGGAGCAGGGCATCGCCGCAGAGAGGAGGGGGAGGGCGTCACGCGCCAGCCACCGTCGCCACTGTCGCCGAGAGGAGGAGGGCGTTGCGCGCCGGCCACCGTCCCGGAGAGGAGCAGCAGGGTGTCGCCACCATCGCCGTTGGTAAGAACCCCTCTCCCTTCCCCTCTTCCTTCCCCTATCCATCCCCCTCTTCCTTCCCTCTCTCTGCCTCCGATTCTTGCTTTAGTTCTTGCGGTAGGTCTTGCGATGAGTCGATTGAATTTGTACATTGAATTGGCTGGTTGATATAGCAATAATGCTGGTTGATATAGCAATAATGCTCTCTGGTTCATTTAAAAAATGATGAAATGAACACTTTAGGGTTCAATTCATTCTATGTTTCATTTAAAACAAAATGAAAATGATGTACATGGTTCTCTGGTTCATTTAGTTTAGGAGTAGCTATAGTAGTAGGGTGTTTTTATGCTATGGTTTATGATGAAAATAAAAACTAGACACTAAGCAGTATGTTAGTTCTTCATTAAACGAAAATGAAAATGAAAATGAAAATGGTTTTGCTAGATGCCCTGTGACTTCTTCTGGTTCAATTCATTCTTTTAAATGTGAAAATGAAAATAAAAATGCTTGCAGTACCTAGGTAGCTAGGAAGTAGGGTTTTTTTGGTTATGCTAATGCCAATTCATATAAATTAAAGTAACAATTAAGCTCTCTGGTTTGAAACTAAACCAATTTTAAAATGAAATGCAAGATGCAATGCTTATGCTACTACCATATATATAAAATGCTCATGCTTATGCTACTGCAATCAAGTTGAAAATGAACTTTATATATGTTGGTTTAGTTGGTTTAGATGAAATGCAAATGAAGATGCTAGCTAGGTTCATGTTTCTTAGGTATGTTCATAATAATATGATGGTTCTCTGGTTAAAATAATTTAGTAGGTTTAGTTAATAAAATTTGCTAGCAGTACATGGTTCATTTAAATGAAATGAACACTAGTTGGCAGTAGCAAATGCTACTACTGGTTTAGCTACTGGTTTAAAATTAAAATGTTTCTTAGTTCATGTTGCTTAGGTATTTAGTTCATTAGGTGAAGTTCATTGCTGGTTAGTATTTAGGGTTTCAATTTATATTTACTAAATGCTTTATATACTAAATGCTTCTGGTTTGCTTCTGGTTGAGATAGAAATGCAAAATGCAGTAGCTAGCTAGGTTCATTTAGTTGATTTATGTTGGTTTACACATTCTTGATTCATGTTTATTAAATTTTTAGGGTTCATATATAGCAAGAATGCATTCTCTGGTTCATTTAAATGCCTAATGAAATGCATTCTCTGGTTCATGCTAATAACAAAATGAATGCTAATATACAAAATGAATTGCTTCGAGTGTAGGTGTTGCATGCTCATGCTCATAACATGAATGAAATGCAAAATTGCTTGCTCATGCTCATGCTCCTAACAAGAATGAAATGCAAAAATGCTACCATAAATTGCTACTGGTTAAAAATGCTCAATTGTTTGGTTCAAAATGCTCATGCATGCTCACTGGTTGTAAATAAATTTGGTTCAAAATGAAAATGCATCATTACCTACTACCAAAAAAAGAAAATGAAATAGAGGTTTGGTTCAAAATTGATTTTACTTGCAGTAGCTAAAATGAAAATTGATTTTGTTTAGTTAATTGGCCAGTGCATGTACAAGGTGAAGGAATGTCACTTTAATTCCACTTATTTGTACACCTTTTTCACTCATTTCTATTTCTCATAGCATTCATATCATGGATTAGTTTTCTCGGACCCCAAGTAATTCCCCGAAGCTTATGTATATATAATGTATTTGGTTTCTCTGTTGGGGGTATATGATTGTGGTGCCCTTGTTTGGATGATTTTATTCATCCACACATATTTTTCTTGCTGTGATAAATTGATGACCCATTTACTTGATGTACATGCTTCTCTGGAAATGAATTGGGGTTTTTTATTATAGTGGAAATGCTACTGGTGGTATTTAAATGCTGATGCTATGCATGCTGCTGTCATGCATGTTGCTATGGTTATGGTTATGGTGATGGTTGAGCTAAATGAACATGCTGATTATGGTGATGGTTGAGCTCCGGTGAAAATGAAGTTGTTATATATATGTTTGCATTTATGTTACAGGGATTGAGTTGCTATTGAGTGCCGGAATGTCGATTCATTTCCGTTCCGGCAATTCTAGCACTCGGCATGACCAATTTTTAGCGAAGGTCATGCCAAATTTTTCCGTCAATTATAACTCTTTTTCATCTTCTATTAGTGCAAGCCACCATGGCGTCTCAAGAAGAATTAGAGGAGCACTACAATAGGCACTTCTTTAGGATGGAGGAGGATGCCGAGGCCGCTGGTGTTGGCGGCGACGAGGACCATGAGATGGAGGATGACGCTGGGGGTAGTGCCGACGAGCCAAGCGGCAACGAGGCAAGCGACGCCGCCGGGGACACTACAAGAAAAGTTGCCATGGCCGACGAAGTTGAAGTCGCGCCGTGGTTGCTGGTGTACCATGGCCGACGATTTTGGTCCCTCCGTGGTGCATGTCAAAACTTTTTTTTTCTCGTTTTTGAGGCCACCTAGCCCAACGAAAGCGGCCAAAACGTCGCGTATGGTGGCCCGGGACGTGGTGCATCGCGAATTCTCGGGTTCGCCGGCCGAGTCAACGCAAATCCGCACCGCCGAGGGATGTAGGGCCCAGATGGCAGC
>NC_061513.1:217377734-217467994 GCF_022539505.1 Lolium rigidum | reverse complement strand
CTAGGGAAAAGCCTATAGGTGGAGGCAAGTGGTCTTAGAACGCGCCGCCTTGGGCCGTGCGCCGGTGGCAACGGTGCCGGCGCACCACTGCGGCGCGGCGATGCGGGACTGCTGGCGCACCTCCCCGAAAAGACGCGCGGGGAAAATCCTGGCATGGCGCGGCGATTCGAACCGGAGCCCAAGAATCGTGGCGGCGCGCCGGCGCCCGAGGGTGCGCGGCGAATGCGCTGTCGCCGGCGCACCCACGGGAGTGCGCGGCAATGATTCTTGGGCCTGGCCGGTGATATGGCAGAAAGGGCTATGTGCGGCGCGCCCATGCAGTGCGCGGCGGTAGCCCCTGAGTAGTTATTTCTGCTCAACAACCACTCCCCCTGCTACCTCTCCACTCCCCTCCACACAAACCGAGCCTTCTCCAACCCAGCTCATTTTTGCTGCATTTCTTTCCCCAATTTCACTAATTTGACCAAACAAAATCATATTTTTTTGAGCAAATCTTCCCTTCCTACATGCATCTCCCACATCTCCATATGTAGATCTAGATCTACTATCCCGCATTGACCGCTCAATCTAGATCTAGATCTAGAAAGTCGGCTTCCATACGCCGTGGTAGCGGCGCCGACGTCTCGATCTCGTTGACGAATATATCAAACAAATAGGTGATTAATGAACAAATTGAGGAATGAAATCGACGTATGTTGGACATTTGAAGCAAAGCTCTCGTGTGTGGCATATATATATGTTGTGCTTGTGCTTGTGTGTGTTGGTGTTGAAAATGAGTTGCCAACGTTGCGCCGAAATGTTGATTCTTTAAGTTTCCGTTTCGGCACATTTACGGCGCTCCTATGTCCTACCAGTGTAGGAAGGTCATGCCGAAATTTTCCGTGAAAACTACCGACGGATGCATGGTTCTAATCAATTATGTAATCTTACCATGCAAAGGCGATAATGGTTATCGAGATGAGTGAAAGCATCGTGATGAGATATCTGAAACACGCGATCATCGACATGTATGAAAATAACACGCACGGAGGTATTGTGTCCGTCTTGGGAGATGCAAACGAGGGAAATGGTTTGACCCGTATTCGGAGCAAATTGCGGGGGCACACCTGCTCGCTAGTGGTTTCATGCATGGACACACTCAATGGATGAGTGATGATGGCGGCGAGGTCAATGGGCGACGGCAAGTGGTAAAAATGGCCGGCAAGAAGGAGGGCATCATGATATTGATGACGATGAAGAGTTTGTCGCACGGGACGATAACCTTGACGACGACAATAACCTTTGACGACCGACAAAGAGGTGCCGCTAGCTTCGGTCGTGCGGGACCCTCATCTTCAATATCAGTGCTTCTCGAAAAGACGAGAAGGCGCCAAGCGGAAATCAAAAGCTTGAGCAACTCGAGATAGACTCGAATACTCCGTTTGTATGACTCGGGTCGCGGGTTGGGGAGTCTCGCTTGAGAGTAGCTCTCGATGTCTCTTGCGGATGAAGGCGGAAACACGGATGGACGGACACAAGCGTCGACGACATCCTGGAATACGTGAAAGATCTCCTTCCTGCGGGAACACGTGTCTGATAGTAGTCTGGCTGAGGCCAAGAGAATCACGTGCCCTCTCGACTTACCCCACGAAAAGTATCACGCTTTGCATCAACGACCGTATCATGTATCGCAAGGAGCACATGGACAAGACCAAATGTCCTGTGTGTGAAGCTGAAGCGGTACAAGAAAGGGAAGAAGAAAGCTCCTCGGAAAGTTGTGTGGTACTTCCCGCTCGCCCCGGCTTCAACGGTTCTACGCGGACCGCAAGGAAGCAAAGCTCATGCGTTGGCATGCGAGAAGAAAGGAGCGTGTTGAATGATGAAGAGCGGATTGAGCACCCAGTCGCGACGCACCCTTCGGATGCAAGCCGGTGGAAAGCATTAGACAATGAATTCGGAAGTTTTGGGGCAGATCCCGAAACATCGGGTTGGGTGCGAGACACGGGCCAGATTCAATCCGTTCGGAAACCGAGCAGCACACATAGCACATGGCCCGTGTTTGTATGGATCTACAACCTCCCGCCACTGGCTGTGCATGAAGAGGAAGTACATACGGATGAGTATGCTAATTCAAGGGCCGACACGGCCGGAAACGATATCAACATGTATCTCGAACTATTAAAGGAGGAGCTTGAAACGTTGTGGGCGGAGGAAGGGTAGATACATGGGACACCGTCGCGGAAGAATATTTCCCTTTGAGAGCCGCGTTGATCACGACGGTGCGGGACTACCTCGGATACGGTTACATTTTGTGCCGGGTGTGCCATGGACACAAGGCATGTGTCGAGTGCATGGAAGAGACGATGTTTTTGCAGCTTGGTAAGGATCCGGCTCTTCGAAAACAGTTTACATGGGGCATCGAAGGTGGCTACGAGAGACCGACCCGTGGAGAAGCGTGGAGATACGTTCGATGGTACAAATGAACCCGAGGACCTCCACGTAAAGAGACGGCGAAGAAGATCGATACATTGCTGAAAGGTTGGAAGGAGTGCCTGCGCCAGGAAAGATTCGTCAAAAGCACTGGAGAGAAGAAGAAGAAAAAGGAAACGACGCCGCTCATTGGTGTATGGAAAAGGAGGTCCGTGTTTTGGGACTTCTGTCTTGGAAAATTCTCGATACACCTCACTTGCCTTGACGTCATGCATATTACAAAGAGACGTGTGCGAGAGCTTGCTTGGCACTCTTCTCAACATGCGGACCGGACCAAAGATGGGCCGAAAGCAAGACATGACCCGAAAGTTTTGGGCATCGGGGAAGAGCTTCGAGATCCGGCGGCCCAAGAGGGACATTCGGAGGAGGAGGCGGACGGCGGTCGAAGCGCAAAAGGATTAAGCAGCGGACTAATGCTGTCCCCTCTGCTTCACTTTTAGTCCGGCCGAGGTCGATCAATTTTTCAATTGCCTTCTAGGAGTCAGAGTGCCCTTCGGTTACTCCGGGCTAATAAGCAGATACATGGACCCCAAGAAACGAAACTCAGCGGCATGAAGTCTCATAGGCTGTCACGTGATGATGACGCTGGATTCTTCAGGTTGCAATCAGGTACTAATGGATGACCATGTCCAGGTGCAACGCTGGCTAGGCTGCGCAACTTCTTCGACGTCATAACTCGGAAGTCGATAAGCGTGAAGAAACTCGCAAGGCTCCGGGAAGAGATCGTGGTGATCCTATGTGAGCTTGAGATGTACTTCCCACTTGCATTCTTTGACGTGATGGTCCATGCTTGTTGGTCCATATCATGGATGATATCGTCGAGTCTAGGGCCGGCATTCTTACACAACATGATGCTCGTTTGAAAGAATGAATGGGGTCATTAAAGGATACGTTCGTAACAGGTCACATCCGGATGGAAGCATCGTACGGGGCTGGCTCACTGAAGAGTGCATCTCTTTACGCACGAATTATCTAGACATCGAGGACCACTGTTGGTTTGCCTCAAAACAAGCACCGCGGAGTTCGAGGGAGTAGGCCACAAAAATGGAAGGAAGGAGGCTGCACGTGCACATGTGCGGTCGGACTTCCGACTTTGATAGGGCCAACTTAGTAGCGCTACAACACATTGACTTGATCGATCCTTGGTTGAAAGAGCACAAAACCATGATAGAGAACACGTTGGCAAGCCGATGATGACGAGGCAGAAATATACGAGAGAGCACAACTCCTCTTTACGTTAGCTGGTTCAAAGACCACATTGATGCTAATCCCCCACCAATGGATTACGACAAGGATAAACTAGTATTGGCCTTGTCACATGGCCCCACGCCCAACATCATGACTTACCAAGCGTACGATATCAACGGGTACACATTCTACACGGAAGAAAAAGACAAGAACAGTGTTTACCGAACTCGGGGGTAACGATGGATTCTGGACGGGTGAGCGTAAAGACTAGATACTACGGAAGAATCGAGGAAATCCGGGAGCTTAGCTACTGTTGGGGAGAAAGTGCCGATGTTCCGTATCGGATGGGCTAAGAGCGTCGGACAAAGAAGACCGGTATTTCACCACCATGTTTCTACCGAAGCCAACAAATCAAAGTCCACGAACGCCACCGCGCGAGAATGAGCCATGGGTGCTGGCGGAACACGTGCACCAATGCTTCTTCATAACCGACCCATCCGGGCCTAGCCGTGTTATCGTGAGGAGAGGCAAGAGGACCATCGTCGGAATGGATGGAGTCGCCAACGAGGAAGACTTCGAAGGACAAGTCGGAGACCCAATGATGGAAGAATCCGAGGACGAAGACACAACATACACCACAAGAAGAAGCGAGGACCACGCTACAGAGGTCGGGTCGACCCTTCAAAGAAGAAGTCACGACACGGGGCTAAATTATTCAACGACGAGCAAGAAAAGCAAGAAGAAAGCGAAACACTCTTCTCAATCGATGATGTAAAACTTTATTTGCAATCTATAACTCATATTTTGTGTAATTCATAACTACTCATATGGTCATGGCCAATATTTTATGTATGACTAATTAATATTGTGTTGGTCAATATTTTGTGTATGTATAACTCATTTTTTTTGTAATGCATAATTAACTCATATTGCTTTGTTATTATCTTGAAAAGAGAAGGAAAAAAATAGTATAGGATTTGTGGGAAAAGAAAAGAAACATAAAAGAAAGTGAAAAGAAATAAAGAAAAGAATAAAAATAAAATAAAGTAGAAAAGGAAATGGCCAGCCAGGGTTGGGGGACAAGTCCCGGGTATAGCCGGGCTCACCTTATTGCTCGGCGCACCACCTGTTTGGTTCGCCGGGGTATAATTGTCCCCGGCGAACCAATCATGTGGTGCGCCGGCAATAAGGTAGGTCCGGCTATAGCTGGGACTTAACCGCTGCGCGACCCTCTTCTCCCTCCCCATTCCCAATCGAGCGCCACCGCCATCTGTCGATCTCGAGCGCCGCCGCCACCGTCGATCTCGAGCGCCGTCGCGCGAAGCCACGGACCAAGAGACCTCGGCGCACGCGGAGCTGCCGCGCAAGGAGGAGCGAGGGCATCGCCGCGGAGAGGAGGGGAGGGCGTCCACGCGCCAGCCACCGTCGCCACTCGTCGCCGAGAGGAGGAGGGCGTTGCGCGCCGGCCCGCCGATCCCGGAGAGGAGCGGCGGGCGTCGCCACCATCGCCGTTGGTAAGAACCCCTCTCCCTTCCCCTCTTCCTTCCCCTATCCATCCCCCTCTTCCTTCCCTCTCTACGCCTCCGATTCTTGCTTTAGTTCTTGCGAGTAGGTCTTGAAGTAGCCGATTGAATTTGTACATTGAATTGGCTGGTTGATATAGCAATAATGTTTGGTTGATATAGCAATAATGCTCTCTGGTTCATTTAAAAAATGATGAAATGAACACTTTAGGCTTCAATTCATTCTATGTTTCATTTAAAACAAATGCTATGAAATTGCCCATTGCTATGAAATTGGTTCAAATTGATGCTCGATCCCCTCATAGTACCCTCAATTGCTATGAAATTGATGATTTAGGGTTCATTTAAATGCTTAGCGGTATGCTCGATCCCTCACTGTTCTGTCCATCAATTCTCCTGGTTTATAAAAAAATTGATGATTTAGGGTTCATACACTTGACCAATACCAACCATCATATCTGACCAATAGCAAAATTGATGATTAGTTGATTTAAATGCTTGAAGTATGAATTAGGAGTAAATGTTTTGTTTCTAGTTTGCCCAAATTACTAGAGAACTTCTAAAACTGAACCAATATTTGTAGTTTATAGTTGTTCCTGAGTATGTTCATAATAATATGATGGTTCTCTGGTTAAAATGATTTAGTAGGTTTAGTTAATAAAATTTGCTAGCATTACATGGTTCATATGATGAAATGAACACTAGTTAGCGATAGCAAATGCTACTACTTGGTTTAGCTCTTGGTTTAAAATTAAATGGTGGTTAGTATTTAGGGTTTCAATTTATTAGGTGGAGTTCATTGCTGGTTAGTATTTAGGGTTTCAATATATATTTACTAAATGCTTTCTATACTAAATGCTTCTGGTTTGCTTCTGGTTGAGATGGAAATGTTGTCTGCTGGTTGCAAATGTCTACTTGGTTTGCTTCTGGTTTGGTTTCAATTTATAGTGGAAATGAAATGGAGATGCTACTTGGTTCATTTAATTGGGGTTTTAATTTAATTAAATGCCTAATGAAATGGAAGTGCTATATGCTAATACGGATAATCTTGTTGGCGTAGCTCAACTTTTTCACCCATGAACCGAGAGATAGTTGTTGACTAGATTTCAAATGCTATGCATGTAATGTATTTGGTTTCTCTCTGTGGGGGTATATAATTGTGGTGCTCCTGTTTGCAAACCGCATTTATTCTACTGGTTTAAAAAAGAAAAGAAAATGATTTTGTTCTCTGGTTTGAAATTTAGTTCATTTAGTTCGGGATGCTTTTACTTACGCTATGCGCTGCTGTTCTTGAGAAAAAATGGTCATGCTTTGGGAAGATTAGCACTGAGTGACTTCTCAGGGAATAAGTCTGGAGAGCCAAGGCTTTGTATTTATGTATGTAATTAAGCGGTAATGCTGCTGGGGATGCCGGGGATGTAAAATGCTCACTATACTTGGTTGTAGTACATGCAATGCTTTGCTGACTATTGTTTCTGCTACTATTGTTGCTGTCTTTGCTACTATTGTTGCTGCTACATTTTGAGTTATGTAACTTGAGAGTTGAGATGTTATCGCTACTATTGTTGCTGCTACATTTTGAGTTATGTAATTGGAGAAAATTCCTATATGTGAATTGCATTTACATTACAGGGATTGAGTTGCTATTGAGTGCCGGAATGTCGATTCATTTCCGTTCCGGCAATTCTAGCACTCGGCATGACCAATTTTTAGCAAAGGTCATGCCGAATTTTTCCGTGAATTCTAACTCTTTTTCATCTTCTATTAGTGCAAGCCACCATGGCGTCTCAAGAAGAATTAAAGGAGCACCACAATAGGCACTTCTTTAGGACGGAGGAGGATGCCGAGGCCGCTGGTGTTGGCGGCGGCGAGGACCATGAGATGGAGCATGACGCGGGGGTAGTGGCGAGAGCCAAGCGGCAATGAGGCAAGCGACGCCGCCGGGGTAGTACCTACGCGCCAAGCGGCGACGAGGCAACCGGCGCCGCCGGGGGTGGCGGCGAGACAAGCGGCGACGATCCTAGCGGCGCCGCCGGGAGTAGTGGCACCGGGACAAGTGGTTCCAAGAGGCCGCGGAAGGCAAGGCGCCAAAACACGGTCGGCACCGACAGAGACACGGTCAAAGAGGTGGACCCCGCCCGGTGGTTTGCCGGTGGAGCCTAAGGATGTTGCCAAGGTGTACGGCAACCAGCGGCATGTATCCTCAGAGGTCGTCAATCTCAACGAGACGGACCTCACGAGCTGAGAGCAAAGCGCCTTTGCGAGCCCAGCTCATTGCGAGGTTGCACGCACGATACAAGTTCCTAGGCGACTACGCCTCCGAGTCATCAAACCAACAACATTGTGAACTCACAAGCCCTCCTCGAAGTTCACCAAACACCTCAGCGGCTATAAGTACATGGTGAACGGAAGGCTGGTTGCTTGAGGGCAAAGGTTTCGAAGGGTCCACTCCAAGCCTTTCCGCATAGCTCCTCCCGGGCAGGACTTTGAGTGCTTTGTGGCAATGAACGTGATTGCTTTGAGGGCAAGGTTTCGAAGAGGTCCACTCCGCCTTTCCGCATGTCTCCCGGGCGGACTTTGATGCTTTTGTGGCCAATGAAGAGCTACAAGCAACCAAGAATCGCAAGTTGTGGGGGAAGGAAATGCGGGAGCTTAACATCGGCAACCACAACCTTGGGAGCCGTGGGTACGAGGGAAAGGAGCCCTATTGGGCGAAGGAGGACGAGGCGTATGTAAATGCCGGCATTGAGAACCCCTGGCTCAAGTACAAGGACTCGCTTGAAAGAAGATTCATCAGGTCCCGGTACCATAAGAAGAAACTAACCGGGGAACTTGTCACGGACCCGAAGGTCGTAACCGACATAATTTGGTTCACGAACGACAAGAAGGTCCTGGCGTTGGAGAAAAACTGGTAAGCAATTTACCGGTTTAATTAGATCAAGTATCGTTCATATAATAGTAGCAACATTTCTAAATGGTTCGCGTTTCTTCCGCAGGAAGAAGAAAGACAAAGACTTTCTCAATGTGACGAAGGCTCCTCCTCCCAGGCGTCGACGGGCAGGGTAGACTGGGACAAGCCTCTCGTACGGGCGCTAAACATCGTTAATGAGCATTCACCGACGAGAAGGCCGCATAGAGGCCGTGTGGCTGGCGCCGGTACAGGCTACAAGCATGGTCACTACGGCTTGTCGTCTGCGGCCGATAAAAATGCGCACAGTGAGAGGAAGCAGCGGGAGGCGGAGGAAATGAGGGAGTCAATCCTAGCCCAAGTCCAAGCTGGTTTGGTACCGCAACTGGTACCGCAACTCAAAGCTACGCTCGTACCTGAAGTCAAAGCTGAAGTCGCCGCTTCAGTCCAAGCAGATTTCGACGCTCTACACGCGTGGTATGAGGGGGGCAAACAAGCCCCCCCCCCCGAAAATGCAAGTGGTTAGCTTCGACGGCAGCAACTCGCTGGCGCCGCCGTCCGCCGGCAATGACAATGTTATAATGGAGACTCCTCCGGCCGCCGGCAATGTCGCCGGTGCTAGGGATTCACCGTCCATGCCGGGTAGCAGCCCCTCCGTCACTTGCACGCCCGCCGCCGCATGTGCCGGCCCGTCGACATTAGCCGAGCTCAACGCCCTCACGGTAATTAACTAATGTGTACATCAAGTTAATATATTAGTTTCGTCATCCTTGCCCTCTCTCTAACGCCATACACATGTTCTCGCAGGCTCTCTCAACGCCATGCACCTTCCTGATGAGAGTAAACAACGAACTCAAAGACGTCGCGAGGGGGTCCATCCTTCGGCCCCTGGATAAGAAGTGGCACACACGAGATATGGCGGATGACGTTTACCGGGTTGAAGTGGATCGGGCGTTACCGGGCTATGAGGATTTGTTTCCTCCTAATCAACCGCATGGTGCCGATGACGATAGCCCGTTGAATCCGGCCTCACCGAAGGGTTGGGTACTGCTATGGCCGAAGACCCTAATTCGGATCAACACCTACTCGGGGTCGACGGCAAGCAAAGACAAGCACCTTGCGGCGCCACATGTCAGCGTCCCTCCACGACAGCCAGCGGCGCCGGTGGTCATCGCCCCACCAGAACGGCCAGCTGCGCCAGAGGTCAGCGCCCCACCACAACAGCCAGCTGCGCCAGAGGCCGAGGAATACGAACGTGAGAACTTCCAATGGGATATTCCTACGTCTTCACAAGTTGTCCATGAGGATGCGCCGGCATCGAAATATGTGTGCTCCAAGAAGCTGTTCGATTCTCAAGAAACGGCTGAGGAGGAAAATCCTGAGGAGGTCGCCACCGCCGCCGTAAAAAATATGCTGAGCCCAAACACACTCCGTTCTACGGCCACTACGGCGATGGATGGTCCAGCACTACAACCCAAGAAGAGGAAGAGGGCAAATAAGAAGGACGCCAAAGACAAGGCGGCGGCCAAATCCAAGGACAAGGTCCCACACCTTGACAAGTTGCCAAACAATTGGCGACCTCTGCATCACTTGGGTGAACCGATGCTGCCGGAGCATGTCCTGAACAAACTCACCCCGGATATGAGGAGCTTGCATGAGACTGTCAGGCATGTGGAGAACATTCTTCTCAAATCAAAAGATCCTTCTTACCCTCTCTTCGTGACGAAGGTGCCAACTGGCATGAACTTCGTCGAGAAGTACCCCGCGGACTTGTGCTTCATCCGGTTCAACGACATCTTCAGCATCTATCGCATGCAAGCGCTCCACTTTAGTGTGGTTCGCCTAGTTGCTCTTAGCTTGTCTTCCCGGATTGTTAAGGAGGGGACGCCGACCATCGCGATAATGGACCCCTTCTATATGCGGGAGAGCATCATCTCGCAACGCTGGGGATCGCGCGATTGCCACCCAAGCAGGTCGAGGATTTCATGCTGGCGAACATTAAAAAGGGCGCCATTCTCATCCCTTACTTCCCCGAGTAAGTAATCACTCGCTAGTCCCCCATCACCATTCTATCCTATATCTCCATTTGCATTTCCAAAGGTTAATCCGTGTGTTTTCCGCAGAGACAAGTTCCGCACCCTCATCGTCGTGCACCCGCAACACTCGCATGCAGTCTATCTCGACTCGGGTAGGGACCGCAAGAAAGACTACACCCACATCAGGGCCCTTCTCAATGATGCTCTCACCGGCTTCGCCAACAAGGCAGGCCCCCTCAAAGTAGAGAGGAAATCCCGAGGAGGCTTGGTGTTAACCCGCACAACCAACTTCCCCTGCCTCGGGCAATCGACGCAAGACAATGGGATGGACGCGTGGTACGCCATCCTTCGTATGCAGGAGTACATAAAGTACGCAGATGACATGTTGCTGCCAGAGAATCTCAGAAACAGGTTTGCAAACATGGCGGATGTCCCTGATAGGGAGATTAGAAAGAACTGGGGTCACATCCAGCAGTTCATTTGCACGGTAATCCTGCAGGATGTCAACGCTAGGTCTGGCGAGTTCTTCTACGGCTACGGTCTACCACCTAATGACGAGATAGAACTCCGCTTGGAGATGTCGCGTGATGAGAGGCCGTTCAACTCGCTTGAGGGCTGCCGTCCATTCCCCCTAGGCGTACAACCTGATCCTACGACGGGAACACTTGCTAAAGCTTGAACGATATGTCCTTGAACTTCCGTATTGTAATAATTGCTATATATTCCAATAGAATCGACTTGTTGCTTTTATTTAGTTGTATGAATGTGCATGTGAACATGTGTCTATAGTTTCATTTACTTTGCTATATATTTCAAGATTATGGCGTAGATAGCTTAATAATTATTTGCATTACTTGCCTCGTATTTGGAGTTCGCCGATGATTAGAATGTTCGGTCACTCGTACACTCGGGGGTGGAGCCAGTGAGCCTTGGTGCGGCGGCCACAAGTATCAATCTCTTGTGCATCCTACCTAGCCTCACTAACTCCATCCCTGGATGTTAATATTTGTTTCGACCGACAAAGTATGAGGCACGCTATTTAATTCGTACTACTTGTCTTTTATTTGAGTTCGCACTTCTTAATTGCATTGGCCGATGATTAAAATGTTCGGTCACTTGTACACTCCGGGGTGGGGCCAGTGAGGCTTGGTGTGATGGCCACAAATATCAATCTATTGTGCATCCTACCTAGCCTCGCTGACCCCATCCCTGTATGTTATTATTTATTTCGACCAACAAAGTATGAGGCACATGCTATTTAGTTCGTACTACTTGTCTCTTATTTGAGTTGGCACTTGTTCATTGCATTGGTACTAACGTTTTACTTGTCTTGTGAATGGAGATGCCGACGACATATGTCGTGTACAAGGGGAGGGTTCCTGGAGTCTACGACGACTGGGAGGACTGTCGAAGACAGCTGCACCGTTTCAGCGGCAACAACTACAAGGGATACCCCACTAGGGTGGAGGCGGAAGGAAGATACGTCCGTTATGTAGCGGGAGAGATGAGGGACATGAGGAGGAACCGGATGAAGACCATGGCCTTCGTGATGATGGTCATCATGACCATGTTGGTCATGTTCTATGTGATTGTAGTTTAGGTTAGGACCTACATTGTGAGGTGTATGACGATACTTGTGACGACTATGTACCGAGACTTCTAACTTTGTGAAACTTCGTCGTTCGGTGTTGCATATGCACATGTGTTGTATGAATCAACATTCCGGAACGATACTTGTGTATTTGTGTATTGATACCGAAATGATACTTGACTCTCTATGTGCTTCTCATATTGCATGTGCTGCTGTAAAAATATGAACTGTGTTGTAAATATATACTGTTGTCAAATATGTATTCTAATATGCTGGAAAAAAGCTGAAAAAAGATTTTTCGAATTTATTGCCGGCGCACCTAAATGACCTACTGCCGGCGCACGTGGCATGCGCAAGTGCTGGAAGCACTATTGCCGGCGCAGCTGCTGGTGCACCGGTGGAAATTGTCCTTTGCCGGCGAAGCGGAGATGGCGCGCCGGCAGTATCCGTTCTATCGCCGGCGCACTGCCTGGTGCGCCGGCAGTGGCCCGTTATCACCGGCCCGTTCGCACCGGCGGGCTCGTGGTGCGCCGGCAATGGGCCCTTTAGGTTCGCCGGCGGTAGGCCTTTCCCTTGTAGTGAGTCCATACATTTGGAGGGTGCTCTCGAGAATAAGAGGGTCATTCATGTACACCACGTCCACCTTGGTCGTCCCATGGGGAACGACGCTCGACTTTAGCGTTAACAGGCCGCCGTCGTCCATGGTAGCGCTGAAGCACATCGAACTAATCAGAGGGATTGAGGGGGAGGGAGGGAGAGCAACTGCAAACAATGGTTTTTTTTTTGGAACTTGCCGAAATGCAGGGGAGAACGAACCGCCAGGGGTTGTTTAGTGAGGAATTAACTCCAACTGTTGTGACTCCCCGGAACCGGTACCATGAGGATTCCAGCGATCCCGCCGAAATCCACACGATATCGATTCTGAGACGCCCTCCGACACGACATGTGCGACGAATCACACACGTGATGGCAGAGGAATTAACACGAGCGGTAACATTACAACATGATTACAATAGAGCCCACAAGAACCATATATTACAACAACGTCTCCAACGAATCAAGATACAAATATACAACACACAGATCTGAATCATACAGAAGATCAAATACGTCCGAGTACGGACAAGATACAAATTGGACTAAGAGTCCTGAAGATAACAAGTGGCGTCCATAACCCTGCCCAGGCCAAGCCGGAAGGGTAACCTTGCTAACGTCGTCATCTCGTACCTGTCGAAGTCGGGCCATCGGTTGCCACCAAACGGAGGAAACAAAAGAGAAAGAGAAAAGGCGAGGATAAGTACCAAGGAACGAACTCCGATACGTACTTAGCGAGACTAGAAATGGCTATGCTCGCTAGGCGAATATATCGCCGGGGCTATATGGTAGGTTTAGGGGCAGCAAAACTATAACCAATAGAGAGACGCTACAACATCCGTCTACTCAGAGAAGATAAGAGAGCACATAAGGTAACAGATAAAATACTACACAAACATAACCCAGCCGATTACACATATCCCCTTCAACAAAGCGAAGAAGCAATGTAAAAGGCACTCAACGGTGGACAAGTTTTATTAGGTATCGGTTGTAGTAATGCTATATTACTACGCGAGTTATTATCAGATTATTAACAACAAGTATAAGGAGTAAGTTGTTCTATGATCAAGCCATACAATTCCAAGTCGTCCATAACCGCGGACACGGCTTATCGATAAGATGTACACCCTGCAGGGGTTGCCCAAATGTAACCATACGCATGCTCGAACCCACTTACTACAGGTGGAGTCTCACAACAAGACCGTTCCCAATGCAAGAGAAAGTTTAAGGGGAGCCACCCCACTAAGCTACCCGTGACGAAGTTCGGCCGTACTCCGATACGGACCCAGAGGTTTGTGCCAACGGCTAAGCTAAGTGTGAACAACCTGCTATCGCTAATCGTTCCACGAGATGAGTACAATATATAATATAAACACCCAAAGGCAACATGAAGTAAATCGTGCATCGTGCATATGAGCAAATAAAACCAAGTTTGTGCCTCCCAATAAACAGACTCGAGGAAAGGTAGTGGGTGATGGGGGTCCCACTCCCCCACGTGCGGGTAGAGCGCTCAATCTCGGAATAGATAACAAGAACTCGGTTCCAAGGGGACATTAGCGAGTCAAAGTTCCGATGCTTTCGCAAAGGGGCTCACAGATGCCTCTGCTTACAATTTTAGTTGTTAACAATAAAGTAAAGCATGAGTATCTCCAACAATTGATATAGCATGTGATAACTTCCCAACAACCCAACATATCCCGATAACAGATCGAGATAAACAACAGAGCCTAAACACGCCTACGACTCGCAAGGCTCAAACATCAAGCAACGGCTATGGGTAAGGAATGATACATATATGATTATTATGGTAAACAAGTGGAATAGGACACGTGACTCGATAAAGAATCGCAACATAAGGATAGCAGTGAGAGGGAGAGCAAAATATAAAATAGGTGAAGAGGGAGGGCTCGCCTGTGAAAAGCTGCAGAAGAACATGTCGTATCTCACAACACCACTTCGCGATCATATCCGGGAAGAAGCAAATGCTGGAACACACAACGTATGCAATCTTACTACTACGGAAGAAGAATCGGCATGATCAAGATAATATGCATGACATGGCAACGATGATGCGATGCAACTTATCCATATTAATCGAAGTCGGAACCCCGGACAAGCAAATTAGGTTGGAGTTGCATTTTCTACCGTCAAAGTTAAGTGTTGATTAGCATGTCATAACATGGCAGGGGTGCGCTACTTCAATATTAAACGGAGCGGGGAAATCCTAGTTGGATATCCGAAATACTCCGCATATATGTGAGGTGAAATGCACAAACTATCATGACACGACATGATGCGAGATGCAAACAGATGCATGGATGGCATATTCATGTTTAGTGCATTTTTCTGATCAATTTTCATATATAACACTTTTTATTTCGAGTTACGGTTGGAGAGATATGATTTTTGCAAGTTTAAAGTATTTGCAGCAATTTTCAGAAAAACAGAGAAAAGGGGAAAACAGTTTTATACCGAAGAGGAGCTAGCCACAGAGGCTGACGCGGAGGTCCGAGCGTTGCTGACTGGGACAGATAGCTGCTGACAGGGCAAGGGCCACGGGTTAGGAAAAACAAAAAGGCAGGGGTTTCTTTGCAAAAGACCCAGATCTGGATCTGGAGGGTTTTTCTCACCCAGCGAGATCTGAGCCGCTACAGCTGACGGGTGGGGCCTGAGGATCTGACGTGGCGCCAGCGTGGCGGAGCGTGCTGGAACGCATGGAAGCTGTTAGACGAAGGTGCGCGCGCGGGAGGTGGTCACCGCGTCTCGGCGTGGAAGAGCTCGGGCGTTTGGCGTTGTCCCCGGATGCGCGGAAGGGAGCGTCGGGCTCGCCTCATCGGCGCGGACCAGACGGTGGCAGCGCCGCTTGTAGGGGGTCGACGGAACTTCATCGGCGGCGGGAGTCTGCGGAGGAAGCGGCCGGCATCACAGAGAGAAGGAGGAAATAGGAAGCAAGGAGGCAATTGAAGGTGTCCAGGAGGAGAGCAGGTTTACCAGGAACACTCCGATGTGCTCAGAAAAGCCAGAGGAGGACCAGGGCCGCCAGAATCGAAGAAGGAGCGGTCGGTGCTGAGGAAGAAATGAGGGCGGCGGCGGTGATTTGAGGCATCCTGGGGCGATTCCTTCCACCAGGTTGAAGAGGAGGATGTGGCGCGTCGATTGGCGGTGGCGGCGACACTCGGGGTGGCCGGAGTCGACGGGGCACCGACGTTCTGTAGCCGGGCAAAACCCTCTCCATCTCTCTCTGGTTCGGCTTGGAGGAGGGGAAAGGAAAGGAAGGGAGCAGGTGGAGAATTGGCGTGGAGGAGACGCTCCCCAGGACCAGATAAAAGGGAGGGCAGAGGGGTCACGAGATCGGCGTGGAGGTGGGAGGAGGATCACGGGGAAAAGCAAGCACGCCTCCTGCGTGCGAAGAAGGGGAAGATCTTTTCTCCTCGAAGGGGTACGGGCCAAGAGGTGGGCTGGCCCACTGCTGGTGTTGGGCTGCTCGGTGGAAGAAGGGAGAAAGAGAAAATTGGGGCCAGGAAGAGAGACAGGCTCGGGGGTGGGGGGGGGGGGTTTGGCTTTGTTTTAAAATCTTTTTCCCTTTTGATTTAAACACTTGTTTGAAACACAAATCAAATTCAGAAGAAAATTTGAATTCCAGCAGAGTTGAGAGAGAGGGAAAACAAAATAGTTAGGGTTATACAAATAATTTTTATTTTGTTAAAACATGTGGATGATATGATGCATGATGACATGATGATGCACACAGGAAAGAAAAGAACACGCAGATCTATTAGGGGTACTACCCGGGGCCGTTACAACTGCCATTTAAATCTAGCACTCCAGATAATCCGTTGATAGGAACTGGACGGCCAAGATTGATTCTAGGGAGGCGAGGAGATGGTGGTACGTATGGACTTAAGAATTAATAAACCTTTCACCTCACCGGCCGTACTGCTCACTATCTCTTCTTCCTTGGTTTACTCCTACGGAGAGCTCGAGCAATAACCCGGTCTCTTACTTTCCCCATACTAGCTCCTACTTCCACGCTCGCCCACGCTACAATCGCCATGTCTTATTATACAAGGAGAAACCGGAAGAGGAATGGTGACTCCGCCATGGAAGTTTCTTATCCTTTCGTGGTATGTGCCTTGCCGGCGGCAAACAGCCCTTCTCTGCAGGCCTCCATGTCGGTCCTTTCTTTGACGGAGCGTCTTCCGCGTGTCGAGGGCTGGTCCTTGGCAGACCGACGTGGCCGTCATGGGATCTTGATGTTAGGGCAAGTCCAGCTTCAAATTCCTAGATGCATTTTGTGGACGAATAAAGTACTTGCTGCATTCTTTTTCTTCCTCGTTAATTTCTAGCCCAGATTCTGATTCCGATCGATATTTTCTCAAGGATCAATGACTCGGATGAGCCCTCCCCCGTACGAGGACTTGATACCGATATGGCTGCGGGAGATCTAGGGCCGACCGAGGATATCTCCCCTAGCCTAAGGAGGGACGATGTCACCGATATGGCCGCGAAAGATCTAGGGCCGACCGAGGAGATCTCCCCCAACCTAAGGAGGGACGATGACAGTAATTCAGTATCCTCTCTAGATGTAGTTATTTTCTGATTAGCTATCCTCTTTCTCATGATTTTCGGTGTTTATTGTAGTTCAGTACCCACACCTCAAGTCGCACAGAGAAGAATTCCCCATTGAACCAGAAGCTACTGTAGGATAAGGTAACCGATCTTCTCAGCGAACGCGGCAAGCTTCAGTGGGAGATCGCCCAGTGGCACGATCTCCAGGAGGAGACTGTTGCGAAGATGAATCGGCACAATAGTCGCCTCAATGAGGAGATGTCTAAGAATACAGAGCTACGGCTTGAGCGCCAGCGCCTCCTTGAAGAGAACATGTTTGTAGAGCAGAAACATGTTGAGGCTGTGCAACACAGATTGTTGGCGAGCAGTGAGGTCAAGGACCACGACTTGGCACGCTATGCGATGTGCAAGCCGTTGTCAGAGTACCAAAAGAACGTAGAATGCGCCATATACTATTACAATGATCTGAAGGAGGTTTACAATGACCTACGCTTGCGCCCAGAACCGTAGAGGAGAACATTCAGATGACCGAGTAGATGAGATGTCTTTCTGAATTCATGCTCTTCATTTCCTAGTAGTGTTACTTATGTAATCTTAAATTGTCTTGTATTTATTAAAATATTTTTTCGATTGTTTTTCATTACCTAAGGATAATTTAATAAATATGGTGGCACCCTGATACTAGATTATTGGTCTCTCTCCCAGCGCTGGAACCATGAGAAGAAGTACTGTAGCCGACTGCTCTCAGCTCTCCCGCAGCTGTTTGATCTCCACCCAGGAGTGTGAGGGCTAGTCGTATTGTTTTTGCTATTGCTTTTGTTCCAGCTTTGTAGCTGTGAAAAACTTTGTAGTTTATATCTAGTTTACTATTTTATGCAAAATGTAATCCCTGTAATGAACCTGCGGCACTGTCAGGTTTCGTTGTTTATCAATGGAACCGGGGATGAGGTCCCTGTTGATCTACAAAAGGAAACATGGTGGCACAAGGTAAAGGTTCACACAATTGCATCAGACAGGTTATGGAGGTCTTCCCAATATTTCATAAAAACAAGAGAAAAGCTGATTTACTCAACAGGTGATGTGGGCATTACCCTTCGGGTAACTAGACTTATGCTACCTCTTATGGCCCAACCAGAGGCCCATGAAGGATATCCATCGACCAAGGTGGGTCGATACATTAATTCCAGGAAAGGAGTCTTGGAAAGCAAGGCAAGAAGACGAAGAAAACAAGGAAAGATTAGACGTAGGACTATTTGTAACCTAGTCGTACTCGAACAGGCATCTCGAGACCTGGCTCCCAATATAAGGGCCAGGAGAGGGTCTCTCGGGACACACGCAATCTTAGTAATAATAGCCATCGTAAGTCTAGAGCTAAGTCATCGTAGAACTAGGCCTCTCGACGAGATCATAGTCAAAACCTTCGGCACCCCATTGTAACCCGATATTTTCAGTAATCAAGATCATACAAGAAGGATGTAAGGGTTTTACCTCATCGAGGGCCCCGAACCTGGGTAAATCACTCTCCCCACTTCTTTGATAACCGATGTCTCATGTCAGCCTACAGGATTCCATCTACCCTAAGCCCCAAACGGAGGGCATTGCCGGGGAGTACCCTCAACAATTGGCGCCGTCTGTGGGAACCCTGTTGGCACAAGACCCATAATCGGCAGCTTCGATCATGTCATCGGCAGCCTCGTCAACACCGCCGACGTCTCCGTCGGCTTCTTCGTCACCAAGCTCGGGGAACTCGATTCGATTTGGATCCTTCGAGTTTACTCCGCATAGCGACTCGTCCCGCCCGACCTTTTCAGATATGTTAGGAGGCTTGATGTCTACGCACGCTTCTATTCCTGTAGACAGTGTTGGGCCTCCAAGAGCAGAGGTTTGTAGAACAGCAGCAAGTTTCCCTTAAGTGAATCACCCAAGGTTTATCGAACTCGGGGAGGTAGAGGTCAAAGATATCCCTCTCAAGCAACCCTGCAATTAAGATACAAGAAGTCTCTTGTGTCCCCAACACACCTAATACACTTGTCAGATGTATAGGTGCACCAGTTTGGCGAAGAGATAGTGAAATACAAGTAATATGGATGATTGTAAGTAGTAATTGCAATCTGAAATAAAAATGGCAGCAAGCAAACATGTAGCAGAACTTGTTGAAAACGGTGTTTCAATGCTTAGAAACAAGGCCTAGAGATCATACTTTCACTAGTGGACACTCTCAACAATGATCACATAACTGAATAAATAAATGCTAATCTCAAACACTCTCTTGTTGGATAACAAACACCATTCATTGTGTAGGGCTACAAGAGCACCCTCAAGCCGGAGTAAACAAGCTCCACAACTTCATAAAGGAATCACACACGATGCGCACACTCGTCACCGTCACACCGTGGAGAGTGAATCCGGAGTTCATATTAAAGTAACCTCTAGAGTGCATAATAGACCGTTGCAATTTAGACCGAGTACTAACATAGCATGCACACTGTCAACGATAGCTATGAAAGGGGGAATAGATCACATCAATACTATCATAGTAATAGTTAACTTCATAATCTACAAGAGATTACAATCATAACCTACGCCAAGTACTACATGATGCACACACTCGTCAACTTTACATCATGGAGGAGGAATAGACTACTTTAATAACATCACTAGAGTAGCACATAGATTAATAGTGATACAAAGCTCATGATCACATAAAGATCACATGGGAGAGAGAGATGAACCACATAGCTACCGGTAGAGACCTTAGCCTCGGGGGAGAACTACTCCCTCCTCATCATGGGAGACAGCAACGGCGATGAAGATGGCGGTGGTGTCGATGGAGATGACTCCGGGGGCAATTCCCCGTCCCGGCAGCGTGCCGGAACGGAGATTTCTGTCCCCCGAAACTTGTCTTCACGATGGCGGCGGCTACGGAACTGTTCGTGGAATATGACTTGTTCTTTTAGGGTTTTCGCGATGGAGAGAATATATAGGCGAAGGGGCGATGTCGGTGGAGTCCCGAGGGGCCCACACCACATGGCGGCGCGGCCAGGGGTGGGGCTGCACCCCCCTAGGGTGTGGCCGCCTCGTGGCTCCTCTTCGTCTCCTGTTCGGTGTTCTGGAAGGCTCTGTGGAAAATAAGACCGTGGGCATTTGTTTCGTCCAATTCCGAGAATATTTTCTGTGTAAGATTTCTGAAACCAAAAACAGCAGAAAACAGGAACTGGCGCTTCGGCATCTTGTTAATAGGTTAGTGCCGGAAAATGCATAAAAACGATATAAAGTGTATATAAAACATGTGAGTATTGTCATAAAACTAGCATGGAACATAAGAAATTATAGATACGTTTGAGACGTATCAAGCATCCCCAAGCTTAGTTCCTACTCGCCCTCAAGTAGGTAAATGATAACAAGGATAATTTCTGAAGTGACATGCTACTATCATAATCTTGATCAATACTATTGTAAAGCATATGAGATGAATGAATTGATTCAAAGCAATGGTAAAGATAATGACTAAACAACTGAATCATATAGCAAAGACTTTTCATGAATAGTACTTTCAAGACAAGATCAACAAGTCTTGCATAAGAGTTAACTCATAAAGCAATAGATTCTTAATAGAAGGTTTTGAAGCAACACAAAGGAAGATTTAAGTTTCAGCAGTTGCTTTCAACTTTCAGCATGTATATCTCATGGATAATTGTCAATACAAAGTAATATGATGAGTGCAAATAAGCAAGTATGTAAGAATCAATGCACACAAGTTGACACAAGTGTTTGCTTCTAAGATGGAAAGAAGTAGGTAAACCGACTCAACATAAAGTAAAAGAAAGGCCCTTCGCAGAGGGAAGCAGGGATTACTCATGTGCTAGAGCTTTTTATTTTGAAAACATAGAAACAATTTTGTCAACGGTAGTAATAATTCATATGTGTTATGCATAAAACCTCCTATAAGTTGCAAGCCTCATGCATCGAATACCAATAGTGCCCGCACCTTGTCCTAGTTAGCTTGGATTTCCATGGATTATCATTGCATTACATATGTTTCAACCAAGTGTCACAAAGGGGTACCTCTATGCCACCTCTACAAAGGTCCAAGGAGATAGATCGCATTCGATTTCTCAATTTTGATAGATCTCAACTTAAGGACATCCATACCGGGACAACATAGAAAACAGATAAAGGACTCCTCTTTAATGCTTAAGCATTCAACAACAGATAATATATTCATAAGAGATTGAGGATTAGTGTCCAAGCTGAAATTTCCACCATGATACATGGCTTTGGTTGGCGGCCCAATGTTCTTCTCTAACAATATGCATACTCAAACCATTTAATCATGATAAATCGCCCTTACTTCAGACAAGACGAACATGCATAGCAACTCACATGATATTCAACAAAGGTGTAATAGGTTGATGGCGTCCCCAGAAACATGGTTACCGCTCAACAAGCAACTTTTAAGAAATAAGATACATAAGCGACATATTCATCACCACAATACTTTTTATGCTACTTTCCCATGAGCTATGTATTGCAAAGACAAGGAATGAAACTTTAAAGGTAGCACACAAGCAATTTACTTTGGAATGGCAGAAAAATACCACATAGTAGGTAGATATGGTGGACACAAATGGCATAAGTTTTGGCTCAAGGTTTTGGATGCACGAGAAGCATTCCCTCTCAGTACAAGGCTTTGGCTAGCAAGGTTGTTTGAAGCAAACACAAGTATGAACCGGTACAGAAAAACTTACATAAGAACATATTGCAAGCATTATAAAACTCTACACTGTCTTCCTTGTTGTTCAAACACTTTTACCATAAAATATCTAGACTTTAGAGAGACCAATCATGCAAACCAAATTTCAACAAGCTCTATGGTAGTTCTTCATTAATAGGTTTAAACTACATGATGCAAGAGCTTAAACATGATCTACTTGGGAGCTCAAAACAATTGCCAAGTATCAAATTATTCAAGACCATATACTAATTACCACATGAAACATTTTCTGTTTCCAACCAAATAGCAATGAAGCAGCTTTCAACTTTAGCCATGAATATTAAAGCAAAACGAAGAACACAAGTGTTCAAATGAAAAAGAGGAGCATGTCTCTCTCCCACACAAGATAGGATCCAATTTATTCAAACACAAACAAAAATAAAAGCACACAGACGCTCCAAGTAAAGCACATAAGATGTGACGGAATAAAAATATAGTTTCACTAGAGGTGACCTGATAAGTTGTCGATGAAGAAGGGGATGCCTTGGGCATCCCCAAGCTTAGATGCTTGAGTATTCTTGAAATATGCAGGGATGAACCACGGGGGCATCCCCAAGCTTAGACTTTTCACTCTTCTTGATCACATTATATCATCCTCCTCTCTTGATCCTTGAAAACTTCCTCCACACCAAACTCAAAACAATCTCATTAGCGGGTTAGTGCATAATCAAAAATTCACACGTTCAGCGAGGACACAATCATTCCCAACACTTCTGGACATTACCCAAGGTTACTGAAATTTAATGGAGCAAAGAAATCCACTCAAACACAGTAAAGGAGGCAATGTGAAATAAAAGGCAGAATCTGTCAAAACAGAACAGTCCGTAAAGACGAATTTTTTCGAGGCACTTAACATGCTCAGATGAAGAAGCTCAAATTGAATGAAAGTTGCGTACATATCTGAGGATTACTCATGAATTTTTGCAGATTTTTTAGACTCTCCTACAGAGAGATCAACTCAAATTCGTGACAGCTAAAAATCTGTTTCCGCGCAGAAATCCAAATCTAGTATCAACTTTACTATCAAAGACTTTACTTGGCACAACAATGCAATAAAATAAAGATAAGGAGAGGTTGCTACAGTAGTAACAACTTCCAAGACACAACAAAACATTAGCAAAATAAAAACATGGGTTATCTCCCAAGAAGTGCTTTCTTTATAGCCATTAAGATGGGCTCAGTAATTTTAATGATGCTCTCGCAAGAAATAAGAGTTGAAGCAAAAGAGAGCATCAAAAGCAAATAAGAAACACTTTTAAGTCTAACCCACTTCCTATGAAAAGGAATCTTGTAAATAAACAAGTTATATAAGCATAATGCAACAAGCATAGAAAGGCAACACAAGCGCAACTTCAAGATTCTCAACATAAAGAGGGAAAACTTAATATTATTAAGATGCATATAACCATATTTCCCTCTCTCATAATAACTTTCAGTAGCATCACGAACAAACTCAACAATATAACTATCACATAAAGCATTCTTATTCACATGCATAAAAGTATCATTACTCTCCACATAAGCATAATCAATTTTATTAGTAATAGTGGGAGTAAAACTATCACAACCATCATTGTAATCATCATAAATTGCAGGCATGGTATAATCATAATAAACTTTATCCTCCATAGTAGGTGGCACCAAAATACCACTATCATTATAATCATCATAAATGGGAGGCAAAGTATCATCAAAGAAAATTTTCTCCTCAAAACTTGGGGGACTAAAAATATCACAACCAGCTTCCCCAAGCTTAAATTCTTCCATAGCATTAGCAATAATAGTATTCAAAGAGTTCATGCTAATAACATTGCTACAACTATTTTGCAAACAAAGTTCCATGGGTTTTTTAATTCTCTCTTCAAACACATCATGTCCTAATTCAATATAAAGTTCATAAAGATCTCTAATTTTTTTGTTGTTTTCCATTAAGCCTAACTAGTGAAAATAAAAACAAGAAACAAAAAGATATAATTGCAGGATCTAAAGGAAATAGCTTCGAGCACTCACACACCGGCAACGGTGCTAGGAAATAGCTTAGTAGTCGGAGGATGTGAATACCTTTTACCTTACCTCCCGGCAACGGCGCCGAGAAAATAGCTTGATGTCTACGCACGCTTCTATTCCTGTGGACGAGTGTTGGGCCTCCAAGAGCAGAGGTTTGTAGAACAGCAGCAAGTTTCCCTTAAGTGAATCACCCAAGGTTTATCGAACTTAGGGAGGTAGAGGTCAAAGATATCCCTCTCAAGCAACCCTGAAATTAAGATACAAGAAGTCTCTTGTGTCCCCAACACACCTAATACACTTGTCAGATGTATAGGTGCACTAGTTCGGCGAAGAGATAGTGAAATACAAGTAATATGGATGATTGTAAGTAGTAATTGCAATCTGAAATAAAAATGACAGCAAGCAAACATGTAGCAGAACTTGTTGGAAACGGTGTTTCAATGCTTAGAAACAAGACCTAGGGATCATACTTTCACTGGTGGACACTCTCAACAATGATCACATAACTGAATAAATAAATGCTAATCTCAAACACTCTCTTGTTGGATAACAATCACCATTCATTGTGTAGGGCTACAAGAGCACCCTCAAGCCGGAGTAAACAAGCTCCACAACTTCATAAAGGAATCACACACGATGCGCACACTTGTCACCGTCACACCGTGGAGAGTGAATCCGGAGTTCATATTAAAGTAACCTCTAGAGTGCATAATAGACCGTTGCAATTTAGACCGAGTACTAACATAGCATGCACACTGTCAACGATAGCTATGAAAGGGGGAATAGATCACATCAATACTATCATAGTAATAGTTAACTTCATAATCTACAAGAGATTACAATCATAACCTACGCCAAGTACTACATGATGCACACACTGTCAACTTTACATCATGGAGGAGGAATAGACTACTTTAATAACATCACTAGAGTAGCACATAGATTAGTAGTGATACAAAGCTCATGATCACATAAAGATCACATGGAGAGAGAGATGAACCACATAGCTACCGGTAGAGCCCTTAGCCTCGGGGGAGAACTACTCCCTCCTCATCATGGGAGACAACAACGGCGATGGAGATGGCGGTGGTTGTTATCACCAGAATTTGACCGGATCAGAGGTGGGCCGCGATTAAGATGGGCTTGAAGAATATACATGAAGGAATACATGAATCGGCCTTGTATACAAAGCTTGGGCTAGTTTGCCCGTGTATCTGTAAATATAGTAGGATACGTGTCGGTTAGATAGAATTTGGTTCGTGCACGGTTGGGATTATTCCCACGTTAGAAAGTCTACGGACTATAAATATGTATCTAGGGTTTCTGAAATAAACAACAATCACGTTCACCACAAACCAATCTAGGCGCATCGCCAACTCCCTTGTCTCGAGGGTTTCTTCCGGGTAAGCATCATGCTGCCTAGATCGCATCTTGCGATCTAGGCGAGTACACGTTTATTCGCTGTTCATGCGTTGCTCGTGCTGAAGCCTTGTTGATGGCGAGCAACGTAGTTATCATAGACGTGTTAGGGTTAGCATTGTTTCATCGTATCATATGCTTTCGTCCGTGCAACCCTTAGACGTCTAGCCGCCCTTACACCTATCTTAGGTGTAAGGGCGGCACCTCGCTTGATCATTATTTAGTAGATCCGATCCGTTATGATTGCTCCTTGTTCTTCAAGGATTAGTTTAATATCTCGCATAGTTAGGCCTTACAAACGGGTTGAAGGATCCGGTGGCACGTAGGGTGTAGTTTGCTAGCCCTAGACAAGATGTTCCGGGGATCAACTTCATGTTGGTTTTTAGGCCTTGTCTAGGGTCGGCTTATGATCACCGTGCGTGGCCGCCAGGCTCAATCACGCGTAGGATGTTCCGATTATGTGGTGAAAACCCTTAATCGTCGTAGGTCGTTTTAGCTTTATATTGATCAAGCAGGACCACCATGTGATCGTACACCTCGTACGAATCATGGGTGAGCCGATTCACAGGACAACCTGAGAGCCGATCGAGGCTCGTATTTAATGTTTACGTGTATGCCATGCAGGAAACTAAGCGAGGCAAATCCATCACCTTCCTGACCAGGTATAGGTCAGGTGGCACGCCCTTGCACCAGCATCGGACGTGCGTGCCGAAGCTTTGCGGGCCGTCGCTCGAGGGACCAGGGCCAACCGCAGTCCTGGGAGCCTCCCGGCTCTACTGTGTTGCCCGTCGCTGCTCGCCGGTGGGTTTCTGACCGCAACACATTCTGGCACGCCCGGCGGGACAGTCCTCGACATCAACCGCATCGCCATCTACATCTGAGATGGCGGAAGGTACTCCAGTCACGTACGAGGATCTGACTGAGGAGCTCAAGAAGGAGTATGACGAGGTCAAAGCGATCCTCGAAGCCGACCTCATCGGCTCTTTCCAGAGAACCCGCTCACACGGCATCGGGTGGAAGGGGTTCTCACCCGAAGGCGCGCTCGATGGAGTGGACCTGTCTGCCCCGTCGGAAGAACGCACCAGTGTCTCGCGTCGGGAGATTAATTTCATGGTAGCTCATTCGCTGCACCGCCATTCCGAGAGCACTGGTGAACACTTTGGAGCGTGTCGCTCTTCGGGTGATCCAGGAAATCATGAGGCATCGGTACTCTCCGTCAGGACCAGCTCTAGGGACTCACCAAGGAGAGATGCCACTCCAGTCCCGACCACCGCTGCCATTCGCGTTGGCAGCACCAGAAGTGCCGAGTTCACCGGCATACGTCATCTACAAGATCGGTGGTGACCCTAGTGATTACCAGTTCTTGTATGAGGCGCCTAAGGAGATCCCTCACGGATACACGTGCACATACGTGCCGAGGCTGCGATGACTCGGGCACTCACGAACCGGACCGCAACTACGGGGACTTCGGAACAGCGGGGAGGAACTTCGGGAACAGATCTTGAGAAGCAGACGTGGCTAGCTAAGTATGCCACCCCGACGAACTTCCAGAGCTCAACTCCTGCAGTTGGCTCAGAGCTTGAAAAGCAAGCGTGGCTGGCTAAGTATGCCACTCCGGAGAATCTTCAGAGTTCGACTCCTGCAGCCGAGCACCGCGGATCGGATCGGTACAATCTTGAGAGACCAGTTCGGCATGGTGCCGAAAAGGAGGGCAATCGGCTATTCCAAGCCGTACCCCAACGAGTACGAGTTGATCCCGCTACCACCCAAATATCGGCTCCCGGAATTCTCCAAGTTTAGTGGATCAGATGGTTCCAGCTCAATCGAGCATGTGATCCGATATTTGGCACAGTGGGCACGATCTCGGCATCGGATGAGCTGCGTGTGAGGTTCTTCGCACGGTCCCTCACGGGATCGGCTTTCGGGTGGTACACATCGCTGCCACCAGACTCAATCCGGACTTGGAAGCAGTTGGAGGAGCAGTTCCACATGCAGTATCACTCAGAGGCTTCCGAGGCTGGCATTGCCGATCTAGCACAAGTACGACAGAAGCGCGTAGAAACAGTGTCAGAATACATCCAACGCTTCAGGACCATTAGGAACCGATGCTATTCGGCTCGTGTGACTGAAAAAGAAGTAGTCGAGTTGGCGGTGGTGGGTCTCGCATCACCAATCAAGGATGTGGCCTCCCAAGCAGACTACCCTTCACTGGCGCACATGGCGCAGAAGCTGTCATTATATGAACAGCGCCACCCAGAGGTATACTAGGATAAATTCAAGCATGCGGTGGTCCTGGTTGAGGCAAATGAAGATGAAGGCTCTGCGGGAGATCAAGAGGTAGCAGTGGCCGAATGGACTCGGGGGGCAAGCCCCGTGTCCTGCAAGTGGGTTAAGCCACAAGGTCCTCCAAGAGGGTTTGACTTCGACGTGACCAAGGCTGAGCAAATTTTCGACCTCTTACTTAAGGAGAAGCAGCTAAAGGTACCCGAAGGCCACAAGATCCCCACGGCTCGGGAGCTGAACGGAAAGCCGGACCGCAAGTGGCATAACACGTTCACCCATGCCACCAACGACTGCAGAGTGTGGCGTCGGCAGATCCAAATGGCGATAGAATAAGGGCGGCTAATTTTTAGCCGATGACGCCATGAAAGTCGACACGCACCCCTCCCCGCCGTTAACATGGTGGAGTGCACTTACCCTGGGAGGTGCCGGCCAGGTTTCTCGTTCGACATCAACATGGTAGGACCTGTGCACCACCCTGGCAAGGATAGAGACGAGGGCAGCTGCTCTCATGACAACGACAAAGAGGAAGCCGTTCCACGCGATCGGCTCCGTCACGATGGTAAGCGCTACATCACAGAGGGAGAAGTGAAGAACGTCAGATATCAGCGACCTCTCTCTGATCACCTCCTCAACAAATACGTGAGTCAATACGACCAACGCCGACGATACGACAACGATGACGCAAAAGATCGTCTGGCTAGGGACGCTAGGAGACATCGTCGGCATGATCGCGATGAGGAGAGATATGAGCGCCACGCCAAGGAAAAGTCAAGAGAGCAAGACGACGTGGATAGGCACTGGGACTGTCCCTTCTTCAGACACTGCTGGGATTCAGGAATGAGCCGATTGCCTACAATCGGCAGCTGCCCAGAATGTAGACAGAAGAAGAAGGATGCAGCTAACTTGTCCGTGTTCAAACGTCTAGGGCCTCTCCCGCCTCGGAACAACCACGCTGAGTCCTCTCGGGTGGAAGATCTCGAGGAATTAGAAGACGATGATGAAGAAGAAGAAGATAAGTACCACCGGCCAAGGTGGTGCCCTGATGGACTTAGCCGTTCCCAAAAGCGTAGGGTTCAGCGACTACGTGGTTTGGAGGAAGCCGAAAGGTTATACCTGCACACGTTAAGGAAGGCGCGGCCTGATCTGGCCGCGAAAATTCAGCGAACTCTGGACGAAGAAGGATGGCCACAAAAGAAAGTGTGGCGCCACAGACAAAAGAAAGCCGATGATGAGACATCGGCTGGCACAAACATGGAGTTCATCCTTCCGACGGAGTTTAGTGCTCCAGGATTAGACGAAGCACCTGTGGCACAACTTGACTGCGGCCCACGGCCGATTATCTTTGTGAAGCCACGAGAAAGAAGCTACGGACACACTGAAGGCCCCGTACTTGCGAGGTTATATCAATGGGCAGCCTGTCAACAAGATGCTGGTGGACACCGGAGCGGCGATCAACATTATGCCATACTCCATGCTACGTCGGTTGGGACGCTCTAGCTCGGACCTGATCAAGACCAACGTTACACCGAGCGATTTCAACGGCCAAGCATCCGACGCACAAGGTGTTACGAACGTGGATCCGACCGTAGGAAGGAAAACCATCCCTACGACGTTCTTTATTGTCGATAGCAAGAGCACCTATGCTTGTCCTGCTAGGGAGAGATTGGATCCACGCCAATCTGTTGCATTCCATCCACGATGCACCAATGCTTAATACGATGGGATGGAGATGAAGTAGAGGTCGTCCACGCAGATGACTCACCCGAGATTTCAACGGCTGGCATGAACGTTTGGGAGACGACACGCCAAGAGCCACTCTCGGGCATCAATTTGGACGGTCGCGAGCGCATCGACGTGACGAAGGACGGGGTTAGTCTGGTCTTATCCACCGGCCTGACCGTATAGCAAGAACAAATCTATGGACGAACGTGGCGAGGCCGATCCTTGTGATCGGCCCCAAAGATCTATGGACGAACGTTGCAAAACCTTCATTGAGCGATTCAATCAACATGGAGGCCGATTCCAGCAATCGGCCAAAATTATCCTCACCATACGTTCTGCCTATGTTCAACGTCGATCTAATGGGCAACGGGTTTACGTCGGCTGATGAGCTGGAAGAAGTTAACATTGGTCCTAACGGAGCCGACGTTCAAATACAGTGCCTTGGCTAACTACAGAGCCGATATCTGCAGTTACCTGGCAGATTCGGCTCGGGGGGCACCCAATCGGATGAACATGTGCGATACATGTGCAGTGAAATATTGGGGGCCGATAGAAAAATCGGCCGATAAAAAAAATTCTCATGATGTACAGCCGATGCACAGACATCGACTTTAGAGCTGAGAAACAAAGCCGATGCACAGCCATCGACTCTAGTGCAAATTACACAGGATCTACCAGCTGCGTGTTCAAGACGCGGATTTCGACCAAGTCGGTCTTCAGTTCAGAGGCCTTCTGCTTCCTCGAGGGAGTGAACAATGAGAGCTTCCTCAGCTTCAATGAGCTGATTTTGTTGCCCGAACCTTCTCTTCGAGGACCTCCAACCCTTGGCGCAAGGTCGACAGTTCAGCAGTGCTGTCAGAGGTGTCAGTTTTGGCGTACAAGGCAGCCTTTTGCTCATTAAGCCGTTGGTGCTGGCTGGCTCTGTGTGGTGGTTTTCTCAGATTGGCTCGAGCTCGGGTCCATTTGTCTGAACTGTGTGTCTTCACCGCTGTTCTCGCCTTGACTGAGGCTCGGGGGGCAGCTGACCTGGTAGATACTCTGTTTTTAGAAGCCGATTGGGGTGTCATCGGCTGGCCCTGCATCATAACCTTCTTCAAAGGTGGTGAGTTCTTGCAGAAGAGGATCATCGGAGCTGGTGGGAGGAATTTAAAGGGGGATCCATCATCATTGACGGGCTCGGGGCCATCTTGTTGCTGCAAAGAAACGGAGCGAGGGTTATAAAGCATCACTTGGAAACTATCGCGAGGAGATTTGCGAGCAAGTGGCACTTGTTCGAGAAGTATCAGCTTCAGCGTCAAGTTGTTTCAGCAACGGTCCTAGGGCTCTCCTGAAGGCATGGGTCTTCCACATTATCCACCAGATCTCAAAGTCATCAGTCGAAGAGATGAAGGATAGATTGTGAGGGACCGATGCGTTGCCATCGGCTCATTGAGCATTGACTGAGTTGAAAATCGGCTAAATTAGCATAAAGGAAATCGGCAAAATCAAATTGAAGGAAATTCTTCATTGATAACGGGATTCCTTACATAAAGAGCTGATTGCTCTCAAAAGGAAGTACCAGGGGATACATTGCCCCATCTACTACTGCTGATCCTATGCTAAGGGTCCTATCTATGCGCCGTCGCTGCCCTCGTCGTCGCCGTCGTCGCCGCCTGTCGGCGCTACTCCCGGCTGGCTCGTCGTCGCTGCTGCCGCGGCCGCCGGCAGGGCCCTCGTTGTCCTCGTCCTCCTCGTCAGCGTCGTCGTCGCTGTCGAAGTCGCTGAGGTTCCCCGGCCAGGTCCAGAAGCGCTTGGCCGGCGGTTCATCGGAGGAGGTGTCGTCCTCCTCCTTCTCCTCCTCCTCCTCCTCCCCCTCGAAGGAGGTGAAGTCGTCCCAGGAGAAGCGATCGTCATCACTCTCCTCCTCCGTTTCCCCGTCGGCAAGGAAGCGGAGGTCACTTTACCTGTCGGTCGAGGACTTGTCGTCCTCACACCAGACGGAGAAGTCGTGACTGGACGCGTACCCGTCTTCTATGGCGCGGCGAATGTGGGCCTCGTGGGCCTCCTCCGGGTCCCACTCCGGCGTCGGCTCGCGGGAGGGGGAGGACTGGGTGGAAAGACCCGACGAGGCAGAGGAGGAAGAAGACATGGTGGCAGAGGAGGGCTTTTGGAGTGCTAATGCGAAGGGGATGAAGAAGTGAACTGCAGGATGCGGTTAAAATAGAGGCGATATAGTGGAGATTCAATGCCACAACAGTTTCCGAGGAAGTGGTGCCCAAAAAAAAAAAATTTGCCAGGTCACGCGGAGAAGTTGAGGAGGCAAGGCATCATGATGATGGATACTGCGACGGTTCTGCCCTGCCACGACATGACCCGACGAAGGAACAGCAGAGTGATTTTGGAATTGTCATTTCCAAAACCAGGGGGGCATGTGTTATCACCAGAATTTGACCGGATCAGAGGTGGGCCGCAATTAAGATGGGCTTGAAGAATATACATGAAGGAATACATGAATCGGCCTTGTATACAAAGCTTGGGCTAGTTTGCCCGTGTATCTGTAAATATAGTAGGATACGTGTCGGTTAGATAGAATTTGGCTCGTGCACGGTTGGGATTATTCCCACGTTAGAAAGTCTACGGACTATAAATATGTATCTAGGGTTTCTGAAATAAACAACAATCACGTTCACCACAAACCAGTCTAGACGCATCGCCAACTCTCTTGTCTCGAGGGTTTCTTCCGGGTAAGCATCATGCTGCCTAGATCGCAAGATGCGATCTAGGCAGTACACGTTTATTCGCTGTTCATGCGTTGCTCGTGCTGAAGCCTTGTTGATGGCGAGCAACGTAGTTATCATAGACGTGTTAGGGTTAGCATTGTTTCATCGTATCATATACTTTCGTCCGTGCAACCCTTAGACGTCTAGCCGCCCTTACACCCATCTTAGGTGTAAGGGCGGCACCTCGCTTGATCATTATTTAGTAGATCCGATCCGTTATGATTGCTCCTTGTTCTTCAAGGATTAGTTTAATATCCGCATAGTTAGGCCTTACAAACGGGTTGAAGGATCCGGTGGCACGTAGGGTGTAGTTTGCTAGCCCTAGACAAGATGTTCCGGGGATCAACTTCATGTTGGTTTTTAGGCCTTGTCTAGGGTCGGCTTATGATCACCGTGCGTGGCCGCCAGGCTCAATCACGCGTAGGATGTTCCGATTATGTGGTGAAAACCCTAAATCGTCGTAGGTCGTTTTAGCTTTATATTGATCAAGCAGGACCACCATGTGATCGTACACCTCGTACGAATCATGGGTGAATCGGCTCCTTGAGCCGAGGACAACCTGAGAGCCGATCGAGGCTCATATTTAATGTTTACGTGTATGCCATGCAGAAAACTAAGCAAGGAAAATCCATCACCTTCCTGACCAGGTATAGGTCAGGTGGCACGCCCTTGCACCAGCATCGGACGTGCGTGCCGAAGCTTTGCGGGCCGTCGCTCGAGGGACCAGGGCCAGCCGCAGTCCTGGGAGCCTCCCGGCTCTACTGTGTTGCCCGTCGCTGCTCGCCGGTGGGTTTCTGACCGCAACAGTGGTGTCGATGGAGATGACTCCGGGGGCAATTCCCCGTCCCGGCGGCGTGCCGGAACAGAGACTTCTGTCCCCGAAACTTGTCTTCGCGATGGCGGCGGCTACGGAACTCTTCGTGGAATATGACTTGTTCTTTTAGGGTTTTTGCGACGGAGAGAATATATAGGCGAAGGGGCGATGTCGGTGGAGTCCCGAGGGGCCCACACCACATGGAGGCGCGGCCAGGGGTGGGGCTGCGCCCCCCCTAGGGTGTGGCCACCTCGTGGCTCCTCTTCGTCTCCTCTTCGGTTTTCTGGAAGGCTCCGTGAAAAATAAGACCGTGGGCTTTTGTTTCGTCCAATTCCGAGAATATTTCCTGTGTAGGATTTCTAAAACCAAAAACAGCAGAAAACAGGAACTGGCGCTTCGGCATCTTGTTAATAGGTTAGTGCCGGAAAATGCATAAAAACGATATAAAGTGTATATAAAACATGTGAGTATCTATTATATTATTAAAACAACAAACAACCAACGGTGAAGATTAGCCTTTGGAAAAGAAGAGGCTCAGATTTAATTCTTTAATTCTACGGAAGCACCTTTCACGAACAGAAAACGTGATCAAAACAAAATCCTTTCATCGGAGATAAAATCTTTCCTTCAGCCGAGGATAGTAGCAACAAACTGTTTATTTGGTCAAAGCAAACTCCTGGAGATAAGATTCTTCTTCCCCTACGAGGAGGACAATAGCAGCAAACTCAATTCAGCCGAGATAAACACATCTTGATCCTACGTCTACCTCGAGGGAGTAGCATGCTGGCCGCTTTTCCGTCAAAATCGTAGAAGGTGGGTGGATCATATCCTTCTGCTGGTCGTCAGAGTCTAGCTGTATGGTATATCAACGTACTTTGGCAACCTCCCCCTTCACATACATCAAGACGGAATAGGTCCGTGGAGGCATGGCGAGCTCTAATTGTGATAGCGGCAGAAAGTTCCACAGGATCTCAAAAAGAAAGTTCTATAGGAGCCCATGCGCTAATGGACGACAAAAATCTATGCCGTACAGCGAGCAGGCCGTCGTCGACACATATGATAATCGGAATACGGTAAGTACAAATCTGTTAATTAAAAATCATATGGATCTCACTTAGTACTACACACAATTGATTACAGATTTTGTATTGTTCAAATTTTATGATTACGTAGATTCATGGAGGAGTCCTTTAGAAGAAGGGCAACCACAATTTTTCCTCATCGACTACTTAGGTACAGGGCAAGAAGGCGGAGAACCCGAAACTCTAGGCAATTGTGCGTCGAAGGATCGTCCAGTAAGATCCCGGGCGGCTAATAGCATCGCCGATATCGGAGAAGAAGGCGTAATTGCACCGGTCGATGCTAGAAAATTTGTTACGATTGACGACTTCCGGGTACGGGGCAAGGATGCGAAGAGCCAAAAGCTGTGGTGAGCAATATCGAGGAGGCAAGAAATGTCCGAGATCCCTTGAGAGCATCGCCGACGTCTTGCAAAAGATGAAGGAGAGCCCAGCCAGCTGCAAGCACGCTCCTCTTGACGGTGTCGACTAACTCCAACCATGACAGGTGTTTTTAGAGGTCCATCCACACTTGTTTTGACGGGCACAATATCTATCTTTGCATGGAGCAGAGCCATCTACTTGCCCGGTTGCTGCGAGAACCGCACGACGCATGAAGCCAAGCGGCCGGTCGTCGGTTGGGTAACTAAAAATTAAAATATTCTTTTGATTAGCTATTTTGTCAAAGCATAAATGGCAGGTAACGCATGTTAGATTGACCAATTTTATGGTAGATATAACATCTGAAGGACTGAATGACGTGTGCTCTATCGCCCTACAAGCTGACGAAAGGTACAGTGCTTAAATTCTGACAGCTAATATGGTACAAGCATATGCATTATATAACCGAAAATCATACACTTCAAATTATCTCAAAAAAAAATTCACAGTATACAGATTTCAGATTATTACCTATGATGTTAAATATACTTGATAAAACATATGTAGTTTGGTAATACATACATATATGTAAATAATATTACGTCATAATACTAATGTAAAGGAAAACTAAATTGTGACACGTTATTAGGAGGTTGATATAATAAAAAAAAACTGCAATTTAAGAATATGCTTCTTGCGCCTAAAAAAGATATGTAGTTTATTAGCAAAAAGTACACGTCCCTAAAAAATAGATATATGGTACATATCTATGCTGCTTCACGATTCCATTGTCAACCCATATTTATTTGTTATAGACATATATGAAAAAACCCATAATTTTTTTATCATATATATAGATATATATGAGATTCGGAGCAAAAGTGGATGTCAATAGCAATATGTTTTTCGTACTAACTCTAGAAATAAAGTCCAACAAGACTGAAATAGGTGTCGTTTAAAAAGAATTTCCTATTAGATAGACATAAAAAATTTAAATTGCAATTTAATATATTTGCTAACGCTGGCTAAAAAAATAGATCATGTACACTATTTTAGTACATGCCTTTACTGTTCAATTCTTGGTGAAATGAGTCATTTAAAATCATAAATTGATATATTTACACACAGAAATGCACATAAGCATACCGGAGTACATAAAGATTATATATGAGACAGTATTTGGTATTGCATGGTGGGCATCGATTACGAACACCATGTATTTCACGGTAAAAAAAGCAAGATAATTATCATTTACTAAGAAGTAAGGACCTAATACAAATCACCAAAAGATTTATCCTGTACTTTGTAAAAAATATTTCTCAATGTAGTGCAGCGATGAATTTGAAGTAAATAATGTTAGTTGTACGGACAAATAAGTTGCATAGAAATGGTACATACAAAAGATTGCAGGATGTTATATGGTTACAAGATTTTTTTTTAAATGTCAACATAATAATGCGCAAGACTTAACTTATACATAGAAAATCATACAATAGCAATAAATAACCAAGCTAGCCGCGCAACTGCGCGGGTTACCCTGCTAGTTGTCATAAAACTAGCATGGAACATAAGAAATTATAGATACGTTTGAGACGTATCAAGGCTTAGGCATGACGTTCGGAAGTGTCCACTACAACATCAATGCGGAAGGAATCCTTCGGCTGCCTGAGCCGTTCGTCTCCAAATCAACAAGGGAGTCATCTTTACCAACTGCAAGATCGACTGCATCATCGTCAATCGACCTGTCTGCTGGTTTGACAGCGTCGACGAACTCTTATCCGCCGTTTGCCCCTCGGTCGTATAATCTATGTCGGTCGAATCCGATGACTCTGAGTCATCCAATATGACCTCGTACTACTGTTTAAACTGCGATACCATGCATGGATTGGGATCAAACGACACACTGCTCGTCTGCAGTGCCGGATATTCATCAGGAGAAGAAAGCATCGACAATGCTGCCAGGACTGCCTCCTGGAGGACGGCGCACCACCAGATCTATGCTATCCTCAACGTAGGAAACGCGGCGAACGGAGGAAGAGAAGAAGGAGATCACACTCCGTGCTAGCAGGCGACGTAACTCAGAAAACAGCGCCAGTAATGACGATAGCGATTACACCATCGCGGAGGAAGAGTGGGAAGCAGCTCGGGCCGCCATAGCCGACAATACGCCGCTCCCCGCCGGAACTTCAGTTGGAACTCTTAATGTGTATCGTTCTATCTTGGAGAGGAATCGAGAACGGTTGTCAAACGAGCAGGCCAATCTCAATCGACGCTTACTGGCAGCCAAACAATCTAGCAAGCGTCGGAGGGCTCCACATGCAAGCACGTCTCGGAGCAGTCAAGGTGCAGGGAGGCATCGTTCAAGGTTATCTCGACTTTCAGAGGATGATGCAAGAGAAATAACATCATATTTGTCCAAATCTTTTGTGACTACGGACACCGCGGGTATGTTGAGACCAAAGACAGTTGAAGGGGAAACCGCTAACCTCGCGGCTTACCTTATCAATCAGCAACCAGCACCCGAAGGCCCTATGACACAAGCTCATCGAGGTGCTCTGGAAAGCCTCGCGATCCTCGGAGACAAACTTGTTCCACGGAAGGATAAATCTACACACCAGGCTAGTGGTTCCAGGCATCGTTCGAGAGATGCTCGAGATGACATCACTCAGAGCAGGATCGACAAAGCTCGATGATGGCGAGCAGCGAAGGAATAATACGATAGTGATGATTCTGAAGAAAGTCAGGAGTACAATGGCGAATTAAGAGGAGCCGATTGTTTAAGCTACAAGATTCAGGAGACGATGCCGCCCAAAAGGTTCAAACCTACTCCCATTGATGCCGCAAAATACGACGGGCACCAGGAGCCAAGGTCCTGGTTAGACGATTATCTACAGACCGTGATCCTACATAAAGGAAACCAGATAGCGGCGATGCAATGTTTGCAAGTTTATTTAAAGGATTCGACGAGAGCTTGGTTAAGAGGTCTGCCGAAGGGCTCCATCAAATCATGGGAGGATCTGGTTGATGCCTTCGTAAAAAAATTGCAGGCAACGTATAAAAGGCCTGTCGGAATCGAGGAATTACGTCATTGTCAGCAAAAGCCAAAAGAGTCGATTCGCACGTACATCGGGAGGTTCACTAAACTCTTGAACGCTGCTGAAGATGTCTCTGTCGATAGAGCAATTGACGCCTTCAGTGATGGTATTCAATGAGAATCCTACATAGAGGAACTTGGACGAAAGAAGCAGAAGACCATAACCAAGTTATTGGAAATCGCCAAATAGTTGGGCTGATGGCGAGGATAACGTACGAAAGCCTCGACCACGCAGCGATGACGAAGATGAAGACCAGCCGAGACATGACTCAGGCAGTCGAAGGGACTACCGTAAGAAAAGAAAGGAGCGCAGATACGATGACACCAACATGGTAGCCGCAGGATATTCTGATCACCGAGAAGATCGGTACGATGATAGGCGAGATGATCGACAGGACAACAATCGCAGTAATTCAGGGAATCATGGCAACTACAAACCACGACCTTCCAGAATCCCAGAACTGCCTTTTGCTGAGCAGATAAACACTCCTTGTTACCTACATGCATACATCGATCCTAAGGATGACAAGAAAAAGTTGAGTCATCTACTCAGGGATTGTCGACAGTTTATTGAGATGTAGAAGTTTATCCAGTAGCAGCAGCAGCCGAATCCTCCGCCACCACCACCACCACCTCAGCACCAAGCTCAGCAAGTACAGCCTCGAAATCCCAATGAATCCTTCCCTCCACCAAGGGGACAGATGAGTATGATCCACAAAACTAGTGTTTCGAGAAGGGAGATGAAGAAGCTCACTAAAGAAATCTACTTGGTAGAAAGTACTGTGGAAAATATTCTAGAATATATCGATTGGTCGTCTCATAGTATCCTGTTCAGCAGAGCGGATCACCCGATGACAATCCCGCATGCTGCCTTGGTAGTTGAGGCGCAAATAGGAGGATACAATATGAGTAAAGTCTTCATGGATGGCGGAAGTGGATTAAATCTGATATTCGTGAACACAGTCAACAATATGGGAATTACAATGAGGATGTTGGAAGAATCTAATACATGTGTTCATGGAATCCTCCCCACTTTACCAGCGTACTCTCCTGGCAAATTTTACTTGAATGTTGTCTTTGGGAAACCTGATAATTTCAGGAAGGAAAATATAGAGTTCGAGGTAGTAAATTGGGAATCACAGTACCATGCTATACTCGGGAGACCAGCTTATGCCAAGTTCATGGTTGTGCCACATTATGCGTATCTCAAGCTCAAGATGCCAGGCAACAACGGAACCAACATCACAGTCTATGGAAGTTTTTCACGCTCAGATAACTGTGACCGTGAGTTTCAGAGGATTAATGCCAAGTTCGGAATAAAGCAAGAAGTTGTCGTCTTCCCTCCCAAACCATTGACACTTAAAGGAGAGAATGAGAACATCAAGAATTTGAAAAAAAACCGGATGACCCTATACTGGAAGTTTCAACAGTTGGGCCTTCGGCAGCTGATAGCAAGGCCTCTGCCGAAGACAGTAAAACTCTAGCGCCTGCTGCGAGTACTTCTGATGAAATCATCAACGCCTCCAAAGCCACCGGCTCCTTAGACAAGATCGAAGATAAGAAGAACCCTCCTCTCATTTAAAGAGGATGGGCAACATTACGCATATCTATTTTTATTTCTTAGAAGTTTTCTTTCAGGAAGGCTTTTTTAGCCACTTCGTTCCTAGTTTACTTTATTAATAAAGACTCAAGTTTCGTTTATCTGAAGTATTGCAGTAATTCGGGGCACCCGAACAAAGTTCGTCAAGAACCTTTTTCATATACTATAGCGAACATTGGTTTACTCGAAATTATACCCGAGATTGTCATCTAAAGCCTCTGAAATTACGAGTGTGATGTCTACGCACGCTTCTATTCCTGTAGACAGTGTTGGGCCTCCAAGAGCAGAGGTTTGTAGAACAGCAGCAAGTTTCCCTTAAGTGAATCACCCAAGGTTTATCGAACTCAGGGAGGTAGAGGTCAAAGATATCCCTCTCAAGCAACCGTGCAATTACGATACAAGAAGTCTCTTGTGTCCCCAACACACCTAATACACTTGTCAGATGTATAGGTGCACTAGTTTGGCGAAGAGATAGTAAGATGCAAGTAATATGGATGAATATGAGTTGTAATAACAATCTGAAACAAATATGGCAGCAAGTAAACATGTAACAGAACTTGTTGGAAACGGTGTTTCAATGCTTAGAAACAAGGCCTAGGGATCATACTTTCACTAGTGGACACTCTCAACATTGATCACATAACTGAATAAATAAATGCTACTTTCTACACTCTCTTGTTGGATAACAAACACCATTCATTGTGTAGGGCTACAAAAGCTCACCTCAAGCCGGAGTAAACAAGCTCCACAACATCCGGAGTTCATATTTAAGTAACCTCTAGAGTGCATAATAGACCATTGCAATTTAGACCGAGTACTAACATAGCATACACACTGTCAACAATAGCTATGAAAGGGGGAATAGATCGCATCAATACTATCATAGTAATAGTTAACTTCATAATCTACAAGAGATTACAATCATAACCTACGCCAAGTACTACATGATGCACACACTGTCAAAATTACATCATGGAGGAGGAATAGACTACTTTAATAACATCACTAGAGTAGCACATAGATTAATAGTGATACAAAGCTCATGATCACATAAAGATCACACCATGGGAGAGAGAGATGAACCACATAGCTACCGGTAGAGCCCCCAGCCTCGGGGGAGAACTACTCCCTCCTCATCATGGGAGACAGCGATAGCGATGAAGATGGCGGTGGTGTCGATGGAGATGACTCCGGGGGCAATTCCCCGTCCCGGCGGCTTGCCGGAACAGAGACTTATGTCCCCCGAAACAGAGTTTTGCGATGGCGGCGGCGTCCCTGGAGTCTTTCTGGAGTTTCGTCAATTGGTATCAAGGTTTTAGGTCGCGAGGAGTCTTATAGGCAAAGATGCGGCGCAAGGGGGCGCCTGGGGGTCCCACCCCATAGGGCGGCGCGCCCCCCCTCCAGGCCACTCTGGCCTATGGTCTGGGAGCCCCAGGCCTCCCCTCCGACTCTCCTTCGGTGTCCTGGTCTGTCTCGGTGAATTATGATGTTTGGTCTTCGTTTCGTCGAATTCCGAGAATATTGCCCGAACAGACCTTTACTGGAACCAAAAACAGCGAGAAAACGAGAACTGGCACTTCGGCATCTTGTTAATAGGTTAGTTCCGGAAAATGCATGAAATCATTATAAAGTGTGAGCAAAACATGTAGGTATTGTCATAAAACTAGCATGGAACATCAGAAATTATAGATACGTTGGAGACATATCAGCATCCCCAAGCTTAGTTCCTACTCGCCCTCGAGTAGGTAAACGATAAAAATAATAATTTCTGTAGTGACATGCTACTTACATAATCTTGATCATACTATTGTAAAGCATATGAGATGAATGAAGTGACTCAAGGCAACGATCTATAGTTTTCTAACAAATAGATAACATGTAGCAAAACTTTTCATGAATAGTACTTTCAAGACAAGCATCAAAAAGTCTTGCATAAGAGTTAACTCGTAAAGCAATACATTCAAAGTAAAGGCATTGAAGCAACACAGAGGAAGATTTAAGTTTCAGCTGTTGCTTTCAACTTTCAACATGCATATCTCATGGATAATTGTCAACACAAAGTAATATGATGAGTGGAAATAAGCAAGTATGTAAGAATCAATGCACAGTTGACACAAGTGTTTGCTTCTAAGATGGAAGGAAGTAGGTAAAGCTGACTCAACATAAAGTAAAAGAAAGGCCCTTCGCAGAGGAAGCAGGGATTAAATCATGTGCTAGAGCTTTTTAAGTTTTGAAATCATATAGAGAGCATAAAAGTAAAGTTTTGAGAGGTGTTTGTTGTTGTCAACGAATGGTAGTGGGCACTCTAACCCCCTCATCAAACAGATTTTCAAAGAGCGGCTCCCATGAAGGACGTTATCTCTACCAGCAAGGTAGATCATCCCTCTTCTCTTTTGTTTACACATGTACTTTAGTTTTATTTATGGTTGACACTCCTCCCAACCTTTTGCTTACACAAGCCATGGCTAACCGAATCCTCGGGTGCCTTCCAACATTCAAATACTCATGAAGGAGTGTGACATAGGCATCCCTAATGGGCCTGCCGAAGATAGTACCCGGGGTTTATTGAAGGCCCACTACTCGAAGAATAAGGAGATTCGGAAGCCCAAGATGTTATTAAGGAAAGTTAGAGTTGTAATAGAAAGTCTTATTTGTAATCTTACGGGATGAGTTTGAAACCTTCCCGGACTTTGTAACTTGTTCCCGGACTTTGTAACTTGTACAACACGAATCCCTCGGCTCCGCCTCCTATATAAAGGGGAGTCGAGGGACGCAGAGATCATCGAATCATTGTTTACAAACCCTAGCTTTCATAATCGTCGAGTACTTTTCGGCTGAAACCTTCGAGATCTACTTGCCCTCTACTTCCAACTAAACCCTAGCCTACAATCCATAGGCATTGACAAGTTAATACCTTGTCAATTGGCGCCGTCTGTGGGGATTAGAGGCGACAAGGAGCTGATCTCGATGGCACGTTCAAAATCGTCGACTTCATCAGTAGCAAGCAACATCATGGACAGAGGTAAACAGATCGAAACTGGTCTTGTTGATTTTGTTCCTCACCCGCCCTCCCGTTTGGATGCATATGCGTATCTGGAGGAGCCAATGAAGATGACGTTTGGAAAATTCGATTTCCGCGTCGAGAAAGAAGGAGTGTATCGCCTCGAAATTCCGATCTCGACGAGATTTTCGTCGGGTGGTTACTGATCTCTCAAACTCGGTATCATCCGTCGAGTCCAGGCGATAAGGAGATTTCTTCGCCACGCTTCATCGACGACGAGGGCAAGTGAAAAACTCGCCGAGAATCTTCAGCGACATGTCCTTCGAATCATCGGCGGACTCTTATATAAGCGATGATTCAAGCGACAATGACAGCTTCGACTTCATCAACAAATCCACCTCTATTGGGAAGGTCTTCACCAAACTCTATGATGGTGTCACCGAACCAAGCAAAGTAAAAACTCCAAAATATCATCAAGTTTTTGCCATTGGAGATGCAAGCCGCGATCAAGAGGAAACATCAGAGGCTTTCGACGATTTGGGCAATCCCTATGTCGATCCCTCAGATCTAAGGATAGGTATGGGCACTAAATATGTCGGGCCCACACCACGCGTCAGAGTTCAACTTCCACAAACAGCCTGGGATAGAGCTGCAAAAGCTTTAGATGGTTCAGAGCCAATGACGACAACTGCTACAGTCCAAGAACTGCAAGCTTATCAATATAGACTCGCCAGAGCTGGAAGAGAACTAGAAAAAACAGACATAAGCTTTAAACAGAAGAAAGGAGTCAGCTTCCGCGTCAAGCAGACGAAGGGCAGAGCTAAGTCGACAATCTGGAACCTCGGGAGATAGCCATAGAGAAGCTCGGAACAGAGCAAGGTCCAGATTGCAACACATACCTGAAGGAGAAAGAGAGTACCTGGTTCAAAATCTCGACATGTATTTTATGTCGATAGACACAAGAGGGAATATTATCCCTAAGACACCAGAAGCTGGGTATATGGCGACACAAGCCTTTATCCTTGCATCCGAGGCCACCTCCGGGAGATCCAAGGGAGGCTTTGTACAACATGGCAGTGGCAGGAGCTGAAGCAATGGGAACGGCGTTTGTATCAACACCGCCAGAAGGAGCTGCAAGGCAAAATAGTCCACGACCTACGGCAGCAGCAGCAGCACATGTCGAAGGAACAAGTGGAGCAAGAGATACGGCAGCACAAGCAAGGGTAGACAGAGCACGGCAAGGAAGAAGGGAACATCGGCACTCCCCAGAACTAAACGACGAGGATATGTGCGGTTTGCCGTGCTTCACAAGGAGAGTACGAAAAACTCGAGTCCCTTCGGGATTTAAGTTGCACGATCATTTCAAAAAATTCGACGGCTTGCAAGATCCGGAGGATTGGCTAGTTGATTACCTCGAGACGGTGAAGTTAGCTCGGAGGGACTAGGGCAACGGCCATGCAAAATATTCGGGTGCACTTAAGTGGAGCTGCACGATCTTGGATCAAGAAGCTTCCGCCAGGATCTATCGACAGCTGGGATAGCTTTGAGGATATATTCGTCAAGAATTTCCGATCCACCTGCAAGAAGCCCGCGTCTCTAGAAGAGTTATGGGCGTGTCGACAGAAGCCAGACGAACCAATGAGAAAATATATCCAAAGGTGGAACATCATAAAAAACTCGGCAGAAAATATATCTGATGAGAGGGCAATAGATGCATTTGTCGCAGGGATCAGGCGTGGAGATTTTGTCGAAGATTTGGGAAGAACCAATCCAAAGACGATATACTGCATTAATGGAAATAGCAAATAGATGGGCAGATGGAGAAGATGCTGTCCACAACAAGCGGCATAGGTCGCCAGAGGAGGACCGCGGTCGAAATTATCAATCAAGGCGACGATTTCCTCGGCAGTACTCGAATTATGATGCCCCAGGTCAAATTTCGGCTGGTTTTGCGAGCCAGTGCAGGAGGAAATAATCGAGATGACTACCAGAGAAGTAATGAGCAACGAAGTGACAACAGAGACGAATTTCGACAAAATAGGCAAAACAGCGGGCCAAGGTTCCGAGAGGCCTTTTGTGTCTCCCGAAGAGATGATGAACGGGCCGTGTCGGATGCACTTTTTCCTCGACGACAACGGAAAAAGACGGTCGGGACATCTGCAGAAGGATTGTCGAAATTTCCAGGCAATGCTGAGATATGCAGGGCATGCTAACGCTCAGGCAGCGCAAAGAAACCCTCGAGAACCCAGAAGTGAGGTTCACCTACCACCCCCTCCCGCGATAACAGATGACAATAGACATCAACTAAGAATAGCGGCGGCACCTGCACCACCACCTTATGTTGATCCTAATTCTAATGGAGCGGTCTCAATGATTCAAAAGGGAAGGCCGTCCAACAGAACTCAAAAAGTAATCTCGCGACAGGTGTTCATGGCAGAGAAAATGCCTCCACCAACAGTTGAGTACCTCAATTGGTCAGGGCAAGACATCGGCTTCACCATAGCGGATCATCCGCGGCAAGTTCCTCGACCGGGGCGGTCAGCACTCATACTACCAGCGGTCATCGCGAGGATTTGACGTGTCTCGCGTGTTTATAGATGGCGGCGGCAGCTTGAACCTCATGTACGCAGATACATTAAGGAAGATGAACATCTCCCTAGCAAACCTGAAACCAACAGACACGAGATTCCACGGCATCACACCAGAGAAGCCAAGTTATCCGTTGGGGAAGATAAATCTCGATGTTCAGTTTGGGACCCGAGAAAATTACAGAATCGAGAAATTGGAGTTTGAAGTCGTAGATTTCCCGTCACAATACCATGCTCTGTTGGGACGACCAGCATATGCTAGATTTATGGCAGCACACTACACATACCTATTGTGGAGGATGCCCGGACCTAAGGGACCAATTACAATCAAAGGAAGCTTCGCACTAGCCGATAAATGTGACAAGGATTTTCATCGACTATCAGAAACTTTCGGGATGCCAGCTGAGTATTTGGCATCAAGGCTCATGGCTGACTACGACGTACTTGCCCAGACGTTGCAAGGCCAAACAAAGAATCAACTTTCAACACCGAGAAAAATTCTAAGGAGGTGCGGATTCACCCGACGGATCCAAAAGAACGACATCCATTGCAAAGGACATGGACCTCGCATAGGAAAGCGCGCTCGTCAAGTTCCTCCGTGAGAAGCTGGAAAATCTTTGCATGGTGTCCAGGCTGACATGCCAGGAGTACCCAGGGAACTTGTCGAGCACCACCTTAACTTGGATCCACTAGCGAGACCAATCAAACAACCTTTGCGACGTTTTTCGGAACCAAACCGCAAAGCTATGCTATCAGAAATTGATCGACTCAGAGAAGCTGGTTTCATCAAAGAGATATCCACCGAAGCCACTTGGGTAGCTAACCCGAGTGATGGTGCCAAAGAAAAACACTAAAGTCCTTCACATGTGTGTCGACTTTACGTGTCTCAATAAGCATTGTCCAAAGGATCACTTTCCCCTCCCAAGGATCGATCGGATTATCGACTCCACGGCGAGGATGTGAACGTCTTTCCTTTCTGGACGCATACTCTGGCTATAACCAGATCAGATTGAAGGAAGACGACGAAGCCAAAACAGCGTTTATCACACCGTACGACGTATTTTGTTATAAAACAATGCCCTTCGGGTTGAAAAACGCGGGAGCAACGTATCAGAGGATGATGCAGAAGTGCTTGGCAACACAGATTTGAAAAAACGTGCAAGTATACATTGATGACGTAGTCATAACGTCAAGAAAGGGGACAACCTTGATCGAAGATCTCAAGGAAACTTTTGATAACCTCGACAAATTCTGCATCAAACTGAACCCGACGAAATGCTCTTTTGGCGTCCCAGCAGGAGAACTCCTCGGGTTCTTAGTTTCGAGCAAGAGGGATTGAGGCAAACCCAGACAAAATACAAGCCATCGTAACGATGAGGAAGCCAACCAAGTTAAAAGAAATACCAGCAATTAACTGGGCGAGTCGCAGCTTTGAGTAGATTCGTCGCCAGGCTGGGAGAAAAAGCACTACCGTTCTACGCGTTGATAAAACAAGGGGAGAAATTCCAGTGGAACGAAGAAGCCGATAGAGCTTTCGAGGACCTGAAACGCAAAATTTCGACACCCCCAATCTTGGTGGCACCGAAGGAAAAGGAACCTCTCCTGCTGTACATCGCAGCCACGCCACAAGTGGTTAGCACGGTGCTAGTTGTCGAAAGAGAAGAAGAAGGAAAACTCCATGGAGTGCAGAGGCCGGTATATTTCATTAGCGAAGTTTTATCGCCGTCCAAACAGCGGTACCCGCAGTACCAGAAACTAGCATATGGAGTTATTACAACAGCAAGAAAGTTGCGCCACTATTTTTCGGCACACCCGATAATAGTAGTCAATGAAGCACCGCTTTCAAATATATTAAACAATCCAGAAGCTACAGGGCGTGTCTCCCTTTGGGGAATAGAACTTTCCTCTCAGGACATCACGTATGAGAAAAGAAAGGCAATCAAGTCGCAAGTTCTGGCAGATTTCATCGCAGAGTGGATGGAGCTGCAAAACACGGGACCCCCAGATTTGTCGAGAACTTGGACGATGAACTTCGACGGATCCAAGAGAGTAGAAGGAGCTAGTGCAGGAGTGATACTCATATCACCTAAAGGCGACAAGTTGAAATATGTCCTACGGATGACGTTCCCAAACGCATCCAACAATGATGCAGAATATGAAGCCCTTATACACGGGATGAAGATGGCGAAAGCTTGCGGTGCAACTCGACTAAAAATCTTTGGCGACTCACAATTGGTGGCTCAGCAAGTCATGAACCAATGTGATGCAGTCAATGATAGCATGATAGCGTACAAGGAGGTATACAACGAGCTGGAGAAGCTGTTTAATGGATGCGAGGTAAATCATATCAGTAGACTAAGCAATGATGAAGCCGACGTCCTCGCAAACATCGGGTCACAGTGCCTCCCAATTCCGCCAGGCGTATTTTGGGAAGAAATAGCGGAGAGATCAACGAAGCCGAAGAAGGTGCAGAAAAAAGCAAAAGAAGGAAAAACTTCGGCGTCTCCCAAAGAAACCGTGGAGGACGAAGAGGACCAAGAACTTGTGATGATGATAGAAGTCCCCTGGATGCAAGCGTACGTATCATATATCCTCAGGAAGGAAATACCCGACGATCCAGTTGAAGCAAGGCGAGTTATTCGACGATCCAAAGCTTTCACAGTGATCAAAGGGGAGTTATATAAGCGAAGTATTTCAGGCGTCTTGCAAAGGTGTGTCACACCAGAAGAAGGAAGAATAATCCTAAAAGATGTGCACGAAGGAATATGTGGTCACCACGCAAGTAGTCGAGCTATTGCAGCCAAAGTCTTTCGAGCAGGATTTTACTGGTTGACGGCAATTGAGGACGCAAAAGAGATAGTACGAACTTGCGACGCGTGTCAGAGATTCGCCGCAAAACCGCACTCTCCGGCGGCAGAACTTATGCCAATACCATTGTCATGGCCCTTTGCTCAGTGGGGACTCGACATGGTAGGCAAATTGCACAAAGCTTCGCCAGGAGGATACGAGTACCTGTTAGTTGCTGTCGACAAATTTACCAAGTGGGTAGAAGCGAAGCCAATAAATTCACCAGACGCACAATCAGCAATCAAGTTCGTGAAAGGCATCGTTTTTCGATTTGGAGTACCTCACAGCATCGTCACAGACAATGGCAACAACTTCACGTCGAAGGAGTTCAAGGCATACTGTGCGGAAGTGGGCATCAAATTGCACTTCGCGTCAGTTGCACACCCCCAAACTAATGGTCAAGTCGAGAAAGCCAATGGCATCATCTGCAATGGCATTAACAAACGTCTGCTAGGACCGCTTGAAAAAGCTCGACACACCTGGCCAGAAGAACTGCCAAGTGTTTTGTGGAGCATCCGAACAACACCAAATACGGCGACACAAGAAACCCCGTTCTTTCTCGTCCACGGAGCTGAAGCCGTACTACCAATTGAAATAGAGCACGATTCTCCAAGAGTAACAGAGTACGACGAAGAAACATCACGAAAAGTTCGGGAGGATGATATGGACGCACTTGATGAAGCTCGAGATGAAGTATTGTCACGTGTTACCAAGTACCAACAAGACTTGAAGAACTACCACGATCGACGATTGCGGCCAAGATCTTTTCGGGTCGGTGATTTGGTCCTGCGACTTAACCAAGCAAAGTACAGAGAAGCTCGAGTCACCATGGTTGGGACCTTACATCGTCACGAAGTCATCGACGGAGGAGCATACGGGATCAAGGACAAGAAGACAGGGTTCCCGAGAAAAACCCCCGGAACGTGGCGCAGCTCGGGCGGTTCTACGCCTAGAGTCGAAATATAGTCCTTCTCTGTAAAAATACAATGTACTGAAACGCCCGCGAGTTTTCAGACGCACTCTTTTCCTTTTCGGGGCACCGAGTGGGGCCGGAAAGGTTTTTAATGAGGCGGGCTCGCGGTGCTTGTTGACGTCAGAAACCCCCTGGCGGGCAGAGACGGGCAACACAGTAGAGCCGGGAACAACTAGGGCTGCGGCTGGCCCGAGTCCCTCAGAGCGACGGCCCGCAAAGCCTCCTGGTCACACGTCCGATGCTATCGCAAGGGCGTGCCACCTGACCTATACCTGGTCGGGAAGGTGTTGGATGATGCCTCGCTTAGTTTCCTGCATGGCATACACGTAAACATTAAATACGAGCCTCGATCGGCTCTCGGGTTATCCTGTGAATCGGCTCAAAGAGCCGATCCACCCATGATTCGTACAAGGTGTCCGAATATATGGTGGTCCTGCTTGATCAAGATAAAGCTAATGAGATCTACGACGATTTAGGGTTTTCACCGCATAATCGGATCATCCTACTCACGGTTGGGCCTCGCGCTCGCGCACCGTGACCGTAAGCCGATCCTAGACAGGGCCTAAAAACCAACACGAGGTTGATCCCCGGAACATCCTTTCTAGGGCTAGCAAACGTCACCCTACACGCCGCTGGATCCTCCAACCCTTTGTAGGGCCTAACTATCGCGGATGTTAAACTGATCCTTGCAGAAAAAGGAGCAACCGTAACGGATCAGATCTACTAAACTATGATCAAGCGGGGTGCCGCCCTTACACCTAAGAATAGGTGTAAGGGCGGCTAGATGTGCAAAGGTTGCATAACGAAAGCATGTGATTCGAAGAACAATGCTAACCCTAACACATCTAAGATAACTACGTTGCTCGCCATCAAAAAGGCTTCAGCACGAGCAACGCCATGAACAACGTGGGCAGGCTTGTCTTGCCTAGATCGCAAGATGCGATCTAGGCAGCATGGTGCTTACCGGAGAAACCCTCGAGACGAAGGAGTTGGCGATGCGCCGAGATTTGTTTGTGTTGAACGTTGGTTGTTGTTTATTCCATAAACCCTAGATACATATTTATAGTCCAGCGGACTTTCTAACGTGGGAATAATCCCCACCGTGTACGAGACAAACTCTAACTCTTAATCGACACGTAATCTAATATGTTACAGATACACGGGCCAACTAGCCCAAACTTTGCATGTAAGGCCGATTCACGTATTTCTTCTATATATATATTCTTCCAGTCTATCTTGATCGCGGCCCACCTCTGACTCGGTCAAATTCTGGTGATAACACATGCCCCCCTGGTTTTGGAATTAAAAATTCCAAAATCATCCTGTTTTCCTCTTCGTCGGGTCATGTCGTGGCAGAGCAGAACTGCCGCAGAATCTTCCATCATTACGCCTCGCCTCCTGGGCTTCTCTGTATGAATTGACAATTTCGGCATCACGTCCTCGAGAACCGTCATGGCATTAAATCTCCACTACACTCTCTTTATTTATCTGTGCCAAACGGTTCACCACGCCATCCCCTTTCTCTGCTCTGTCCACCAGTGCCAAAAAACCCTCTTCCCCTGCAGCCATGTCTTCTTCTTCCTCCTCTGCCTCAAGCCTTCCTCTCCAATCGTCGCCGAAGAACAAGAAAGAGGACGTCCTCCACTCCGGGGCGAACCCCATCTCCTCTGACAAAGAGAAGAAAGAAGGAGAAGCAAAGAAGACCGCCAAGGCCTCCCCCCCCCCCCGCCAGGCTCCCGTCGAAGAAGCGCTCCCGCATGTGGGCGGACAGTGAGGACGATGATGACGACGAGGAAGGAGAAGAGGAGGAGGAGGAAGATGATTCCTCCTCCTCTGCTGGGTATCCGCCGACGAAGCGCTTCCGCAGTTGGGCGGATAGCGAGGATGATGATGATGACGAAGAGGAGGAGGAAGCTCCAGCCGATGGCTGGGGCAGCAGCGGCGAGGAGCTTCCCGGGAGCAGCGCCGACGACCTCGACGACGGCGATGATGAGGACAGCGACGACTAGTAGAGTAGGACCAGTAGTAGCAGTGCACTAGGCACCAGATCCCTCTTTTGAGAGCCATCGGCTCTTCTTGTAAAGCCGCTCCTTTGAATTAATGAGAATTGTTCTTTCAATTTATCTTTCCATTAATCCAATTTCCATCCTTCCGCTTGCCACACCAAAACCGATAGCAACGAATCGGATTTTTTTTTCTTTGACCGTGGTACTTTGCAATCCCATAGCCGATGACTGTTCATCGGCTAATTTGAGAAACCAGTCTCCTTCCCTCTCTTGCAGCACCAGTACGGTCCAAACCTCGTACAAGACGACGGCTTCCCTTCCCAGCTCTTCCCTGCGGCTTTGACAATCTTCTTCTGCAAACAGCTCACCGCTTTCGGAGAAGATCATGATGCAGGGTCAGCCGATGTAACTCCAACCGGCTCTCAAAAATAGAGCACCTCCCAAGTTAGTTGCCCCCGAGCCTCAGTCAGGGCGAGAAAGGTAGCGAAATAGCCCATCATGTCGCCATTGACCTCACGCCACAATGCAGAGCCAGCCGATTCCAACAAAATCGGCTCCCCAGAGCAGAGAACCTTCAGGGTGAGCTGCCCCCCGAGCTTTTTCAGTCTACTCCTTGCGTCTTGTTGATTAGATCGGCTCCTTTCCTGCGGTGGATCTGAGGCAACCCACCCTTGGCCTAATCTGCGCATCACGCTGCTCTCGGCATTGTTCTTGAAGAGAGGATCCGAGCCATTGAACCATTGAACCACTCCATTGAGGAGTTCTCCCGTCATAGCCTCTCTTCGTGGTCCACTTCCTCTGACAGTTATACCTCTTGAGTCGACGGCCATGCATCGGCTTTTATATCCTTAAGTCAATGCCTGCTGCATAGGCTGTGCTTAAATTTTTTTTGAATTTTTTACGGCCGATTTATGCATCGGCCCCCATACTTTAATACCCATCACCAAAGGATGAGACACTTCTACTGCATATCCTCGTGTTTTATCCACTAGGTGCCCCCGAGCCGATTCTCGTCAAGAGAATTGATGGTATCGGCTACGTTGGATTACATGTTGAACCCAGGCAGAATGGATGGTGAGGATAATCTCGGCCGATTGCTAGAATCGGCCTCCACGTTGCTTGCTCGATGAAGGTTTTGTAATGTCCCTTCATAAATTCTTTAGGGCCGATCACAAGGATCAGCCTCGCCACGTTTGCTCATTGATTTGCTCCAGCTACACGGTTAGGCCAGTGGATAAAACCAGCCCAATCTCTGATTTTATCATGTTGGTGCGCTTGCTGTCGTCCACCTCGAGTGCATCGTGTAACCGTGGAGCACTAAGCTTCGTCGGAAGGACGAGCACCATGTTTGTGCCAGCCGATGTTTCATCATCGGCTTTCCTTTGCTTGGGGCGCCACTCCATTTTCCGTGGACGACCCTCTTCATCCAGGGTTCGCTGGACTTTCGCGGCCAGATCAGGTCGTGCCTTCCTCGATGTATGCAAGTATAGCCTTTCGGCTTCCTCCGGGCCGCGCAATCGCTGAACCCTGCGCTTTGGGAGCAGGCTGAGTCCATCAGGGCACCACCTTGGCCGGTGGTACCTGTCTTCTTCTTCTCCCTCGTCTTCTGAATCTTCGAGATCTTTCAACCGAGGGGACTCAGCTCGTTTGCTTTGTGGTGGGAGAGGCCCTAGGCGCTTGAATACGGACACGTTGGCTGCCTCCTTTTTCTTCCGGTTGCATTCGGGCAATTGCCGATTGTGGGCAATCGGCTCATTCCTGAATCCCAGCAGTGTCTGAAGAAGGGACAGTCCCAGTGCCTATCCTCGTCGACTCGCTCCCCCAACTTTCCCTTGGCACGGCGCTCGTGCTCCTCCTCCTCGCGATCATGCCGACGACGTCTCCTGTCGTCCCTAGCCAGACGATCCTCTTCATCATCGTCGTTGTATCGCCGGCGTTGGTCATACTGACTCACATACTTGTTGAGGAGGTGATCGAGAGAGGTCGTTGATACCTTATGTTTTTCACTTCTCCCTCTGTGACGTAGCGCTTGCCGTCTTGGCGGAGCCGATCGCGTGGAGCGGCTTCCTCTGTATCTTTGCTATGAGAGCAGCTGCCCTCATCTCCGTCCTCACCAGGGTGGTGTCCAGGTCCTACCATGTTGATATTGCACGAGATATCCGGCTGGCACCCTCCATGGTAAGTATACTCCACCATGTTCACGGCGGGGAAGGGGTGTGTGTCGACCTTCATGGCGTACTGGTTGAAAATTAACCGTCCATTTTCTATCGCCATTTGGATCTGCTGCCGCCACACCCTGCGGTCGTTGGTGGTGTGGGTGAACGTGTTATGCCACTTGCGGTATGGCTTTCCGTTCAGCTCTTGCACCGTGGGGATCTTGTGGCCTTCGGGTACCTTTATATGCTTCTCCGTGAGTAAGAGATCAAAAATCTGCTCAGTCTTGGTCACGTCGAAGTCGAACCCTTTTGGAGGGCCTTGTGGCTTCACCCATTTGCAGGACACGGGGCCTGCCGCTCGAGTCCATTCAGCCACTGCTACCTCTCGATCTCCCGCAGCACCTTCATCCTCGTCTGCCTCAACCAGGGTCACCGCACGCTTGAACTTGTCCTGGTAGACATCTGGGTGGCGCTGCTCATATGCTGACAGCACGCACCATGTGCGCCAATGAAGGTTTGTCTGCTTGGGAGGCCACGTCCTTAATCGATGATGAGAGACCCACCACCGCCAACTCGACTGCTTCTTTTTCACTTACATGAGCCGAAAAGCATCGGTTCCTAATGGTCCTGAAGCGCTGGACGTATTCTGATACTGTCTCCCCGCGCTTCTGTCGTACTTGCGCTAGATCGGCAATACCAACCTCGGAAGCCTCTGAGTGATACTGCTCATGGGACTGCTCTTCCAACTGCTTCCAAGTCCGGATGGAGTTTGGTGGCAGCGATGTGTACCACCCGAAAGCCGATCCTGTGAGGGACTGTGCGAAGAACCTCACACGCAACTCGTCTAATGCCGAGATCGTGCCCAGCTGTGCCAAATATCGGCTCACATGCTCGATGGAGCTGGAACCATCTGATCCACTAAACTTTGTGAAGTCCGGGAGCCGATATTTGGGTGGTAGCGGGATCAGTTCGTAGTCGTTGGGGTACGGCTTGGTGTAGCCGAACGTCTTCCTTTTCGGCATCATGCCGAACTGATCTTTCGGGATTGCACAAATCTGATCCGCGGTGATGGCTGAAGGTGTCGAACCACGAAGATTCGCCGGGGTGGCATACTTAACCAGCCATGCTTGCTTTTCCGGTTCTAAGCCAACTGCAGGAGCTGGGCTTTGGAGGTTTGTCGGAGTGGCGTACCTAGCTAGCCACGTTTGCTTCTCAAAATCTGCTCCTGACGTTCCTCCTGCTGTTCCAGAGGCCCCTGCTGTCGCAACCTGGTTCGAGAGTGCCCAGGTATTGCAGTCTGGTACGTATGCGCACGCGTATCCGTGCGGGATCTCCTTGGGTGCCTCAAGTAGGAATTGGTAGTCACTAGGATCACCACCAATCTTGTAGACGACGTATGCCGATGAGTTCGGCAGTTCCGGTGCTGCCCATGCGAACGGCAGCGGAGGATGGGACTGGAGTGGCAATTCTCCTTTGAAAGTCCCCGAGCTGGTCCCGACGGAGAATACCGGTGGCTCATGATTTCTGGACCACGCGCAGAGCGACACGCTCCAAAGTGTTCACCGAGGCTCTCGAGTGGCGGTGTAGCGAATGAGCCACCATGTAGTTGATCTCCTGACGCGGCGACCTGGTGCGTTCTTCGACGGGGCGGACAGGTCCACTCCATCGAGTGCGCCTTCGGGTGTGAACCCCTTCCACCGACGCCATGGGAGCGGGTTCGGTGGAACGAGCCGATGAGTTCGGCCTCGAGGGTTGCCTTGATCTCGTCATGTTTCTTCTTGAGTTCGTCGGGCGAGATCCTCGTACTTGGCCGGAGTGCTTTCCGCCATCTCGGATGTAGATGGCGATGTGGTGGATGTCGAAGGTTGTCCCACCGGGCGTGCCAGAATGTGTTGACGTCAGAAACCCCCCGGCGGGCAGCGACGGGCAACACAGTAGAGCCGGGAACAACTAGGGCTGCGGCTGGCCCCAGTCCCTCAGAGCGACGGCCCGCAAAGCCTCCTGGTCACACGTCCGATGCTATCGCAAGGGCGTGCCACCTGACCTATACCTGGTCAGGAAGGTGTTGGATGATGCCTCGCTTAGTTTCCTGCATGGCATACACGTAAACATTAAATACGAGCCTCGATCGGCTCTCGGGTTATCTCGTGAATCGGCTCAAAGAGCCGATCCACCCATGATTCGTACAAGGTGTCCGAATATATGGTGGTCCTGCTTAATCAAGATAAAGCTAATGAGATCTACGACGATTTAGGGTTTTCACCGCATAATCGGATCATCCTACTCACGATTGGGCCTCGCGCTCGCGCACGGTGACCAGTAAGCCGATCCTAGACAGGGCCTAAAAACCAACACGAGGTTGATCCCCGGAACATCCTTTCTAGGGCTAGCAAACGTCACCCTACACGCCGCTGGATCCTCCAACCCTTTGTAGGGCCTAACTATCGCGGATGTTAAACTAATCCTTGCAGAACAAGGAGCAACCGTAATGGATCAGATCTACTAAACTATGATCAAGCGGGGTGCCGCCCTTACACCTAAGAATAGGTGTAAGGGCGGCTAGATGTGGAAAGGTTGCATAACGAAAGCATGTGATTCGAAGAACAATGCTAACCCTAACACATCTAAGATAACTACGTTGCTCGCCATCAAAAAGGCTTCAGCACGAGCAACGCATGAACAACGTGGGCAGGCTTGTGCTGCCTAGATCGCAAGATGCGATCTAGGCAGCATGGTGCTTACCGGAGAAACCCTCGAGACGAAGGAGTTGGCGATGCGCCGAGATTTGTTTGTGTTGAACGTTGGTTGTTGTTTATTCCATAAACCCTAGATACATATTTATAGTCCAGCGGACTTTCTAACGTGGGAATAATCCCACCGTGTACGAGACAAACTCTAACTCTTAACCGACACGTAATCTAATATATTACAGATACAAGGGCAAACTAGCCCAAACTTTGCATGTAAGGCCGATTCACGTATTTCTTCTATATATATATTCTTCCAGTCTATCTTGATCGCGGCCCACCTCTGACTCGGTCAAATTCTGGTGATAACAGTGCTGCAATATAATAAAGATAGTGGAGATATACTTCTTATTTTTCGACACGCTCGGGGGCTCAACGCCTAAGTCTCAAAATACATACAATATAGATTCACTGAAATATTTCGCCTTGGTACACTAATACCTCGCCAAATATAAAAATCGGAAGCCAACAATCATAAATATAGTGTACACGTCAAAAATCTTAAGCGCTTTGGTCCAAGAACCTCGCAATAAAAATATAGAACTTCGATATCAAAGATACTCGAAGATTAGCAATCCATCAATGAAAAAACAAGGATGTCCTATTACAACAGAAAGAAAAATCTTCAAGGTGGAAAAAATAGTACAACCTTTACCCAGTTAGGCTCGGGGGCTCCAACAATATAGAGGACTTTTGCAATATACAACAAATTTCTTCGGAAATAAAAAAAAGAAATCAAAAAAGATTGAGATACAAGGTTTCCAATATAGTACAAATCAATTAAATCCCAAGATACTATCTACGGACAAGCCTATGGTTGTTTTATGTTCAGCATAAGAACCCTTGATAAAGAACTCTGAGTCCATCCGAAGAAGCTCATCTATCATCGACTCGGCCACAGGAGCTACCATATCATCGATTGTGTCAATATCATTTTCCGCCGCGTTTTCTTGGCCAGGCAATCAGCAACAATCTTCGTCAGGTCTAATTTTGGATGACAAATATTGATCATAATCATGGCGAACCTTGCTCCAGCAGTGAGTTGAGCTCGCACAAAATTATGAATACGGGGAGCATCTCTGAATACCTCCATGAATTCGGGAAGAGTTTTGGGAACCTCATTTCGAGGAAATAAAGTCCTATAAACAAGGGTTAATGTTGTCGTGCAAAAACTGAGAAATTCGCGCACTTGGCAAGCACGATCTTGGAACCTAACAATTTGTTGGGTTCGTTCAGGAGTGGCCCAGAACAAACAGCCATGGTTAAGGGAAAGATTGACAAGAAGATTCGTTCTCTCGTTCACTCTTTGATCTTCGGCAGCAGCATCAAGAACCGAGCCTATTAAGCAACAAGGCAAGAAATTTGAAGGAAGGCACAGCAAAATAAAGAGAAGGCATCATGAGATCGCAAAAACATACCTAACATATCTGTGCTAGCTTCCAGCATCAGCTCGAGCATACTATTTTCTCGGGTCGTGGCTCCCTTTGCTTCCAATACAGCAGCATCCTTGGCAGCCGTAGCTTCTTTGGCTTGTTGGAGAGCAAGTTTTTCTTGCTCGGATGCTTTCCGAGATTGTTCCATCATTGCCAGAGTTTGTTTCTTCATGGATTGAAGTTGTTGTCGAAGTTCTTGTAAATCTTCCGACAAATGTTTGCTTGATGAACCTTCGAGGGGATTATCATCGACTAGTACTTTCTTCGAGAATGAAGATGCAGGTGAAGCAGCGGCAGAACAAGGGTTGGTCGAGTAATTATCAAATATTAACTGGAAAAGAAAGTCCCAGGATCAATGATAAGCACGAAGAGGAATTTCATTAATTTCTAGGAAATTTACACGGACATTACAAAAGAAGTTCTCCAGAGGGACTAACAGGATAATTGTCGCCAAGGCTAAAATGGCGACAACGGCAAAAGGAATAGGAAAAACAAAGAAAAGAAAAAGCGAAGGCATTCAACTAGACCTCCAGCCTTGATGAGCTAGGAGTCGAAGATGGCTTGATCCCAAGATAGGCCAGGATTTTCTTCGTGTTGGGCTTGGCTGCCTTGATCAAGGACCTCCATCTTGATGGTTCTATCTGCTCGGTGTCGCCTACTTTCAACCAGTCAATAGTTTGCTGACTGTCAGCGACCAGGGCAATAGTGCTCTCGACAGCAACCTTCATGTTTTCCTGGCGCATCTTCAGCCCAAGATCCTCCGACGGATTGAAGTCCTTGGCAAGAGCGAGGAAAGTCTTAGGCTCCTCTTTATTCGGGAAGAAGTAGGGAAACAACTTCGACATTCCTGCGTCAGCATTCACCACGCCTTCGCGAATTTCTTGGCCGTGAAACTCCAGATAAGACAATGCGTCAAGCAGAGGATCATTGGTGGGATTCTAAAGATCAAAATCTTGGCTCGTTTGACCTGCCAAAGAAATAACATATTAGTCGACAGCAAGTAAAAATAAAGGAAAGCAAGTCTTACGAAAAATAGAAGGGATCAACAAAATTACCGAGGAAGCGACGATTCTGAGTGTTCACGCGCTTGAGGATCCCCTTTTCACGAGCAGCTTGTGCGGCCTTGTGCTCATTTAGAGCAGATTCAGCGCCTTCAAGTTTCTTCTGCAGTTCCTCGACACTAGCAGCTTTTGCTTTGGCTTCATCAGCCTCCACTTTTGCTTGGCTAGTGTCAAGTTCGGCTTTTTGGCGAGCCTTTTCACTTTGCTCCAATTTATGAGCAAGAGTGTCGGCAAGCCTCGTTGGCCTCTCGCAAGTTTCTCTCGCCAAAATAGAAAAGAACAATCAAAATTGCGACAAAAATAGAAGCAAGAAGATCGGAAACAATGACAGCAAAAAATTGTTACCTTCAGTCCTGCTGGCATATTCACGGTACCCAATGAGTTGGGACCCAATGCGAACAAGCTCTTTGATCATGGGCTGTCAAAGAAGAATAGAGAAAGAAAATATCGGTAACAGAAAAAAAAATGAAGGCACAAAAAGAAGTAAACAGAGGAAATATAGATACTGGCAGGAAAGTCAAAAACTTACATCATCCAAGAGCGCCTGAGAAGGGCTACCCAATTGAGGGGCAGGCTCGATGATCGTCTCTACCCTCGCCCTTTTTGGTGAAGGAGCAAGGGGGCTTGAAGGAGGAGTGGTGGTGACGACGTTTTGTTGAGGAGGCGAAGATTCTTCTCCTTCAACTACCGTCTCCGACACAAGCAAAGTATGTGACGCGCTCGTCCGAGGAGCCACGTCACGAGTTGGTACTTCTTCCTCGTCATCACCTGCGATTGAGGATCAATAGCATAAAAAGCAAGATAGGATAAAAACTTCGACTACAGTAAATAAGGGGAAGTCAAGGTGACTTACGAGCCGACGAGGGATGCGAGATATGGATCATAAGTTGCCTTCGATGTGAAGGATCAACTTCTTCGGCTTTGGAAGTGCCGGAATCTTCGGCGTTACTCCTCTTCCTTTTCCCTTTTGGAGAAACAGCGGGAGGAGGAGATTGGACCGACGTAGTGTCCTCGGAAGATCCCGCAGATTTTCGAGAATCCACGGGGTCATTCACAAAAGACGGAGCTTCTTGATTGTCATCAGTGACAATGGCCCTTTCTTCGACTTCTCCACCTTCAGGAAGAGGAGGAAGCGAGACAAGTTTTGGATGATCCTATGCAAAATAAAGCAGGGAGAGATATCAGGAAACAAGTAACAAAAAGATAGCACAGCAACAACAAGACAAATGGACAAAAGATTACCTTGGGAAGAGGATTGGCGGCGCTGAACGGCGTCACACGGCAAGAAGAAGGGACAGCATCTTTTTTGCTGAGAGATGAAATTTTTCGGACAAGTTTTTCTAAATCCTTGACCTCCAAATTCACCGACAGCCGATCTACGTCTTCGTCGCCAACATATTTCCAGAGAGGATATTTGCGAGCTTGAAGCGGCTGTACTCTAGTACTAAGAAAGTATGCAGTGATTTGGATACCCGATAGTTCTTGGCCGCGAGTATTTTGTAACTCACGGATTCGAGTCATCAAAGTTTCTGTCGACGCCCTTTCTTCTTCGGTGGCCTCCGCATCCCAGGAACGGCGGCGAAAGATTTTCTCGGTGCCATCAAAAGGAGGAATGTTGTCCTCCGCACAGCCATGGTTTTCCTCCTGAATATACAACCACTTCTTGCGCCATCCTTGAACTGAGTCAGGAAGCTTGACGTCGAAGTAGTCAACAGTGGGACGAACAGAAATTACAACGCCGCCTATATTATAGGCGACATTGGGCGAGCCATTACGGCGGCAGAAGAAAATGCGCTTCCATAGCGCCCAGTTAGGCTGGACGCCAAGGAAGGCCTCGCAAAGTGTGACGAAAATGGAGATATGAAGAATGGAGTTTGGCGTGAGGTGGTGGAGTTGCAAACCGTAGACAAAAAGCAATCCACGAAGAAAAGGATGAATGGGGGCGGACAGACCGCGGATGAGGTGATCGAAAAAACATACCCGATACCCCATTGGAGGGGTTGGGTAGCTCTCTTCACTGGGGAAGCACAGCGCCTTGGATTTATTGCTGATCCCCAGCTTCTTCAACATGTTGATGTCTTGGGAGGAAATCGTCGACCTTTCCCACTCCGCCGCCCCAAGATCCGCAGCGGCCATGGAGGATTCCGGTGTGCCGTGCCTCGTCAAACGGCACGGCGGCATCAACAATGGCGCAGGATTTGCAGTGTGGAGGCGAGGAGCTTAAGAGCTTGTGGATCGCAGGAGGGAATTCGCAGATCAGAGAAGGAGGACGGCGTGAGCGGAAGTGTCCGAGGAGGAAGAAGATGATCTCATATAGGGGTGCGGTGAAACGACGGACCGTTGGATAAGGAAAATGTGTGACAGATGATAGCCACGTGGCAACAGGGGTAAAAAAGTAACTTAATAATGGAGAAGTTACGGTACGAACGCCAGAAAAAGCGGAGGACGTGTGTCCCCCACTTGCACGACGTGTCAAGATAGTGGATCAATTGGGCCCGCATGGCAGCGAGAAAAGACTTGTCGCAAATTTTTGATTAACAATCGTGGCTATCGTCAGCAATAACGTCACCTTGACAGGAGAAAAATTCGGCTTAACAGCTGCATTAAAAGGCGACATGAAAAAGTATTCGAGAGCTTTTGATCAAATACAAGTTTTTGAACAAATGCTCGGGGGCTACTTTGGAAAAATGAAGAGTTCAATAAAGACAAGATAGAAATGGTGTGAGCCTATGATCAAATATAAATATTTGTTCATAGCCTCGGGGGCTACTCCCATCAGGAGCGCTGTTCGCGCACCCGAGAAAATATAAAGCTTCGGGAGAGAAAAGAAAATATAGCGGCATATAGCGTGGAGCCTACAACCAAGCACAAGTCCTTGGCTGTAGCCTCGGGGGCTACTCCCATCGGGAACGCTATTCGCGTACCCGATGAAATTATAAAAAAGAAAGAAAGTCGGAATGAGAAGAAGAAACATAGAAAAGCAAGAAAGTATATTTCGAGTTATAAATAACTCTGCATATACTCCCATCGGGAGAGCAATATAAGTCATCCGTGACTCGATAAAATGTGCCATTCCATCAGCCGAATAAGCACTCGACAATATATTATCAGAACGCCGAAGTTGCGATCAATTTCTGAATGCCGCAAAACTTTGCGAAGGTAAGACCCCGGATCAATTCTCGTGAGGCGTGGCGCCATCTCTCGACGTCAGCTTGTTACTTTTATCCGTATCAACGGATACGAAGAAAAATCCTAACGGACGCGTTAGGTACCCGATAAATATGACTGGGACTCGACAGAATGGTAAGACCTTAAGCGGCACCTGTCGAAGTTTACACCAGTATCCCGAAATCATGTCCAGGGACGTGATTTTGAAGTAGGTTTTTGCGGATTGCCACTAGAGCAGTTAACTAGTACCTGATCCGTCAGATGAACTAGCCCCAACTACCATTATCCCTGTACAAGATAGAAATTTATATGAAGAAATATGGAAAAGCTTAAGTTGTCGAGTAAAAATAAACAGTGGAGATTTTCCCTGACTCTACGATTCAAGCAAAATCTCGGGGGCTACTGACATAGGCATCCCTAATGGGCCTGCCGAAGATAGTACCCGGGTTTATTGAAGGCCCACTACTCGAAGAATAAGGAGATTCGGAAGCCCAAGATGTTATTAAGGAAAGTTAGAGTTGTAATAGAAAGTCTTATTTGTAATCTTACGAGATGAGTTTGAAACCTTCCCGGACTTTGTAACTTGTACAGCACGAATCCCTCGGCTCCGCCTCCTATATAAAGGGGAGTCGAGGGACGCAGAGATCATCGAATCATTGTTTACAAACCCTAGCTTTCATAATCGTCGAGTACTTTTCGGCTGAAACCTTCGAGATCTACTTGCCCTCTACTTCCAACTAAACCCTAGCCTACAATCCTTAGGCATTGACAAGTTAATACCTTGTCAGAGTGTCTATTTGCAAAATTAAGTTGCTTACTGATGAATCAGGGCAAAACATGTGAAGAGAATTATTAATGAAAGTTAATTAATTGGGGCTGGGAACCCCGTTGCCAGCTCTTTTTGCGAAATTATTGGATAAGCGGATGAAGCCACTAGTCCATTGGTAAAAGCTGCCCAACAAGATTGAAAGATAAAACACCACATACTTCCTCATGAGCTATAAAACATTGACACAAATAAGGAGTAATAAAGTTTTGAATTGTTTACTTGGAATGGCAGAAAAATACCACATAGTAGGTAGTTATGGTGGACACAAATGGCATAGGTTTTGGCTCAAGGTTTTGGATGCACGAGAAGCATTCCCTCTCAGTACAGGGCTTTGGCTAGCAAGGTTGTTTGAAGCAAACACAAGTATGAACCGGTACAGAAAAACTTACATAAGAACATACTACAAGCATTATAAGACTCTACATTGTCTTCCTTGTTGCTCAAACACTTTTACCAGAAAATATCTAGACCTTAGAGAGACCAATCATGCAAACCAAATTTCAACAAGCTCTACGGTAGTTCTCCACTAATAGGTTCAAACTACATGGTGCAAGAGCTTAAACATGATCTATTTGAGCAAAACAATTGCCAAGGATCAAATTATTCAAGACAATATACCAATTACCACATGAAGCATTTTCTGTTTCCAACCATATAACAATGAACGAAGCAGTTTCAACCTTTGCCATGAACATTAAAAGTAAAGCTAAGAACACCAGTGTTCATATGAAACAGCGGAGCGTGTCTCTCTCCCACACATGGAATGCTAGGATCCGATTTTATTCAAACAAAAACAAAAATAAAAGCATACAGACGCTCCAAGTAAAGCACATAAGATGTGACGGAATAAAAATATAGTTTCACTAGAGGTGACCTGATAAGTTGTCGATGAAGAAGGGGATGCCTTGGGCATCCCCAAGCTTAAATGCTTGAGTCTTCTTGAAATATGTAGGGATGAACCACGGGGGCATCCCCAAGCTTAGAGTTTTCACTCTTCTTGATCATATTGTATCATCCTCCTCTCTTGATCCTTGAAAACTTCCTCCACACCAAACTCAAAACAAACTCATTAAAGGGTTAGTGCATAATCGAAAATTCACATATTCAGAGGTGACATAATCATTCTTAACACTTCTGGATATTGCACAAAGCTACTGAAAGTTAATGGAACAAAGAAATCCATCCAACATAGCAAAATAGGCAATGCCAAATAAAAGGCAGAATCTGTCAAAACAGAACAGTCCGTAAAGACGAATTTTTCAGGGGCACTTAACTTGCTCAGATGAAAAAGCTCAAATTTAATGAAAGTTGCGTACATATCTGAGGATCACGCACGTAAATTGGCAGATTTTTCTGAGTTACCTACAGACGGGGCTACTAAATTTCGTGACAGAAAGAAATCTGTTTCTGCGCAGTAATCCAATTCTAATATCAACCTTACTATCAAAGACTTTACTTGGCACAACAATGCAATAAATTAAAGATAAGGAGAGGTTGCTACAGTAGTAACAACTTCCAAGACTCAACAAAACAGTAGCAAAATAAAACATGGGTTATCTCCCAAGAAGTGCTTTCTTTATAGCCATTAAGATGGACTCGGTAATTTTAATGATGCTCTCGCAAGGATGAGAGTTGGAGCAAGGAGGGCATCAAAAAGCAAGTATAAAACAAATTTAAGCCTAACCCACTTCCTATGAAAAGGAATCTTGTTCACAAATTAATTCATGAAGAACAAAGTGACAAGCATAGGAAGATAAAACTCGAGTAACTTCAAGATTCTCAACATAAAGAGGGGAAACTTAATATTATTGAGATGCATATAACCATGTTTACCTCTCTCATAATAACTTTCAGTAGCATCATGAACAAACTCAACAATATAACTATCACATGAAACATTCTTATCATGAGCTACATGCATAAAATTATTACTCTTCTCATAAGCATAGTCTTTACTATTAATTGTAGTGGGAGCAAATTCAATAAAATAGCTATCATTATTATTCTCATCACCATAATCATCATATATAGGAGGCATATTGTAGTCATAATTAATTTTCTCCTCAATAGTAGGTGGACTGAAAATATGATATTCATCATTGTAATCATCATATATAGGAGGTAAAATATCATTAAAGTAAATTTTCTCCTCCATGCTTGGGGGACTAAAAATATCATGCTCATCAAAACAAGCTTCCCCAAGCTTAGAGCTTTCCATATCGTCATGGGAAGAAACATGGATAGTATTAATACTATAGCAGTTTATTAACATCCTCATTTTCAGAATTAGTTTCCTGGAGATTTTCAATATCAAAAGTAGTGTGCTCTTCTAAATCATAATCACTAATATAGGTAAAGGGCATAGGAAGATCATTGTACTCAGATTCATTATCATAATAATCATTAGGAGCAACATACTTACGGTTACCTATTGTTATCTCGTACACGTGGGGATATGCCTTTACCTCTTTCTTTTTATTCCCCCTCTTCTTCTTCTTCTTCGTTCCCTTCTTCTTCTTCTTCTCCTTCTCCTCGTTCCCTTCTTTAGGAGGGAGAGGCTTGATGGGAGGCTTCTCCACATAACCTGATTTATTTCCGTAAACAATGGAAGAAACTTGGGAGGATTCCTCCTTTTCATTAATAAGTTCAAAACACACAGCGGTCCTATCATATTTTGGCAAAGTGTCATCTTCTAAAATATTTTGTATGTAAGTATTTGTGTAGCAATTATCAATGCAATAAGAAAGACACCCATGCAGGACACTATTAATATCAAGAGCACTCATATCCACCAAAGAAGTTTTTCTCAATAACTCTTCACACACCAAAAATAATGTAAGTTCATCATGCTTATTAGGAGTGATTTCATCATCACAATAAAAATTTGCAGCACTCATGGGGTTCGAATTATCATTGGAGGAGCATTGAAAATTAAAATGACCCACTCTATGGCAATGTTCACAAATAAAAGGATAGAGGGCACAAACTTTTTCACCAAGATCATCTAGAGCCCTAGACCACTTTCTAGTTTTTTCATTCCTGTGATGGATACAATATTCTTCTTCAATTTTATTCTTTTCACAAGGTCCATGAACTCCACAAAAATTAACATGCTTATAGGAAATAGCATTCTCAGAAGTTTGAGCATGTTCATTGCAATCATTAAAAACAATTTCATTTTCCATGCAAGTGTCTTTAAAAGGTTCATGATACATGTACCAATTTGCTATAGGAACATTAATATGAGAAGCAAAGGCTCTATAATAATCGACCATAATTTGAGGATCAAGACCATATTTAGCACTAAGCTCTTGAAAATCAGCAGTTTCAATGAAAGAGTTAATGCATTCATATTCATAGTTTATACCTGGTTCTTTACCTTTGTCGTTCTCCCAATCTTCAGTATTCTCCTGAATCCGATCAAGAAGGTCCCATCTAGCTTGAACCTCCTTGCTTGTGAAAGATCCCTCCAAACATGCATCTAGATAGTCCTTGTGATGTCCTGAAAGCCTTGCATAAAAATTATTAATAATAACATTACGGGGGAGCTCATGAATGGGACATTTGAGCATTAATGACTTCAATCTCCCCCATGCTTGGGAAATACTCTCTCCATCACGAGGATAAAAGTTATATATGTAATTCCTATCAACATGCACTTCATGAGGAGGATAAAATTTATAATAAAAGAGAGGTACAATTTCCTCCCAACCAATGGATCGACCATTCTTCAGCATCTTATACCATTCTGCAGCTCTGCCCTTCAGAGATATAGAGAATAGCTTCCTCTTAACTTGGTCCTTTGAAATACCTGCATTCTCGAACAACTCGCATAATTCATGTATAAAGAGTCAATGATCATTAGGATGGACAGTCCCATCACCAAAATAGCAATTGTTCATAGCAAGTTCAACAATTTTCATAGGTATCTTGAAAGGAATACTTTCAGCAGGTGGATCACAAGCATCATTAGAGTTATCGCATATGGGAGATAAAGTATTATCAGAGCAAATTTTCTCCCCTAAAGATGGGAAGCTAAAAAGATCGTAAGAACTAGCTTCCCCAAGCTTAGACTTTTCAATAGCATTAGCAGTAATTGCATTCATACTAATAACATTGCTACTATCATGCAGATAAGGTTCCATAGGTTTTTTAATTTTCGCATCAAACAATTCATGTCTTAACTTAGGAAAAAGATTAAAGAGCTCACTGTTGTTTTCCATTATGCCTAACTAGTGAAAAATAAAAACAAGAAACAAAAAGATGCAATTGCAGGATCTAAAGGAAATAGCTTCGAGCACTCGCACACCGGCAACAGTGCTAGGAAATAGCTTAGTAGTCGGAGGATGTGAATACCTTTTACCTTACCTCCCCGGCAACGGCGCCAGAAAATAGCTTGATGTCTATGCACGCTTCTATTCCCGTAGACAGTGTTGGGCCTCCAAGAGCAGAGGTTTGTAGAACAGCAGCAAGTTTCCCTTAAGTGAATCACCCAAGGTTTATCGAACTCAGGGAGGTAGAGGTCAAAGATATCCCTCTCAAGAAACCCTGCAATTACGATACAAGAAGTCTCTTGTGTCCCCAACACACCTAATACACTTGTCAGGTGTATAGGTGCACTAGTTCGGCGAAGAGATAGTAAGATGCAAGTAATATGGATGAATATGAGTGGTAATAACAATCTGAAATAAATATGGCAGCAAGTAAACATGTAACAGAACTTGTTGGAAACGGTGTTTCAATGCTTAGAAACAAGGCCTAGGGATCATACTTTCACTAGTGGACACTCTCAACATTGATCACATAACTGAATAAATAAATGCTACTTTCTACACTCTCTTGTTGGATAACAAACACCATTCATTGTGTACGGCTACAAAAGCACACCTCAAGCCGGAGTAAACAAGCTCCACAACATCCGGAGTTCATATTTAAGTAACCTCTAGAGTGCATAATAGACCATTGCAATTTAGACCGAGTACTAACATAGCATACACACTGTCAACAATAGCTATGAAAGGGGGAATAGATCGCATCAATACTATCATAGTAATAGTTAACTTCATAATCTACAAGAGATTACAATCATAACCTACGCCAAGTACTACATGATGCACACACTGTCAACATTACATCATGGAGGAGGAATAGACTACTTCAATAACATCACTAGAGTAGCACATATATTAATAGTGATACAAAGCTCATGATCACATAAAGATCACACCATGGGGGAGAGAGATGAACCACATAGCTACCGATAGAGCCCTCAGCCTCGGGGGAGAACTACTCCCTCCTCATCATGGGAGACATCGATGGCGATGAAGATGGCGGTGGTGTCGATGGAGATGACTCCGGGGGCAATTCCCCGTCCCGGCGGCGTGCCGGAACAGAGACTTCTGTCCCCCGAAACGGAGTTTCGCGATGGCGGCGTCCCTGGAGTCTTTCTGGAGTTTCGTGAATTGGTATCGAGGTTTTAGGTCGCGAGGGGTCTTATAGGCGAAGAGGCGGCGCAAGGGGGCGCCTGGGGGTCCCACCCATAGGGCGGCGCGCCCCCCCTCCAGGCCGCGCCGGCCTATGGTCTGGGGGCCCCAGGCCTTCCCTCCGACTCTCCTTCCGTGTCCTGGTCCGTCTCGGTGAATTATGATGTTTGGGCTTCGTTTCGTCGAATTCCGAGAATGTTGCCCGAACAGCCTTTCTGGAACCAAAAACAGCAGAAAACAGGAACTGGCACTTCGGCATCTTGTTAATAGGTTAGTTCCGGAAAATGCATGAAATCATTATAAAGTGTGAGCAAAACATGTAGGTATTGTCATAAAACTAGCATGGAACATCAGAAATTATAGATACGTTGGAGACGTATCAGAGTGCTGCGAGGCAAAGTCAACGGGAACCTTACTTTTATCCTTGCTAGAAAAGCCTCAAGATTACGCGAGTGCTGCAGATAGCGAGGGTAAACAACTACACACTTAAAAAAAGACCCATGACCGGTACTTTAAACTAAAGAAGTACTCAAGAGCGACGCAGTCATCGGCAGGCTTAGTTCCACCGACTCGCTCAGAGGCTGCCGCCAAAACATACATCGTCGGTTGGAAGCAAAGTTGCACTTACAACGGGTTTCGCAAACCCGCAACATGAGCTGATCACTCAAGAAATTTGTTGCCGACAAACTTACATATACATCATAATACGGATGTAAAACGAGTAATTAAGATTTGCTCTATTCATACTAAATATTGCCAACGGCATTCGACGCAATTAAAAACAAAAGGGAGGTACATATATACACCTTCCGATAAATTATCTTAATCAACACATCCGAACAATCGGCTGCAGCAAAGCGTTGAAGTATCTACTTTACATCAGGAGCATAAACATTTTTCAAGACTCTTCTTCTAGAATCCTCGCTTCTTCGATTACCCTTGAACTATCTTCAAGCCTGTCAATTACGATGGTAGCAGGAATATGTGTTTTGGCAAAAAGATGTCCTATATTACCATCGGCAGTTGTGATGGCCATCAAATCTGCGGAAGGATGCTTTGACAGGACAAGGGCAAAAGCAGATTTAGCTCTAGCAACAAGTTGTGCGTGAATTAAGCCCCGAATTTTCTTGGTATTACTGAACTTTGACATCAAAGTCAGTAAGGTAGGAGGGACCTCATTCAAAGTAAACATTATCTTCCATATCACGCTCAAACCAGTATAGCACTTGTTAAAAAAAATCAGTGCATCTGTTGCACCCGATCTTGAAACTTCACGACAGTGGAAGCTTTTGATTGGTTCCTCCAGAAAACCTCATCAAAAGATGCAAGTGATGGGTTCGTTGCATAGAAAACAAAAAATTTCTACCGTGAACAAGAACAAAACCAAGATCCAATCTAGGAAAAGCCAAGATCTAATCTATGAAGATCGAAGCAACGAGATGTATGTGAGACTAACCCTCGAAGATTTCCAAAGCCTACGAGATTAGATCTCGTTGTTGATGTAGTCGATCATCCAGTGCTGCAATCCGGCAGCACTTCCATACTCGGTCGTGCGTACGGTGTCGATGAAGCCCGTCCTCTCCCCGTTCCAGCGGGCAGCAGAGGTGTGGTAGATCCCCTCGGAATCCCAGCAGCACGACGACGTGGTGATGGTGGTGGAGGAGAAAAGCTACAGGGCTTTGCCAAGCCGGAGCAGTTTAACGGTGGAGGGAGAGGGGCGGCCAGAGGTGCAAGGGTGGAAGGAGGGCTGCACCCCCTGCCCCTCCCCTCTTTATATAGGGGGGAGGGCGGTGATACGTCTCAAACGTATCTATAATTTCTTATGTTCCATGCTAGTTTTATGACAATACTCACATGTTTTATATACACTTTATATCATTTTTATGCATTTTCCGGTACTAACCTATTAACAAGATGCCGAAGAGCCAGTTCCTATTTTCTGCTGTTTTTGGTTTCAGAAATCCTACACAGGAAATATTCTCGGAATTGGACGAAACAAAAGCCCACGGTCTTATTTTCCACGGAGTCTTCCAGAACACCGAAGAGGAGACGAAGAGGGGCCACGAGGCGGCCACACCATAAAGGGGCGCGGCCCCACCCCTGGCCGCGCCGCCATATGGGGTGGGCCCCTCGGGCACCCCCTCGCGCCGCCCTTTCGCCTATATATTCCTTCCGTTGCGAAAACCCTAAAATATCAAGTCATATTCCACGAAGAGTTCCGTAGCCGCCGCCATCACGAAGACAAGTTTCGGGGGACAAAAGTCTCTGTTCCGGCACGCCGCCGGGACGGGGAATTGCCCCCGGAGTCATCTCCATTGACACCAACGCCATCTTCATCGCCGTTGTTGTCTCCCATGATGAGGAGGGAGTAGTTCTCCCCCGAGGCTGAGGGCTCTACCGCTAGCTATGTGGTTCATCTCTCTCTCTCCCATGGTGTGATCTTTATGTGATCATGAGCTTTGTAATCTAGTTGAATATGTAGATGTTACTCTTGTCTATTATGCACTCTAGAGGTTACTTTAATATGAACTCCGGAGTTACTCTCCACGGTGTGATGGTGACAGTGTGCGCATCGTGTGTGATTCCTTTATGACGTTGTGGAGCTTGTTTACTCCGGCTTGAGGTGTTCTTTTGCAGCCCTACACAATGAATGGTGTTTGTTATCCAACAAGAGAGTGTTTGAGAGTAGCATTTATTTATTCAATTATGTGATCATTGTTGAGAGTGTCCACTAGTGAAAGTATGATCCCTAGGCCTTGTTTCTAAGCACTGAAACACCGTTTCCAACAAGTTCTGCTACATGTTCGCTTGCTGCCATTTTTATTTCAGATTGCAATTACTACTTATAATCATCCATATTACTTGTATTTCACTATCTCTTCGCCGAACTAGTGCACCTATACATCTGACAAGTGTATTAGGTGTGTTGGGGACACAAGAGACTTCTTGTATCTTAATTGCAGGGTTGCTTGAGAGGGATATCTTTGACCTCTACCTCCCTGAGTTCAATAAACCTTGGGTGATTCACTTAAGGGAAACTTGCTGCTGTTGTACAAACCTCTGCTCTTGGAGGCCCAACACTGTCTACAGGAATAGAAGTGTGCGTAGACATCAAGCTATTTTCTGGCGCCGTTGCCGGGGAGGTAAGGTAAAAGGTATTCACATCCTCCGTCTACTAAGCTATTTCCTAGCACTGTTGCCGGTGTGTGAGTGCTCGAAGTTATTTCCTTTAGATTCTGCAATTGCATCTTTTTGTTTTTTGTTTTTATTTTTCACTAGTTAGGCATAATGGAAAACAACAAAAAAATTAGTGAGCTTTTTAATCTTTTTCCTGAGTTAAGACATGGATTGTTCGATGTGAAAATTAAAAAACCTACGGAACCTTATTTGCATGCTAGTAGCAATGTTATTAGTATGAACGCAATTACTGCTAATGCTATGGAAAAGTCTAAGCTTGGGGAAGCTAGTTTATATAAAAATAATCTTTTTTGCTCCTCAGCTTTGGAAGAAGTATTTTGCCTTGATAATGCTTTGTCTCCAATATGTGGTAATTCGAATGATGCTTGTGATATTCCAAATCCACCTGTTGAAAGTATTCCTTTTAAAATACCTATGAAAATTGTTGAACGGGTTATGAATGATCAATATGTAGGGGATGGATCAGTCCATCCAAGTGTTCACTTGTCTAAACTTACAAAACTTTGTGAGTTATTTGAGATTGCAGGTTTATCAAGAGAAAATGTTATGAGGAAACTATTTCCATTGTCACTTAAGGACAAAGCAAAGGAATGGTATAGGCTGCTGGATGAACAACCATCGAATTGGAAATAGCTTGAATCTCTCTTTTACTCTAAATTTTATCCTCCTCATGAAGTGCATGTTGATAGGAATTACATTTATAACTTTTGTCCTCGTGATGGAGAGAGTATTTCCCAAGCATGGGGGATATTGAAGTCACTAATGCTCAAATGTCCCATTCATGAGCTCCCCCGTAATGTTATTATTAATAATTTTTATGCAAGGCTTTCAGGACGCCACAAGGACTATCTAGATGCTTGTTTGGAGGGATCTTTCACAAGCAAGGAGGTTGAAGCTAGATGGGATCTTCTTGAAAGAATTCAAAGCAATACTGAAGATTGGGAGAATGACAAAGGTAAAGAATCAGGTATAAACTACGAGTATGATTGCATTAAGTCTTTCGCTCAAACAGCTGATTTTCAAGAGCTTAGTGCTAAATATGGTCTTGATCCTCAAATTATGGTCGATTGCTATAGAGCCTTTGCTTCTCATATTAATGTTCCTAAAGCAAATTGGTACATGTATCATGAACCTTTCAAAGACACTTGCATGGAAAATGAAACTGCTATTAATGATGGCAATGAACATGCTCAAACTTCTGAAAATGCTATTTCCTATAAGCATGTTAATTTTTGTGGAGTTCATAGACCTTGTGAAAAGAATAAAATTGAAGAAGAATATTGTATCCATCACAGGAATGAAAAAACTAGAAAGTGGTCTAGGGCTCTAGATGATCTTGGTGAAAAAGTTTGTGCCCTCTATCCTTTTATTTGTGAACTTTGCCATAGAGTGGGTCATTCTAATTTTCAATGCTCCTCCAATGATAATTCGAACCTCATGAGTGCTGCAAATTTGTATTGTGATGGTGAAATCACTTCTAATCAGCATGATGAACTTACATTATTTTTGGAGTGTGAAGAGTTATTGAGAAAAACTTCCTTGGTGGATATGAGTGCTCTTGATATTAATAGTGTCCTGCATTGGTGTCTTTCTTATTGCATTGATAATTGCCACACAAATACTTACATACAAAATATTATAGAAGATGACACTTTGCCAAAATATGATAGGACCGCTGTGTGTTTTGAACTTATTAATGAAAAGGAGGAATCCTCCCAAGTTTCTTCTATTGTTTCTGGAAATAAATCAGGTTATGTGGAGAAGCTTCCCTTCAAGCCTCTTCCTCCTAAAGAAGGCAACGAGGAGAAGGAAAAGAAGAAGAAGAAGGGAACGAAGAAGAAGAAGAGGGGGAATAAAAAGAAAGAGGTAACGGCATATCCCCGCGTGTACGAGATAACGATAGGTAACCATAAGTATGTTGCTCCTAATGATTATTATGATAATGAATCTGAGTACAATGATCTTCCTATGCCCTTTACCTACATTAGTGATCATGATTTGGAAGAGCACACTACTTTTCATATTGAAGATCTCTGGGACACTAATTCTGAAAATGATGATGTTAATAATTGCCATATTATTAGTACTATCCATGTTTCTTCCCATAATGATATAGGAAGCTCTAAGCTTGGGGATGAGGTGTTTGAAAATCCTTTTGCTACTGATGATTATATGTTTGATACATCTCCTTCTAGTAACAATGATGGTATGATTACAGATGAACACACTGTGGAAGATAACTATTCTATTTCTTATGATGACACTGTGCCTCCACTCTTTGACAATTATTATAAAGAATACTATGACATAGGTTATAATTACAGTCATCCTCATGAAACTTGTCATAGTTATGAAGGGATTACCCAAAACCATCTCTCTAATATACAACTTGTCTATCATATTCAAGTTCGTTATGGTGATTGTGATATTTTCAGTCCATCTACTATTGAGGATAAAATTAATTATGATTACAATATGCCTCCTATATATGATGATTATGGTGATGAGAATAATAATGATAGCTATTTTATTGAATTTGCTCCCACTACAATTAATAGTAATGACTATGCTTATGTGGAGAGTAATAATTTTATGCATGTAGCTCATGATAAGAATGTTTCATGTGATAGTTATATTGTTGAGTTTGTTCATGATGCTACTGAAAATCCTTATGAGAGAGGACAATATGGTTGTAGGGATTTTCATGTTACTAAAACACCTCTCTTTTTGCTGAAAATCTTGAAGTTGCGCTTGTCTTGTTTTCCTATGCTTATTGCATTATGCTTACATGACTTGTTTATTTACAAGATTCCTTTTCATAGGAAGTGGGTTAGACTTAAAAGTGTTTATTATTTGCTTTTGATGCTCTCTTTTGATTCAACTCTTATTTCTTGCGAGAGCATCATTAAAATTACTGAGCCCATCTTAATGGCTATAAAGAAAGCACTTCTTGGGAGATAACCCATGTTTTTATTTTGCTACTGTTTTGTTGTGTCAAGGTGCTTGTTACTACTGTAGCAATACCTTTGTATCTTTATTTTATTGCATTGTTGTGCCAAGTAAAGTCTTTGATAGTAAAGTTGATACTAGATTTGGATTTCTGCGCAGAAACAGATTTTTAGCTGTCACGAATTTGAGTTGATCTCTCTGTAGGAAACTCGTAAAATACTGAAAAAATTCATGAGTAATCCTCAGATATGTACGCAACTTTCATTCAATTTGAGCTTCTTCATCTGAGCAAGTTAAGTGCCTCGAAAAAATTCTTCTTTACGGACTATTCTGTTTTGACAGATTCTGCCTTTTATTTCGCATTGCCTCTTTTACTGTGTTGAGTGGATTTCTTTGCTCCATTAAATTTCAGTAGCCTTGGTTAATGTCCAGAAGTATTGGGAATGATTGTGTCCTTGCTGAACATATGAATTTTTGATTATGCACTAACCCTCTAATGAGATTGCTTTGAGTTTGGTGTGAAGGAAGTTTTCAAGGATCAAGAGAGGAGGATGATATAATATGATCAAGAAGAGTGAAAAGTCTAAGCTTGGGTATGCCCCCATGGTTCATCCCTGCATATTTCAAGAAGACTCAAGCATCTAAGCTTGGGGATGCCCAAGGCATCCCCTTCTTCATCAACAACTTATCAGGTCACCTCTAGTGAAACTATATTTTTATTCCGTCACATCTTATGTGCTATACTTGGAGCGTATGTGTGCTTTTATTTTCGTTTTGTTATTTTCATTCTCTGAATAAATCGGATCCTAACATGCTTGTGTGGGAGAGAGAGACGCTCCGCTTTTTCATTTGAACACTTGTGTTCTTCGTTTTTCACATTCATAGCGAAAGCTGACAGCCGCATCACTTATACTTATTGTTATTTGGTTGGAAACAGAAAATGCTTCATATTGTTTTGCATAATTTGATACTTGGCAATTGTTTTGAGCTCTCAAGTAGATCATGTTTAAGCTCTTGCATCATGTAGTTTAAATCTATTAATGGAGAACTACCGTAGAGCTTGTTGAAATTTGGTTTGCATGATTGGTCTCTCTAAGGTCTAGATATTTTATGGTAAAAGTGTTTGAGCAACAAGGAAGACAGTGTAGAGTCTTATAATGCTTGCAATATGTTCTTATGTAAGTTTTGTTGTCCCGGTTTTGTACTTGTGTTTGCTTCAAACAACCTTGCTAGCCCAAGCCTTGTACTGAGAGGGAATGCTTCTCGTGCATCCAAAACCTTGAGCCAAAACCTATGCCATTTGTGTCCACCATAACTACTTACTATGTGGTATTTTTCAGTCATTCGAAGTAAATACTTCATGTGCTACTTTAAACAGTTCAAAAGTTATTATCTCTTATTTGTGTCAATGTTTTATAGCTCATGACGAAGTATGTGGTGTTTTATCTTTCAATCTTGTTGGGCAGACTTTCACCAATGGACTAGTGGCACATCCGCTTATGCAATAATTTTGCAAAATGTGATGACCCAGCGTACCACTGCATGGTGTAGTACACAAGTCGTTGACATAACACAAGTGAAACACCGTTCCACTCATATTACATCTCTCAGAGTGGTACAACAGAAACATATGCGAGTCCAAGGTATTTCTATAGAAGTACACACGAACTGTTTACATAAGATCAACACAACCTCCTACTTTACAGTGAGGTAAAACTTCAAATAAAGCTCCAGAAGAACGACTCGTAGTCTATCTTATTGCTAACTCAAGTTCAAGAGCTACTTGGCTTGCTATAGAAATCTAGCTACTTAGGTGCTAGGATTAGGGAAAGGTTCCCTTCTATTACTAGTCTAGGTTTCCATTATAGCTGATACCGAAGTTGACTCCATTGACTTCTTTGATTGGATTCTTCATCTTGTTGCAGTTGACTCCTTTATCTTCGAGTTCCACGGTAGTTTCTCCTTCGGTGCCTTGATCTAAGAAGGGGGTTCAAATGGGATAGAATGAGTACGAGCGTACTCAGCAAGTTCATATTAGGAAATAGGTGTATCATGCAATAGCTACAGCCATAGACCAGAAAGTCATAGGCCAATGCAAGTTTTCATAAACATTTCTTCAAAAGGTTTATTTTATTCTGAAAACTATGCCCGTCAGTCTTCACAGGTTGACTAGAACTTCGTGGAGTTCCTTTCCTGCCGCGTTCGCAGTTCCCTTCCCGGAACAGGGAGTGACAGTCACAATTCAGTATCCTCTGCAGAGGTGCGTTACTTTTCCCATAAGAGAACTTAACCTTGTTGCCAACCAAGTCATGAGCTTGTCCACACTTCCTTTGGTGTGAGGTCAGGTATAAGATCCAAGCCCACACCGCCTTCTCCGCGACTGCAAACCCACCCTTTTGTCCACCCGCACACCTCCAGTAGACTTCCCCCAATAATACGGCTTTACTCATGGTGTACTTTGGACAATCCTTCATAGATCGTAGAGCCATCATCACTAATGGATGGGGATTTAAAAGGCCATCCCAACCTACGGCGAGTGCCTCCAACACCCCGCCGGCTCTACCAATCCGTTGGCGTGCGAAGGGAAAAGATACGGCTGGCTTCCCCAGAGCCATTATAGATCTCATGGTCAACGCGGTTTGTACGGCGCTAGAATCACCTGGACGGCATTGGTAATTAATCCTAGGGTGATATAACCCATTGCAATGGAACCTCCACCATATCAACACATACCATGGTTCCATTGCCCACCACATAGTCATATTCATAATTGTAAAATAATACTTTGGTTTTCAATGCATGAGTGATAAGTATAGTACTTTGCATATAGTTTGATAAAAATAATCAAATGACATGAGCAAGCGATGAACTTGCCTTTCTTGACTGCAAGATTATGCAGGCAAAAGCTTCGATACGTGATAACTCCAAATGCTGAAATACCATCATCGTCCGGTAAGGACAATGTTTAAAGAACTGGCAAAGATGCTATAATGCATAGTATGAGATGCAATCGTCTCGAGCATAACCTAACCTCGATGATTTGGAATGGATGAGTTGTAAAGCTTCTTTAGGGTTGGTTGCACTTTTAGAATGGTTCTCAAACAAGGTTCTTATTAGGGTTTGGTTATATTAGCATCATAATCAAATGATATAAGACATCATAACAATCATACACATAAAGAATAGTGGTGGAATAATATGTGAAGAACAGTTGTCAATTTTTAGTTCTACAGGACATGGTTGATGATTACTTCAAAAGAATAACTTTTGAAGAACATGTTGTTTAAGAAATAAGAAGTATTTCAAAGAAGGATTAGGGTTTCTAAGGGTTGATTGACATTTGTACTTCAAAAGAATAACTTTTGAAGAACAGGTTAAATAAGAATATGAACTACTATACATATGAGCTATGGCTTTCTAGGGTTTACTATTGGATTGATTTAGTTCTCTAATAGGAACTAGTTGGGTTCTTTAAGTAGAATGGTTTATATGTAGAAAGTATTAATAGGGTTATTACCATGGTTCCATATACATCATATCAAAGGATGGTTATTAAGATGGTTCCATAGGTTTGCTATTAGGTTTACTATGGCTTCACATTTGCTTCACTAAACAATCACTAATAGTTTCTAAGCTAAGTGACTTATCATTTCCTAAGTAGGGTTTAGTTGGATAGGAGCATGTTATGTAATTTGCTACACAAGGTTGGTATTAAGGTTCATCATTATAGTTCTACTAGGGTTTGATGGTTGAGGTTGATCCTAATGGTGTGGTATATAGGATTGATGATCAATGGTGCTAACATGTGGTAACAAGCTAGGGTTTATACCTAGGTGACATTAGTGGATCATATAGGTTTTAATTAAGAATAGGAACATGAAATGATAATCTCATGTGACTTGGTTTATGCTAGTAGATCATAAGTAGGCATTCATTGGTTTCTTATTAAGGTTCTATAGGTATAGATGAATCTCACATGATCACATGTGACATATAACTAGGGTTTTAGGGTTAAAGTATTTTCAAATGATCACATAAAATAATGGGATCTAGATTCTAACTTATAATAAAACTAGGGTTTCTAAATTATGATCCAATTCTTAAGGTAATGCTTGGTACTAGAATTAATGTGATTAAGTACTTTGCACAAAATTAATAATAGCCTTATCATTTAATTATTTTAAATGGTTTAAGAATTAAAATAATTACTAGTTAGGGTTTAATTAGAAATCAGGGTTTCCTAATTATTGTTAGGTTTTAAAGTATTTAACTTGTTAACTTAAGAATGTTTAAGTAAATAATTGAGCTACCAAAATGATATTGGCTTATAATATTTTCTTGAGTTCTTACTATTTAAAGAAAATAGAAAATAGTAATTTGCAAATTAGGGTTTATGAATTACCATTTATAATTAAGTTAATGAAAATATGATAAAGAAAATTAATCCTAATATTTTACTTAGTTACTGAATAGTTAAAATTTAATTTTGAAACTTCATTAATTATTGAATTCAAATTGCATGTTAAATAATTGAAATGGCATAATTAATAGGATTAAAAATAAGTGAATTTTTATTTTGACACACATTTTTGTTTTATATTTTATTTGAGTAGAGTTTATTTTTGTGAGCATTTTTATATATTATTTGCATTTTTCTGAGTTGAAATGAATTTTCTAGAATTTTGCAAAGTTTCAGTATTATTCTGGAATTTGAAATAAAACAAAAATACTAAACGTACCGGTTCGTTTCTAGTCTGAGACACTGACTGGTGGGGTCCTTTGACTAGTCTCCTGCCTCGTTGGCAGCTGACCAAGTCAACATGACCAGCGGGTCCACCTCCACGTCGACACCACCGGCGGCTTGACGCCGGCGGGTCAGAACGCGACGGCGACACCGGTTTCTGGCCTCCGGGATGCGCGAGTATACTTTTCCGGATCCCCACGCCCTACCGAACACGATGGTAGCGGTGGTTTGCCGAGAAACTCGCCGGAGCATCGCCGGCAACCATGTGCTGCGGCGGCGCACTCCGGCCAAACCTCGAAACGAAGCTAGGATGCGAGCTAGGAAGCGAGAGTTGGTCCAACAGACGCGCAGACTCACCCTGAACATGCTGGTGTGGTCGATGGCGTCGATGATCGCCGGAGACGACGGCGATTGATCATTTTTCCGGCGAACCCGAGTGAAAGGGAACGGTGAAATCCGCATGGCTCCGAGCTCCCCTCGATGCCTGATTGCTCCCAGATGCTCTACGCACCGAGGCGCACCTCCTCGGCCTAACGGTGGACTCCGGGGTGGTTCCAGTCGACGGCGCCATGATGGTCACCGGCGACCAGTAGAGGAAGAAATCGGAAGCTAGAATGGTTCCGAGGAGAAATGGATGAGCGGCAAAGGATTAGGGTTTCAACGCGGAGCTCCTGGTGGTTTTATAGCTCTCGAGGTGGTCCGGTTCGTCGGCTCGCCGGCGACAGAGGTGGAGATGCAACGGCGACGGTGTACTGAGTGTGGGCGTGAATCTTGACGCGAACGGATAGACTCGGACGCGAGAAGAGTTGGACGTGGCTCTGAGCTGGTCTGAGACGTCCAGGGCCATCCTTATCGCCGCCGAGGTCGTGGCCTACTGGCTCCGACGCGCTGTCGTCGTTGAGGAAGAAGACGAGAGGGACGTCTCTCTTCGCACGATTTCTAAAGCAAGCGAAACGGTAAGTGGTGTGGGCTGACTTCGTTCGCGGGCTGGGCTGGTTCTGGGCTGCGACGGCCTGCTACGGTGCTGGCAAGGTAAGGTTTTCCCTCCATTCTCTTTATTCAAATTTCTGTTTTTATTTCCTGGTTTCTATTTTATGATTTTAATTCAAATTGAATTATGTTTTGTTTTACAGGTTCTAAAATATTTGAACCTTAATATAATCTGATAATGATGCTTACTGTATCATTTTGTTGTTTAAATAAACATTGAATTTTTAATTAGATTGATATGTTGTGAGGTGTAATTACATAGAAATAAGTTTTAGATTTTTATCTCAATCTCCTTTTTCATTTGAGAACAAAATCTATTTAAGTGGTTTGAAGACTTATAACTTGTGCATAATGAACATATGATTAGGTTGAGCTAGTACTTAACAATATGCTGTGTTCCCATATTTATAATTATGGCTAGGGTTTAAGTTAAATGGTAATGAGAATGAGATGAATTCATCATTTTATGGGAAGGATTATTTCTTAGGGTTTAAGAAGATGGTTGGATTCACTCTATATTTAATAATCTTTCTTAGCAACTTCTAGCTTAAATTATTTGAGATAGATCCTATGCTCATCATGGTTAATTCAACTACTTATGTGAATACTATCTTATTTGGTTCACTAAACAAAGTATTTGGATAACAAAGTAGAATGGGATATTGATTTCATTCTACTCACCAAATGGCATTAGTCTTTAAGTATATATGGCTTGGTTTATACTTGTGATCCATGCTACACAAGTTAGGAAACAATATTTTATGTGGGGTGGATCCTATATGAAAGGGTTAGAGTTTTAGGAATACTTCACTAATTGAAGTATTGAATAGGCATGAGGTATGGCAGGGTTATATTTATAATCCAAAATGATACTTGGATTAAATGCAAAGATGGTCTAGGGTTTTAGTAGTGATCACCCAAGTGATACACAACTAGGTTTGAACTATGATCATAAGCTAGGTATATTTAATTGGCTAGGGTTATACCTCCTCACTTGGCTAAGATTCATGTATCAAGGCAATGCTAGGTTTGTCTCAAGTGTTTGGATAGGCAGGGTTTAAATACCATATCAATACTATACTATACAAGGCATGAGTATTGGTTTGGTTAATTACTAATGAGTTACTTATTATTTCATGATAAGAATGAGATCTATGGATCACATATATAGGTTTAACTTATCATCTATATTTATCAAGCAAGATCATGCATCATACATGAATCACTTATTCCTCACTAATATCTCTTCTTTAATACTTCTCTCAACACACTCACTTAGATTCTTAAGGTTTATGATCATCACCCAATTTGTCATGATCAAAGTATTGTCCTCATAACAATTCATTAGTTAATTATGGTTCTCTCTCCAAGATCAAGTATTGGTCCATATACTTGAGTATACATATGTAGCTTAAGCTCTCTGAGATAGGTAGGGTTTCCTCTAGGGTTAGGATCATTACCAAGTTGTAATGATCACAACAATTGCCTCTCTATATATGCTAGAAGAATAGGTTCTTACTTACCATCAAGTATGAGCTAGGTCAAGTAGGGTTTGATACTTGACTTATATTTCTTGTATCATTGGTTAATATCAACAAGTACCTCAATTGGATAAGGTTTAAATAGTGATCTAGGTTCTATTGAATGCATAATATAAGCATATGAATGATTCTCTCTTTTCTATAGGTTTAATGGTATGAGTTAGGAAACAAGGTTGGAATGGTCAAGGGTTAATGAAGAATGAATATGAGTGTTCTTGACTTGGTTCAAGTATTGTAGTTGAAAAGATATACCATGTGACTCATGGTAGGAACATTTCTTTAATAGAATACATGGATAAGATAAGTAAAGAATAGTTTCTTAATTAATTGTGTTCTATGGTTTATGGTTGAATAATTATTCACGTGTTGTTGTAAGGAATGTCATGTTGAGATCCTTTATAAGATCTTGTAGTTGATCCTTACTTAAGGTGTTGTTTGTTATTAAACTAATTCTATTTGATCTAGCCCATAGATCAAATCATCTCTACCCAAAACAAGGTTTTAACAAAGATCACAGTGAAGTTTATAGCGCTTGACTTGATGATCTACTTCAATTCCAGCAAGTCAAGTGAAACTTCGATGCTTGTGGTAAGTTTTATTTGAAGCGCGAAAATTCCCCGGATTTTCTATGCATGAATGCAATGCACACTTTGGTGTTCTCTCATTTTGTAGCCTCTAAACCTGGGATATTACAGCCTCTCCCCCTTAAACTGAACTTCGTCCCGAAGTTCGAACGCTCTCATGTTTCGGAATGTTGAAATGTCTTGAACAGATCACCATCCTTCAACTCCATGGTGATCACACTAGATATAGTGGAATATATCCCTTGTCTAGATCCTTCCTGGAGTCTTTTATGTCTGGCACTGATACTTTGTTCTATTCTATGATTTCTTCCAACACTCTAAGCTTATAGGCTTACTATCCAAAAATTCTTGGATTAAGACATCTTATTGTGTTAATGGACTTTACTAATGGTTGTGGTGACATCTTCCTATTTGGGTACTTAAAACTTGGTTCTACCAGCTGCGATGTAATATGGCACTATGGTGTACCAACTGCGATGTCCAAACCTTAATTATAAAAGATTCATTTAAGGTAGGGTATTGTTTTCCCTTACTACCATAATGAAAGTAATGGTACTTGGTAAGGTATTTACAATAGGCATGGTCCTGGTTGTTTAGTCCTACGAATGGATTAGACTCATTTAGTCCATCCAATCATGGCTTCTAGTTTATACTAATTATCTTCCCTTTGGTTTCTTTAGGTTCCATGAAAGGAATCTTTCTAATAATCATTATTTTTGGTATGATCAAACCCTTCGGTCTTTTATTTTCTTAGGCTTTGATTGTCCTCCGATATCTTCTTCATCCAACTTCATTATCTTAGACTTACTTGAGCTCTTCTGCTTCTGAGTAATTATTAATTACCCACTTAAGTTAGGGTCTAACCCTTACTTCTTCGGGATTTAAACCTCGGCTTCTGGTCTGACAACCTCCTGAGAGTACTTTTATATGGGTACTTCCCAACAACCTTATAAAAATAAGATCGGACTTCCTTTCAGTTCAGACCTTCTTCTTGGTCCATCATACTCCAAATATTATATCTTAATACTTCTCCTTCAGCCTTCCTCTCACCCTTGGAGTTTACTAATGATCTTCAAACTTCCTTTCTTCTAATCATTAAACTCCAAGGTTAGGTAGTTGGTTTAAGTCTGGTTTAGGTTTTTACTTTTCTAGAGTCTCACGAAGAATTCTTTGTGGTGTATCCACACAGTTGTGGGTATCCATTATGAATCCTCCGACTAAATATTTACCAACTACGAGATATCAGCTGTGAAATACTAGCTGCGGAATCCCTCTTTCTTTTAGGGTAAAGAAATGTTCAGGCTGTGGGCTATCTGGTACCAGCTGCAGACTACCTAGTACCAGATGTGACTTATTGGATACCAGATGTGGCTATGTTATGGTTTTAGGTAATATCTACCTACCAGCTGTGGCTACTTACATAGTTTTAGTTAAGATATACCTTACTTCACATACTTTCTCTTCATGATTATCCTATATCAGCTACGGTCTTATTATACCAGCTACGACTCCACTTGTCTATTTTCCTTCTTCTAGGGTTTGTTTTGCAAGATAACCACTTGTTGATACTATGAAAATAGTATTATAAGTGACTTCACTTGCATTCCCTTCTTCCATAATGAATACAATCCTATTTCTTCTGCTCCATATTCACTATTTTTCTCACTTCCATGATACTTCCATATTGAAGTACTCCTTCATTAAGGATAAAAGTGAGTTTGATTGGTCCTTCCTTTAGATTATTGTGGTTACTTCCCACAACTTTACTTCCTTCTTTAAGTGAACCTTCATCTTGTCTTCAAAATCTTCAGAATTCGTCACTTCCTCACACGAATACCTTTACCCTCTAGACCTATAACATCAAGTAAGAGCTTGATATTGCAACATGCATTTGCATATCAAAGTCAAACTTCATGTATGGATCTAGTCAATCAATGAAAATTCAAGAAAATCCAAGAAAATCCAGCTTTGTGCTTATAATACACATCCTTATATGACCTGAATATAATAATTGGGTAAGACATCCCTAAACATCAGGATCAGATGTGTAGTATATAACACCACATAAGATAGGTTTAGGTTGTGATACTTAGCACAAATACGTGAATTTCTACTATTGGTCTCAACATTTATCTTAATTGCACATTTGCAATGAGACAAACTTGAAACAAAATGGCCTGGGATAGTTGGAGTTAACCTAGTTTTCTTTGGAAGTACTAACAAAATAGGATACCATATATATGTGCTATTGAGAACTACTTCCTATAATACAATTAGTTCTAACATGTCTACTCTAAACACATGATTGTTTAGAATATACCACCTATAACTCTAGGATTTCTCTATGTGATATGCTCTAAATAAGCCTTCTTTAACTTAAGGACTATGGTTCTAACATACTTGGTACAGTTATTAGGATTTTAAGGCCTAAGCTTTCGAACTATTCCCTAAATCCTACTCCTTATCATCCTTTTGTTATCGTACTTATGATGTTCTACTCCATCATACCATGATTCTCAAGTGAATCATATATGATTATCAACTTTACCATCAAAAGTAGAGTTGTATAACTCCTATCACTCTTCCTTACCTCCTATGATTGACTCATCATAGACATATACTACCTTATATTACCTATCTCCCTTACTTAACATCAGTCATTTGACATTTTAAATGACTCTTACTTAACCATAACTTGCATTGGTATACTTCTTCCAATAGGATATCTTCCTTATGGTTGTATCCTCTCTTTGGACTACCATGTGTTGTATACCAACTGTGGTCTTCTACCACCCTTTATCTTAAGCTTCAAGGGTATTCTAATTATTTGGAATGAAGCAAGATAACTAATTAACTTCATTTAAGAAATATAGATTAGAAAGATTGACTCAAGTGTGTCAGGATTATTCTCAAGTGAATACCCATCTCAAGTCATAAGAATTTTTTTGTTTGGCTAAGACAACTTCCTATAGACACTACCAAACCTATAGGTCTCCTTTAAAGGGTTTTAATCCTAGGGCCAAAGCATTTGCTCTGATACCAGCTGTGATGACCCAGCGTACCACTGCATGGTGTAGTACACAAGTCGTTGACATAACACAAGTGAAACACCGTTCCACTCATATTACATCTCTCGAGTGGTACAACAGAAACATATGCGAGTCCAAGGTATGTCTATAGAAGTACACACGAAGCTGTTTACATAAGATCAACACAACCTCCTACTTTACGGTGAGGTAAAACTTCAAATAAAGCTCCAGAAGAACGACTCGTAGTCTATCTTATTGCTAACTCAAGTTCAAGAGCTACTTGGCTTGCTATATAAATCTAGCTACTTAGGTGCTAGGATTAGGGAAAGATTCCCTTCTATTACTAGTCTAGGTTTCCATTATAGCCGATGCAGAAGTTGACTCCATTGACTTCTTTGATTGGATTCTTCATCTTGTTGCGAGTTGACTCCTTTGTCTTCGAGTTCCACGGTAGTTTCTCCTTCGGTGCCTCCATCTAAGAAGGGGATTCAAATGGGATGGAATGAGTACGAGCGTACTCAACAAGTTCATATTAGGAAATAGGTGTATCATGCACTAGCTATAGCCATAGACCAGAAAGTCATAGGCCAATGCAAGTTTTCATAAACATTTCTTCAAAAGGTTTATTTTATTCTGAAAACTATGCCCGTCAGTCTTCACAGGTTGACTAGAACTTCGTGGAGTTCCTTTCCTACCGCGTTCGCAGTTCCCTTCCCGAACAAGGAGTGACGAGTCACAATTCGGTATCCTCTGCAGAGGTGCGTTACTTTTCCCATAAGAGAACTTAACCTTGTTGCCAACCAAGTCATGAGCTTGTCCACACTTCCTTTGGTGTGAGGTCAGGTATAAGATCCAAGCCCACACGGCCTTCTCCGCGACTGCAAACCCACCCTTTTGTCCACCCGCACACCTCCAGTAGACTTCCCCGATAATACGGCTTTACTCATGGTGTACTTTGGACAATCCTTCATAGATCGTAGAGCCATCATCACTAATGGATGGGGATTTAAAAGGCCATCCCAACCTACGGCAGTGCCTCCAACACCCCGCCGGCTCTACCAATCCGTTGGCGTGCAGAAGGGAAAAGATACGGCTGGCTTCCCCAGAGCCATTATAGATCTCATGGTCAACGCGGTTTGTACGGCGCTAGAATCACTGGGCGGCATTGGTAATTAATCCTAGGGTGATATAACCCATTGCAATGGAACCTCCACCATATCAACACATACCATGGTTCCATTGCCCACCACATAGTCATATTCATAATTGTAAAATAATACTTTGGTTTTCAATGCATGAGTGATAAGTATAGTACTTTGCATATAGTTTGATAAAAATAATCAAATGACATGAGCAAGCGATGAACTTGCCTTTCTTGACTGCAAGATTATGCAGGCAAAAGCTTCGATACGTGATAACTCCAAATGCTGAAATACCATCATCGTCCGGTAAGGACAATGTTTAAAGAACTCGGCAAAGATGCTATAATGCATAGTATGAGATGCAATCGTCTCGAGCATAACCTAACCTCGATGATTTGGAATGGATGAGTTGTAAAGCTTCTTTAGGGTTGGTTGCACTTTTAGAATGGTTCTCAAACAAGGTTCTTATTAGGGTTTGGTTATATTAGCATCATAATCAAATGATATAAGACATCATAACAATCATACACATAAAGAATAGTGGTGGAATAATATGTGAAGAACAGTTGTCAATTTTTAGTTCTACAGGACATGGTTGATGATTACTTCAAAAGAATAACTTTTGAAGAACATGTTGTTTAAGAAATAAGAAGTATTTCAAAGAAGGATTAGGGTTTCTAAGGGTTGATTGACATTTGTACTTCAAAAGAATAACTTTTGAAGAACAGGTTAAATAAGAATATGAACTACTATACATATGAGCTATGGCTTTCTAGGGTTTACTATTGGATTGATTTAGTTCTCTAATAGGAACTAGTTGGGTTCTTTAAGTAGAATGGTTTATATGTAGAAAGTATTAATAGGGTTATTACCATGGTTCCATATACATCATATCAAAGGATGGTTATTAAGATGGTTCCATAGGTTTGCTATTAGGTTTACTATGGCTTCACATTTGCTTCACTAAACAATCACTAATAGTTTCTAAGCTAAGTGACTTATCATTTCCTAAGTAGGGTTTAGTTGGATAGGAGCATGTTATGTAATTTGCTACACAAGGTTGGTATTAAGGTTCATCATTATAGTTCTACTAGGGTTTGATGGTTGAGGTTGATCCTAATGGTGTGGTATATAGGATTGATGATCAATGGTGCTAACATGTGGTAACAAGCTAGGGTTTATACCTAAGTGACATTAGTGGATCATATAGGTTTTAATTAAGAATAGGAACATGAAATGGTAATCTCATGTGACTTGGTTTATGCTAGTAGATCATAAGTAGGCATTCATTGGTTTCTTATTAAGGTTCTATAGGTATAGATGAATCTCACATGATCACATGTGACATATAACTAGGGTTTTAGGGTTAAAGTATTTTCAAATGATCACATAAAATAATGGGATCTAGATTCTAACTTATAATAAAACTAGGGTTTCTAAATTATGATCCAATTCTTAAGGTAATGCTTGGTACTAGAATTAATGTGATTAAGTACTTTGCACAAAATTAATAATAGCCTTATCATTTAATTATTTTAAATGGTTTAAGAATTAAAATAATTACTAGTTAGGGTTTAATTAGAAATCAGGGTTTCCTAATTATTGTTAGGTTTTAAAGTATTTAACTTGTTAACTTAAGAATGTTTAAGTAAATAATTGAGCTACCAAAATGATATTGGCTTATAATATTTTCTTGAGTTCTTACTATTTAAAGAAAATAGAAAATAGTAATTTGCAAATTAGGGTTTATGAATTACCATTTATAATTAAGTTAATGAAAATATGATAAAGAAAATTAATCCTAATATTTTACTTAGTTACTGAATAGTTAAAGTTTAATTTTGAAACTTCATTAATTATTGAATTCAAATTGCATGTTAAATAATTGAAATGGCATAATTAATAGGATTAAAAATAAGTGAATTTTTATTTTGACACACATTTTTGTTTTATATTTTATTTGAGTAGAGTTTATTTTTGTGAGCATTTTTATATATTATTTGCATTTTTCTGAGTTGAAATGAATTTTCTAGAATTTTGCAAAGTTTCAGTATTATTCTGGAATTTGAAATAAAACAAAAATACTAAACGTACCGGTTCGTTTCTAGTCTGAGACACTGACTGGTGGGGTCCTTTGACTAGTCTCCTGCCTCGTTGGCAGCTGACCAAGTCAACATGACCAGCGGGTCCACCTCCACGTCGACACCACCGGCGGCTTGACGCCGGCGGGTCAGAACGCGACGGCGACACCGGTTTCTGGCCTCCCGGGATGCGCGAGTATACTTTTCTGGATCCCCACGCCCTACTGAACACGATGGTAGCGGTGGTTTGCCGAGAAACTCGCCGGAGCATCGCCGGCAACCATGTGCTGCGGCGGCGCACTCCGGCCAAACCTCGAAACGAAGCTAGGATGCGAGCTAGGAAGCGAGAGTTGGTCCAACAGACGCGCAGACTCACCCTGAACATGCTGGTGTGGTCGATGGCGTCGATGATCGCCGGAGACGACGGCGATTGATCATTTTTCCGGCGAACCCGAGTGAAAGGGAACGGTGAAATCCGCATGGCTCCGAGCTCCCCTCGATGCCTGATTGCTCCCAGATGCTCTACGCACCGAGGCGCACCTCCTCGGCCTAACGGTGGACTCCGGGGTGGTTCCAGTCGATGGCGCCATGATGGTCACCGGCGACCAGTAGAGGAAGAAATCGGAAGCTAGAATGGTTCCGAGGAGAAATGGATGAGCGGCAAAGGATTAGGGTTTCAACGCGGAGCTCCTGGTGGTTTTATAGCTCTCGAGGTGGTCTGGTTCGTCGGCTCGCCGGCGACAGAGGTGGAGATGCAACGGCGACGGTGTACTGAGTGTGGGCGTGAATCTTGACGCGAACGGATAGACTCGGACGCGAGAAGAGTTGGACGTGGCTCTGAGCTGGTCTGAGACGTCCAGGGCCATCCTTATCGCCGCCGAGGTCGTGGCCTCATCGGCTCCGACGCGCTGTCGTCGTTGAGGAAGAAGACGAGAGGGACGTCTCTCTTCGCACGATTTCTAAAGCAAGCGAAACGGTAAGTGGTGTGGGCTGACTTCGTTCGCGGGCTGGGCTGGTTCTGGGCTGCGACGGCCTGCTACGGTGCTGGCAAGGTAAGGTTTTCCCTCCATTCTCTTTATTCAAATTTCTGTTTTTATTTCCTGGTTTCTATTTTATGATTTTAATTCAAATTGAATTATGTTTTGTTTTACAGGTTCTAAAATATTTGAACCTTAATATAATCTGATAATGATGCTTATCGTATCATTTTGTTGTTTAAATAAACATTGAATTTTTAATTAGATTGATATGTTGTGAGGTGTAATTACATAGAAATAAGTTTTAGATTTTTATCTCAATCTCCTTTTTCATTTGAGAACAAAATCTATTTAAGTGGTTTGAAGACTTATAACTTGTGCATAATGAACATATGATTAAGTTGAGCTAGTACTTAACAATATGCTGTGTTCCCATATTTATAATTATGGCTAGGGTTTAAGTTAAATGGTAATGAGAATGAGATGAATTCATCATTTTATGGGAAGGATTATTTCTTAGGGTTTAAGAAGATGGTTGGATTCACTCTATATTTAATAATCTTTCTTAGCAATTTCTAGCTTAAATTATTTGAGATAGATCCTATGCTCATCATGGTTAATTCAACTACTTATGTGAATACTATCTTATTTGGTTCACTAAACAAAGTATTTGGATAACAAAGTAGAATGGGATATTGATTTCATTCTACTCACCAAATGGCATTAGTCTTTAAGTATATATGGCTTGGTTTATACTTGTGATCCATGCTACACAAGTTAGGAAACAATATTTTATGTGGGGTGGATCCTATATGAAAGGGTTAGAGTTTTAGGAATACTTCACTAATTGAAGTATTGAATAGGCATGAGGTATGGCAGGGTTATATTTATAATCCAAAATGATACTTGGATTAAATGCAAAGATGGTCTAGGGTTTTAGTAGTGATCACCCAAGTGATACACAACTAGGTTTGAACTAAGATCATAAGCTAGGTATATTTAATTGGCTAGGGTTATACCTCCTCACTTGGCTAAGATTCATGTATCAAGGCAATGCTAGGTTTGTCTCAAGTGTTTGGATAGGCAGGGTTTAAATACCATATCAATACTATACTATACAAGGCATGAGTATTGGTTTGGTTAATTACTAATGAGTTACTTATTATTTCATGCACTACAAAGGAAGACATTTTTTTTGACAAATCACTTTCGTCATATTAAGGCCAATTTTCGTCAAGGATTACTTCGCGGTGACAAAATTTGATCGTCATGGGGTTCGTCAAGGAAGCTCCGTCATAAAATATCGGGGGTGACGGTATGCATTTTTCGTCAACGTCAAATGTTTGATGGTGACGACCTACAAATTCGTCAACATCAAAGGTTCATTGTTGACGAGACAGGTTTGTCACGAAAAATTGCAACTTTCGTCAATATCTAAATCTTGGGAAGCTTCGATTGGTCCAAAAAAAGCATACGTGGCCTTACATGTGGGTCCATTTGGCTTCGACAACATGGGTCCGACGGCGCCGACATGGATATCTGGTGGGACCCACAAAATATTATGACAAGCTGGACCCACAATATTCGACCGGTGGGATCCACAAAATTCAGACAAGTGGGACCAGGTTGTTGCCGACATATGGGTCCCAATAATGCTGACTGGTGGGACCCACAAATTCTGACAAGTGGGACCAGAAATTGGTGCCACGTGGTTTCATTTAATAGTGATGTTGTGACATTTTCCGTCACCTTTTGAATTTGACAAAATTTGACAGCATTTGAATTATTTGCGAAATTTGGGAAACAAAAAAACTGGCGAAATATCAAAAAGTAGACAATAAATATCATACTTAAATGGTGGCACAAGAAGTATATATGTCTCTCACAGACCGAAAGATTCATAAGAAAATTACAATTGGAACACAAAGAAATTAAAAGACCTAT
>NC_061513.1:217324523-217377634 GCF_022539505.1 Lolium rigidum | reverse complement strand
TGCTTGGATGAGCCGGGGAAGGAGTTGTGGTTTTGAGTTTGTGTTGAGCTAAGCAACTATGTGCCTGGAAGGAATTTCCTTTTATATGGTGTCACGGAGGTGTGCTTAGCCGACACCTATAGCATGCAATGTTGTGAGTGTGCTACCTGCTGCTTCAGCGCAAGTGCTTCGGGTAGATGCATCTCCCCTTGTGGATCGCCTTGGCACATGAAAAGATATACCCCTTCCATTTCTCTCTTTATTTTTAACATAGCCACTTGGCTTTACTACTTTTATTTTTTTCTTTGTTTGTTTTGCAGGTACAAGACAAAAGAAGAATAGAAGATATTTAGATAGGATTAGCTTAGTTTTCCTTTATGTATTCTATTCTTGTAATATTTGTAAGTTGTATTAATACTGGATATTGTAAATGACTTTGTAAATGTGCATTCAATTAATAAACATGTAATTTTCCCTATTCTTAAGTTTCTATTTAATTTCTTATTATTGTCCTATTCCTGATTCAACATTGTTTGAATTATAATTGGAAAGTTATAATCTGAATTCAAATTTGAATTCAAATACTTATTTGAATTTTTCTTCTATATTTTATTATAGATGATTGTTTGGAACCCAAATTCCGATTATTGTTTGCATAGTTCTCACTTATATTTGAGTCAAGTTTCACTTGCCTTTCTCACAAGTTCAGAAATCAACAAAGGTCATGTCAAAGTTTATCGCACTAATGTCGATGACCTTAGTCAATTCCTATCAACACAAGCGAAACCTTGATCTCTGTGTGTTTTAAATAAAAGCGCGAAAATTCCCCAGATTTTCTATGCATGAATGCAATGCACATATCTGTTTCCTCTATTTTTGTAACCCCATTACCTGGGATATTACACGAACCCTCCCCACAGGCCCACACCCACCCACCAACCATTCGCCCCATTAGCTCAAAAATACTCTCACACGCCAAAGCTCTGACTCTCTACAGTACTAGATCTGCTTCGCCGCCGGCATACTCCTCCACAGCGTAGCCTTGATCGTGTTGGCTGTCCACCCACCTGATCCGCTCCCCGCCGCCCTCGTCACCGACGGATCCAGCTTCACCGCCGACCTCGCCACCGACGGATCTGCTTCACCGCCGATTTCGCCACCGACGGATCTGCTTCACCGCCGACCTCGCCACCGACTACCTCGGCGCAGCGGCTGTATCAACTTCACCGAATCCCTTGCCAGCCAACCAGATCTGCTTCACTAACGCCCGCTTCTACTGAAACAGGAGTCGATTCATCGTCTCCCGCGTTCGCCGCCGGTGGAATGCAAGTTGCCGCCCCCGTCCACCCCGCCGCAGCTTGGTTAGTACGCTGGCCCGTTAGATCGCGGTGTTTCTTTAGCCATGTTTTGTGTAGTTATTTGCAGATCTCATATGCCGTTAACTTTCTTGATGTGTTGCTTCGCATGAAGTTTGTTTAAATATTGTACAGTACAAAAGCATTATCCGGTCGCAACCATCCTGTTCATTCTACTGACACCTGTGTGCATCCACATATTTATAGCCTTATACCCATTCATTTGCTGCCAACTTGTTTTTGTATCGCATGCTATTGTCGCACTTGCTTTTATAGTCATGCTATGGGCATTTCCAATACTGCTTGTTCTTATACCACGTCATTAGCTCACCGCTAGGCTGCTAGCTGTTTTCTCGTGTACTGCTATTCTCACCATTGCTTTTATAATCATGCTATGTGCATTTCCAATCTGCTTTCTATTATACCTCGTCTTTAGCTTATATAGTTATTGCTGCGTGCATGTCTGGTCTTTGTATTATCATAGACTGACTTGTCAATGTTATTTTTCCTAGGGATTGATCATGCGAACCACTTATTAGAACATCCAACATTAACAGTGGGGACGCTAGGGAAGGTTGGAATCTGAGTTCTTGGTTGGTAATTTTGGCAGTTTACTTCCGTTATTATCTATAACCTATATGCATTGTTCCTTATGCAAGAGATTAACACTTGGAACCCTGCCATAGCAATGCCATTCATGCTTTACTATGTTTCTGCCTATTTGATATGCTTGTCTTGGAGAAAGCTACGAAGGTGATTTGAACTGACATTTGGTCATTCTTAATGCCAGTTTACTTTATGTGGAAAACCTTGGCATTACCCTACTCTAAATACGAATGTCCGAAATTCGTATCTCATGCAAAGCAACATCTAGTTGGTTTTAATCGATATCTCGGTAAATATTGGCTTATTCATTTGGCGGCTCAAGTTTTTTGTTATTTGAAACCAGCTGACTTGGTCTTAAATGTGATATCTAAACACAGATTAAGGACAATGGAGCGAGGAGGATTAGCATTTCACTTGATGGCTGAACCTAAAATGACGAGGCATGTTGACCACGACTAGTGCACGCAAGAGAAGGACTGCAGTGAGCCGGTATGTGCTTAGTACATGCATCTTATCTTATCTTGTGCTTATTTACTGCTACATCTTTGTTATCCGATCTCTACATTGCGTAATACATGTTTGAATAGTTAATTGTTGTAACTATGTTTGCAATGTTACCGAATGCGGTTTTAATGAAGCGAGTCATCATTAGAAGATAGTCGCCAAAAAAGGATCTGTAGCGACCATGTGCAACATTATGATGTAAGTTTGTGCTTAGTACAAGTTCCATACATTGTCTTATTTATGCAACTTGTTATTATCTTATATCTACATTGCATAATAAATGTTTGCATAGTTCATCGTTTAACTCTTTTTGCATTATTATCAGAATGCAGTTTTGATGAAGCAATCTTCATTAGAAGTGAGGCCCACAAAAACTTCTGATGCATCTTCTCATAGCCGTCAACCTAGACCATTGCTTTCATCAAACAGTAAATATCTCAAGGTTGTACTTTATAAAAGACATGGTATTGCTGATATGTTGACAAAGAGTACACAAGATTCAATCAAGGCGATTGCCAAATGTCAACGTGTTATTGATGATGCTAATAGAAGTCCTCAATGATTCTATGTAATTTTTTTATTTGGGCACATGAATTGCCTTGTAATTTTCCTACTTGTTTTATTTGTGTATGTAATTGTGTGTATCATTGATATCAGATTTTAGGCTCATGAAATTTAATGCATGTTGACTAGTCAAACAAGTAGGGCACTACAACAGATTGGGCCGGCCCACTTACGGTAGTGTGGGACCCACTTTCATTTTGGGCCGGCCCGCTTCTTTAGTAGGCCGGCCCGGTTACACGATAGTGGGATCCACATGCTTATTGGGCCGGCCCACTATCTTGTTGGGCCGGCCCATTTGGTATATGGTGGTCCCACATGGTAAATGGGCTGGCCCTTTAATAGGAAGGTGGGACCCACATGTGCTTTTGGCCGGCCCACTATCTTGTTGGGCCGGCCCACTTGCTATATGGTGGACCCCACATACTAAATGGGTCGGCCCTTTAACGGGAAGGTGGGACCCACATGGGTTTTTGGCCGGCCCACTATCTTGTTGGGCGGCCCACTTGCTATATGGTGGACCCCACATACTAAATGGGCGGCCTTTTAACGGGAAGGTGGGACCCACTGTGCTTTTGGCTCGACCCCACTATCTTGTTGGGCCGGCCCACTTGCTATATGGTGGACCCACACACCAAATGGGCCGGCCCTTTAACAGGAAAGTGGGACCCACCTGTGTTTTTGGCCGGCCCACTATCTTGTTGGGCCGGCCCACTTGCTATATGGTGGACCCCACATACTAAATGGGCCGACCCTTTAACTGGAAAGTGGGACCCACCTGTGTTTTTGGGCCGGCCCACTTGCTACACGGTGGACCCCACACACTAAATGGGCCGGCCCTTTAACAGGAAAGTGGGACCCACCTGTGTTTCGGCCCGGCCCACTTGCTTCTTGGGCCGGCCCGATAGCCGTGAAGGTGGACCCCACATGTTAAATGGGCCGACCCATTTAAGTTTTGACCGATCAACCTTAGAGGTTAGGCCGGCCCACGTAACTAATGGACCAGCCCAGCTATATAGTTGACCGGTCAAACTATGTCAGCTGGCCCGGCCCGCTTAAGACGTGGCGAGGCCTCGTGTGGGCCTACCATCTACCACGGGGTTTCGGCCGGTTAACACCGTTAGCCGCCGATTAACGGCGTACGCCACGTGTCGGTTGCATGACGTCGGCGAGCCAACGGGCTCCCGGAGACACTCTGCGCAACGGTCCAATTTTCCGTGGCGGAAGGACGCCTAACGCGACGGACCAGAAAAAAACGTCGTTGGACTTTGCCTGACGCAGTTTCCACAACAGAACCCATATCGTCGGGTTAGGCCCATGGGCGACGAAAAATACCCCTTAGCGGAAGATTTTCAGACGTTGTCTATCAGAACTTTTCTTGTAGTGCATGCTTAATTTTTCATATTCATGTTTTAAACTTGTTTAAATCATGGTCAAACCTAGGATTTGGCCAAGATTCAAATGGGCAAAATTTTAAAAAAATCAAGGCACATAGTCTTCTTATGTCATATAGTAAGCATTCAATTAAGTTGATAAACAAGGTCTAGACATATTCAAACGAGAGAAATCATGTATCTACCCCCTAACCCTAAACTCTGTCTCATGAAGTCAAGCGCATGCATGAAGATATGTGGTTTTTGGTTTCAAACATGGAAATTTCAAAAACCCTCCCAAGAGCTTCATTTCGAAGTGATTAATTAAGAAGCATACATGCATGGTTACTTTTTCATAGTCATGTTTTAAACTTATTCAAATCTTGGTGAAACCTAGGATTTGACCAAGATTCAAATGGGTATAAAAATTCAAAAAAAAACAAAAAAGGTCTTCTTATGTTATATAGTAGGCATTCAATTAAGTTGATAAACAAGGTCTAGACATATTCAAACAAGAAAAATCATGCATGTATCTACCCCTAACCCTAAACTCGTTTCATGAAGTCAAGCATGAAGATATGTGGTTTTTGGTTTCGAACATGGAAATTCAAAAACCCTCCCAAGAGCTTCATTTTGAAGTGACTAAGAAGCATACATGCTTACTTTTTCATATTCATGTTTTTAACTTATTCAAATCTTGGTGGAACCAAGGATTTGACCAAGATTCAAATGGGTATAAAAATTCAAAAAAACACAAGGTCTTCTTATGTTATATAGTAAGCATTCAATTATTTTGATAAACAAGGTCTACACATATTCAAACCAGGAAATTATGTATCTACCCCCTAACCCTAAACTCTGTCTTATGAAGTCAAGCATGCATGAAGAGAAGTGGTTTTTGGTTTCAAGCATGGAAATTTCAAAAACCCTCCCAAGAGCTTCATTTTGGAGTGACTAAGAAGCATACGTACGTGCTTACTTTTTCATATTCATGTTTTAAACTTGTTCAAATCTTGGTCAAACCTATGATTTGACCAAGATTCAAATGGGTATAAAAAATGAAAACCAAGGTCTTCTTATGTCATATAGCAAGCATTCAATTAAGTTGATAAATAAGGTCTAGACATATTCAAACCAGAAAAATCATGTATCAAGCTACCCCTAACCCCTAATTAACTCTGTCTTATGAAGTCAAGCATGAAGATAAGTATGTGGTTTTTTGGTTTCAAACATGGAAATTTCAAAAACCCTCTCAAGATCGAGCTTCATTTTGGAGTGACTACGAAGGATACATGCTTACTTTTTCATATTCATGTTTTAAACTTGTTTAAATCATGGTCAAACCTAGGATTTGACAAAGATTCAAATGGGCATAATTTAAAAAAAACAAAAAATGAAAAACCAAGGCACATAGTCTTCTTATGTTATATTGTAAGCATTCAATTAAGTTGATAAACAAGGTCTAGACATATTCAAACCAGAGAAATCATGTATCTACCCCCTAACCTAAACTCTGTCTCATGAAGTCAAGCATGATGATATGTGGTTTTTGGTTTCAAACATGGAAATTTCAAAAACCCTCCCAAGAGCTTCATTTTGGAGTGACTAAGAAGGACATATGCTTAATTTTTCATATTCATGTTTTCAACTTGTTTAAATCATGGTCAAACTTAGGATTTGACCAAGATTCAAATGGGCATAAAATTAAAAAAAACAATAAAATGAAAAACCAATGCACATAGTCGATCTTCTTATGTCATATATATAGTAAGCATTCAATTAAGTTGATAACAAGGTCTAGACATATTCAAACCAGAAAAATCATGTATCTACCCCCTAACCCTAAACTTTGTCTTATGAAGTCAAGCATGAAGAGAAGTGGTTTTTGGTTTCAAGCATGGAAATTTCAAAAACCTCCCCAAACTTCATTTTAGAGTGACTAAGAAGGATACAAGCTTCCCTTTTCATTTTCATGTTTTAAACTTGTTTAAATTATCTTGGTCAAATCTAGGATTTGACAAGATTCAAATGGGCAAACATATGATAAGTGATGCAAATATCATTTCTAAGTGCGGGCAAACCAGCCTTTAGCTTAACATATTTCTAAGTACAAGGTTTCGGAAAATTGAGTGGGGGCGGCTGCCCCCCTTGGCTATAGTCCGGATCCGCCCATGCTATAGTTTGAGGCCATTTGGATGACGTCGAAAAAATTCTTTGATTAGAAATGGGGTTGTTCGAACCCCGTAGTTGGATTTTTTTGAACCTTGATCCGTAGTACTTGGGCAAAACCCTAGTTTAACCTATTTAATTATAGATTCGTAGGTCGATTTTTTTACGTACCTTTTTTATTATTACTCTACTATGCAGCACATATGTGTTTGCCCGTCGAGTGAAACTCGGAGGAAGAGGGATCACTCGGAAGGAGAGAAGAAGGAGGGAGAGCATTATGGTGTCTCCCTTTTTCGGGTGATGATGTTGACTGTTGTGCAGGGTTTGTCAGTGAGCAGGAGGTGCGAGCGAGCGAGCGAGCGAGTCGAGCGAGGCCGAGAATGAGAGAGATTTGTTTTTTTTGTGAGAGGGACAACCGAAGGATCCTGAAGGACCCAGAGACTTCCAATACGCATCCTGATGCGTCTTCTCTTGACAAAGAAAATGGCTGGGAGTTTGCGTACCTATTGCACGTGACTTGTGCTCACTGAAGTGTGGGACCTCACGCATGGGCACCACACGTAAGTGACAGACCTGTTGGTGTAAAAACTCGGTTGATTATTATAGTGCATTAGAACAAAGTTTCCTATGGATTCAAGGGTAGGAAATCCAAGTTAACTCATTTACATGACATTATTTTTTCCATGAAGCAAAGTTAACACATCTATCAATTGGTACATTTTGGAGTGACTAAGAAGGATCCATGCTTACCTTTTCGTTTTCACGTGTTAAACTTGTTTAAATCTTGGTCAAACCTAGGATTTGACAGAGATTCAAATGGGCGGAAAATTCAAAAAAAAAACAGAAAAATGAAAAACCAAAGCACATACGTAGTTTTCTTATGTCATATAGTAAGCATTCAAGTTGATAAACAAGGTCTAGACATATTCAAAACATACAAATCATGTATGTACCCCTAACCCTAAACTATGTCTTATGAAGTCAAGCATGAAGAGAAGTGGTTTTGGGTTTCAAACATGGAAATTTCAAAAACCTCCCAAAAACTTCATTTAGAGTGACTAAGAAGGATAAATGCTTCCCTTTTCATTTTCATGTTTTAAACTTGTTTAAATCTTGGTAAAACCTAGGATCTGACCAAGATTCAAATGGGCATCAAAAATAAAAAAATCAGAAAAATGAAAAACCAAAGCACATAGTCTTCTTATGTCATATAGTAAGCATTAAAGTTGATAAACAAGGTCTAGACGTATTCAAACCAGACAAATCATGTATCTACCCCCTAACCCTAAACTCTGTCTTATGAAGTCAAGCATGCATGAAGAGAAGTGGTTTTTGGTTTCAAGCATGGAAATTTCAAAAACCCTCCCAAGAGCTACATATTGGAGTGACTAATAGAAGGATAGATGCTTAATTTTTCATATTCATGTTTTAAACTTGTTTAAATCATGGTCAAACCTAGTATTTGACCAAGATTCAAATGGGCATAAAAATTCAAAAGAAAAAAACAATAAAATGAAAAACCAATGCACATAGTCATCTTATGTCATCTAGTAAGCATTCAATTAAGTTGATAAACAAGGTCTAGACATATTCAAACCAGAAAATTCATGTATCAAGCTACCCCTATCCCCAAACTCTCTCTTATGAAGTCAAGCATGAAGAGAAGTACGCGGTTTTTTGGTTTCAAACATGGAAATTTCAAAAACCCTCTCAAGAGCTTCCATTTTGGAGTGACTACGAAGGATACATGCTTAATTTTTCATATTCATGTTTTAAACTTGTTTAAATCATGGTCAAACCTAGGATTTGGCCAAGATTCAAATGGGCAAAATTTTAAAAAAAATCAAGGCACATAGTCTTCTTATGTCATATAGTAAGCATTCAATTAAGTTGATAAACAAGGTCTAGACATATTCAAACGAGAGAAATCATGTATCTACCCCCTAACCCTAAACTCTGTCTCATGAAGTCAAGCGCATGCATGAAGATATGTGGTTTTTGGTTTCAAACATGGAAATTTCAAAAACCCTCCCAAGAGCTTCATTTCGAAGTGATTAATTAAGAAGCATACATGCATGGTTACTTTTTCATAGTCATGTTTTAAACTTATTCAAATCTTGGTGAAACCTAGGATTTGACCAAGATTCAAATGGGTATAAAAATTCAAAAAAAAAACAAAAAAGGTCTTCTTATGTTATATAGTAGGCATTCAATTAAGTTGATAAACAAGGTCTAGACATATTCAAACAAGAAAAATCATGCATGTATCTACCCCTAACCCTAAACTCTGTTTCATGAAGTCAAGCATGAAGATATGTGGTTTTTGGTTTCGAACATGGAAATTCAAAAACCCTCCCAAGAGCTTCATTTTGAAGTGACTAAGAAGCATACATGCTTACTTTTTCATATTCATGTTTTTAACTTATTCAAATCTTGGTGGAACCAAGGATTTGACCAAGATTCAAATGGGTATAAAAATTCAAAAAAACACAAGGTCTTCTTATGTTATATAGTAAGCATTCAATTATTTTGATAAACAAGGTCTACACATATTCAAACCAGGAAATTATGTATCTACCCCCTAACCCTAAACTCTGTCTTATGAAGTCAAGCATGCATGAAGAGAAGTGGTTTTTGGTTTCAAGCATGGAAATTTCAAAAACCCTCCCAAGAGCTTCATTTTGGAGTGACTAAGAAGCATACGTACGTGCTTACTTTTTCATATTCATGTTTTAAACTTGTTCAAATCTTGGTCAAACCTATGATTTGACCAAGATTCAAATGGGTATAAAAAATGAAAACCAAGGTCTTCTTATGTCATATAGCAAGCATTCAATTAAGTTGATAAATAAGGTCTAGACATATTCAAACCAGAAAAATCATGTATCAAGCTACCCCTAACCCCTAATTAACTCTCGTCTTATGAAGTCAAGCATGAAGATAAGTATGTGGTTTTTTGGTTTCAAACATGGAAATTTCAAAAACCCTCTCAAGATCGAGCTTCATTTTGGAGTGACTACGAAGGATACATGCTTACTTTTTCATATTCATGTTTTAAACTTGTTTAAATCATGGTCAAACCTAGGATTTGACAAAGATTCAAATGGGCATAATTTAAAAAAAAACAAAAAATGAAAAACCAAGGCACATAGTCTTCTTATGTTATATTGTAAGCATTCAATTAAGTTGATAAACAAGGTCTAGACATATTCAAACCAGAGAAATCATGTATCTACCCCCTAACCTAAACTCTGTCTCATGAAGTCAAGCATGATGATATGTGGTTTTTGGTTTCAAACATGGAAATTTCAAAAACCCTCCCAAGAGCTTCATTTTGAAGTGATTAATTATGAAGCTATTGACGTCAGAAACCCACTGGCGGGCAGCGACGGGAAACACAGTAGAGCCGGGAACAACTAGGGCTGCGGCTGGCCCCAGTCCCTCAGAGCGACGGCCCGCAAAGCCTCCTAGTCACACGTCCGATGCTATCGCAAGGGCGTGCCACACTGACCTATACCTGGTCGGGGAAGGTGTTGGATGATGCCTCGCTTAGTTTCCTGCATGGCATACACGTAAACATTAAATACGAGCCTCGATCGGCTCTCGGAGTTATCTCGTGAATCGGCTCAAAGAGCCGATCCACCCCATGATTCGAACAAGGTGTCCGAATATATGGTGGTCCCGCTTGATCAAGATAAAGCTGATGAGATCTACGACGATTTAGGGTTTTCACCGCATAATCGGATCATCCTACTCACGAGTTGGGCCTCGCGCCGCGCACGGTGATCGTAAGCCGATCCTAGACAAGGCCTAAAAACCAACACGAGGTTGATCCCCGGAACATCCTTTCTAGGGCTAGCAAACGTCACCCTACACGCCGTTGGATCCTCCAACCCTTTGTAAGGCCTAACTATTGCGGATGTTAAACTAATCCTTGTAGAACAAGGAGCAACCGTAACGGATCGGATCTACTAAACTATGATCAAGAGGGGTGCCGCCCCTACACCTGAGATAGGTGTGAGGGCGGCTAGATGCATGCAGGGTCGCACTACGACAAGCATATGATACGAAGAACAATGCTAACCCTAACACATCTGAGATAACTACGTTGCTCGCCATCAAAAGCGCTTCGACTACGAGCAACGCATGAACAACGTGGGCAGGCTTGTGCTGCCTAGATCGCAAGATGCGATCTAGGCAGCATGATGCTTACCGGAGAAACCCTCGAGACGAAGGAGTCACTACAAGGAATTGGGTCTATTGCAACAACAAAAAATGTTGCGATAGATGCCATTTTGTGGCAATATGCACCTATTGCCACAAAATAGCGTTCGTTGGCAAGCGTTGCAATTAAATGTATGGTAATAGGATATTGCAATGAAAACGCAATCGTGGCAACAAAGTGCTCTATTGCAACAATTATGTGGGAAGTTGCCACATTTTTTCCTGTGGCAATACTCACTTATTTCTACAATTCGGTTTGACGAGATAGCTTAACACAACATGCAACCAAATCGTGGCGTCTGACAGGTTGTGGTGATAGACATTTGTGGCAATAACCTATACCAACGACCTAAGTTTCGTGGCGCACGTCCTTTCGTGGCAATAGCGAACCGTGGCAATAACCTATAGTAACATCTTCTGATTTGTGGCATTAGCTATTTGCCACGGACAACTACACTCGTGGTATTAACTTATGGCGTCAAATATTCCACTCGTGGCAATAAATAGATATGGCAAGGGTCAATTTTTTTGTGGCGGGAAGGTGGTATTGCGACAATTTGAACACTTGGTGGCGATACTCTATTTCAACAAAATCCAATTTCATGGTGCCAAATCACAGCGAGGGAAATTTTTGTAGGAATCATACATTTAGTATCCGAAAATACATATTACACTTTCTAGACATAAGAAATCTAACTAGGTCAATAAAAAACTAATATACATAATAATTCTTTTTTAGGGTCTTTTAGAGGTAAGAAATCTAATTAAATGAATAAAAACTTGATATCCATAATAATTCTTTTTTTCATGGTCCTATGCAAAGCTTCAAGACATGTGTGCTCCATGTGATCTTCACTTCAATCTACTTCACTCATATATTTCCGTTCTGCAAAACATAGAGCAAGCATAGTAAGTTATATAATATAGAGGTTTGCATAAAGTGATTAATTAGTTTGATGCAGTTTTCCATCTGGTTAGACAAGTTAGAATTATCGAGGTGGATGCACATAAGTGCATAGTGGTGTACTGCATCATGGGATCTGGGAGATGGTTATGCTACGTCACCATCTTACCAGAACTACTAACATATGTTAGGCTGAAATTTACTTTTAAGTTATCAATTATGAAAATATAAGTAGGCTATTTCTCTAGATGCATAGGCTAAAAAAAGTAGATGGTCCATCCAAACATTGGAAATTATCACACTCTATGTGTTCAGCTACAAGTTATGTGTCATGGAGAACTAATTACACAAATGAACTTGCATCTTTCTTATTATTTCTTTTCCATCACCTTATGTTGAGATAGTTAAATAATTTCCATGCTTTGGGAAACAAATTCTATCATCACAGATTGCGCATGTACAAGGAACATTTTTAGTCATCAAAGTCACTACATTATAATGTTTCAATTACCTTCGATGGATGACTGGGATGAGTTTTAGCAGCTTACACAAATTGGTTAGAAGCACACATATGTTGTCATGTACCCAAAGCCACACCATTATTTGAGGTCTGCATGTACCTGCGAGAGTAAAATTAGCATGAACATCATTAAAAGTAAAATCCAGAAGCCCCTTCTCAAGTCATCTCTAGCCTGATCTTAATTAGAAAATTTTGCTGTAACTTTTTCTCATCTATATCTCAATCTATGGCTTTAAACTTTTTTCTATCTGATAAGTAGCTACGCATGTCTTCTGAATTTCCGCGGTTGACTCGGACACTTCTTCACATCACTTGACCTCCAGTAAGGTGCCGCACCAACCTTCCTACTCCAGCATGGACTTTCTGAATACACAACATACACATGACAAGAACCTTCCTTTTAAAATCTGGCCAGGAAGCATACTACAAAGCTAGGTTGTTGGAGTTAGCCCTCCAAGTAGGATCATGTGCCATGATAAGATTGATTGTTTCTCAGTAAATTTGGCTGGTACTGTCTGATTTCTTGAACCCTGATACATAGCATAAGCAAATTTTAGTTTTTCTACTGTGGTGACCGTGGGAAGAGTAATTAGATAAACCATACATGATATCCAAAAACATTGTTAATTGATAAGATGAAGTAGAGACATAACTCAAAAGGAAATCAAAGTTCAAACGTTTCCTAACTTCCACTTGAATACAAGAACCAACCATTCTGAAGTGTATGAACTATTTAGATGCATAAATAAAACTGAACAGGAATTACTGAAAAGTACTTAGTTCATCTCAACTGAAGAAAATGTAGCATCAGCAAAGCTAGTATAAAACTGATGATAACCGTGTATGTGAGAGTCCACCTCAATATGCATAGGCTAAACCACTCAAGTACGAGTCATTTAGGTAGGGAAAAATGTTATATGCAGCTAGTTGCAACTGCAGGGCACACTACAGATCCAGAGATTTAGCCCTATCTAACTAGGATCCAGAAGCAAATATTAATTTGCATTTTTCAATCACTAGGCAACACATATGTGGAGGGAAAAAACGAGAATAATAGGAACCGAGGCAAAGTATATGAATCTAGCTGGAGCCTGCACATAACACTACAGATCAAGTGATGTTGACAAATTAAAACCGTCTATAGTACAGATGATCAATTTGCAATCTCACCTACATTAGATCTAGAGGGAAGACACAGAAAGAATAGGGACAGGGGAAATCTCACGTACACATGCCACGTGAAGCACTAAAGGAAATCAGATAAAGGAATCAGATCCAACCTGAGGTCCTAGCCACGCAGAGAGATGGCAACTAAATCTATTCTTCCGACGGCTCGAGGATGAAATAGAGACAGATGAGATCCCGCCGCCCGTTTGTCTTGCTCCATCACATTTTGAGTTTTCTTATCCAGATCCACCCTGACAATGGAGAAGTTGACCACCACGGGGCACATACCTGCGGGGATGGAAGCCGGCGGCGGGGACAGGGGCCGCCCGGGGCAGATGCAGACAAGGGCCCGAGTGGTGGACGACGGGGCCGAAGTGGGCGCCGTCGATGGGGAGGGGGCGGCGCGTCGCCTGTGTAGCCTTGGGCGAGAGCGGTCGGTCGATGGGGAGTATTACTGAGTACTCAGTATATTAGTTTAAGGAAGTTTTATGGTGGTGTCTAGCACGAAACTGAATAGTTTTGGTGGGAATCCACTACAAATATGAGTTAGTTAGCGGTAAGACGAAATTTTTTAGGCGACTTTAAATTTCAATAGAAAATTGGCTCTAAGTTTTGGAGGGAAAACACAATTTCGCCTTGGATTTTCATATTTCTGCTGCTGCAGATAATACCGTATATGTCCTACATTAACTATAATAAATATAGTTTTCTTGTCAGAAGAAATTAAAATTATTTCATGCTGACATGTAATCTCATTTCAGCAATATCCCAAAGTATAACAATAATAAATCTGTTAGATAATCTTTACTATTTGTTTTGGCTTTTTTCTATCGTATCAATAGTTCTGTCAGCTAAAAGAAAAATAGATCTTGAGTCGCCGCACGGCGGCGTGCGCACGCGGTGTACAGGTCGGGCCGACATCGCCGCCTTGAGTTACGCCACGGCGACGCGAGCATGCAATGACCGGGCCGGCCAACAACGCCTTGAGTTGCACCACGGTTGCGCGAGCACGCATCATCTAGGATGGCCGATGTTGCCTTGACTTGTGCCACGGCGGCGTGAGCACGCGGTGTCCAGGACGGCCGACATCGTCACCTTGAGTTGCGTGGCGCGAGCTAGTTAAGATGAAGCTAGTTACAGTATGACAACAAAGCTTCTCTAGCTGAATAGTTTGCACTCTCTACTTTGTAGATGAGATGGTGAGTTCGACATAAGAGAAAGTCTATTTTACTGCTTTCTGTTGCCGCCTAAGTAGTGCCCAACAAAAAGAATCGTTCTAGTTGCCAGCATAAAACTAAAAATATTGAAATATATTAAAATATAACATTAATCCGGTTTGACGTGTGAGCCTTCTAAAAACGTTGCAATAATATATCCAAATACGTCAACAACAAAGTGTTGTAGCGATAAGTGCGAAATATTACCACACCTATATATTTTGTGGCAATATCTATTTTCTATTGCCACAACTAAAGTACTTCTAGCAATGGAATGAATTCGTGGCAATATATCCAGACACTTGCCACAAATGGAAATTTAGTTGCAATATTTATTTATATTACCACAAAGGGAGGACCTTTTGGTAATGGAATTAAATTGTGGCAATATATCTAGACAATTGCCACAAATAGTAATTTTGGTGCAATATCTATTTTCTATTGCCACAAAAAAGACTTTCTAGCAATGGGAAAAACAACGTGGCGATATTTCCAGAATATTGCATCGAATTGTCGTTCTGTTGCAATAACCGTGTTATAGTGCCACAAAAGAAGACCTTATGGCAATGGAATAAAATTGTGGCAATATATCTAGACTATTGCCACAAACCGTCATTTTGTTGCACTAACTAGCCTCTATTGCAACAATTTGATGGGTTAACGCAACACTGCAAAACATGTGGTAATACACGCTCCTGTTACCACAAAACCAAACTTCGTGGTAATATTGCGAATTATTGCAACAAAAAATTGGCGTTGCAACAAATTTTGTTGCAATAGACCGGATTTCCTGTAGTGAGTTGGCGATGCGCCGAGATTTGTTTGTGTTGAACGTTGGTTGTTGTTTATTCCAAAAACCCTAGATACATATTTATAGTCCAGGGGACTTTCTAATTGAGGCGTGCACCTAACCGTGCACGGGCTAAACTCTATCTGTTAATTCCAAACTAAGATGCGATCTACTATATTACAGATACACGGGCAATCTAGCCCAAACTCTTCGCGCAAGGCCGCTTCAAAGATGCTCCACGCGTGTAACCTTTAAGCCCATCTTCACTTACGGCCCTTCTCCTGATTTGGCCAAAATCTGGTGATAACACATGCCCCCCTGGTTTTGGTAATGATAATTTCAAAACCACTCTGTTTTTTCTTCGAAGGGTCATGTCGTGGCAGAGCAGAACCGTCGCAGAGTCTTTCATCATGATGACTTGTTTCCTCAACTTTTCTGCACGATTTGACAGTTTTGGCACCACCTCCTCGGAAACTGTTCGAGTATTAAATCTTTACTCTATCTCCTTTTATTTAACCGCATCGAACAGTTCTCCTCTTCACCCCCTTCGCATTAGCACCCCAAAAAGCCCTCCTCTGCCACCATGTCTTCTTCTTCTTCTTCCCCCTCCTCTTCATCGGGTCTCTCCTTACGTGTCCTCTCCCCATCCGAGAGTCGACACCCGAGTGGGGTACGCAGGCGGCGTATGACATCCTTGCCCCAACAAGCGTGGGACAAAGAAGACCACGACTCCTCCATCCGGTCCGAGGATGACAAATCCTTAACCGATGGGGAGAGTGACCTCCGCTTCCTCGCCGACGGGGAATCGGAGGAGGAGAGCGATGACGATCGCTTCTCTGCGGCAGACTTCACCTCCTCCGAGGAGGAGGAGGAGGAAGAGGAGGAGGACAGCTCCTCCGACGAGCCCCCGGCCAAGCGCTTTTGCCCCTGGCCGGGGAACCTCAGCGACTTCGACAGCGACGACGACGCTGACGAGGAGGATGAGGACAACGAAGGCCCCCGCCGGCCGCCGGCCGGAGCAGCGACGACGAGCCGGCGAGGGAGCAGCGCCGGCGCGCGGCGATGACGGCGACGACGAGGGCAGAAATGGCCCGTAGATAGGATCCCTAGAATAGGATCAGCAGTAGTAGATGGGGCAATGTATCCCCTAGCAACTCCTTTTGAGAGCGATTTTGGCTCTTTGTGTAAGAAATCTGGCTATCAATGAAGAATTTCCCTTAATTTGATCTTGCCGATTCCTTGTATGCTAATTTAGCCGATTTCTCCTCATCCTGGCTTTGCCGATTGTTAGCTTAATCGATGTTCAAGGAGCCGATGGCAACACATAGGTCCTTCATCATAACCTGCGGGATAGGCCAAATCAGTCATCCCTTCAAACGGTAGCTGCGAACCTAACTTGAATTCAGATCCCCAAACTTCCAACTGAACAGATCCGAACCGCAGTCACTGAGCGTAGTGCTGGATTTAACGGCAAAACTCCTGAAAAAATGCCTGATTTCATCATTAACTTTAGGTTTCAGACACTTTTCTGCCAAATCTCTCTCTTCCAGATCCTCTTTTTCCTTCAGGAAAGCTCTAGGACGGTTTCTGAATCAACTCGAATGTCGAAGCTGCCACTTCTGCAGAACAGGTATCATTTGTCCACAAATTCCCTTGTGATAGTCTGCAGTGATGTTTATAATCCTGCTCTGTTTTCTGGCAGCAACCATCTCGTAAAATAAAATTGAGATGCAGAGCCAGCCGATTTCAGCAAAAATCGGCTCCCTATAGCAAAGGATCCTTCAGGGCAAACTGCCCCCCAAGCCTCAGTCAGAGTGAGGACAACAGTGAGCCGACCAACTCAGCCATCCTTGGTTTCCAACTTGTAGAGCAGGGCCAGCCGACCCCAACAGAATCGGCCCCCAAGAGCAGAGAACCCTCAGGGTGAGCTGCCCCCCGAGCTTCTTCAATTCTTGCGCCTTGCTGATCAGATCGGCTCATCATCTTTGGCAGGCTGATGCAACTTCCGGTGAGGATGTTTTGAATTTCTGATGCCCTTCAACACTTTGGACGTAACAACCTCTGAAAGTGACAGCTATCAAGTCGCCACCTTGGCCGAGCCCCCGGAGCGGAAACGCCACAGCCGATTGCTTCGTCATCGGCTATTCTCATAGTCCTAGAAGAGATATGCTCCCTTCGTGGGCTCACCCTTAACCTGATCTACACGTCCATGCTGCTCTTGTTGTTGGTCAGGTTTGTGATCCCTCAGACTTGTTCCAGCTGATATTGCGGACAAACATTAGCGTCTTCAATGAGAAAACGGCAATTCTGGTCACCAAAACTGACGCTTCTGCTGGCACTGCTGAGCCTCTTGAGTCGATGACCATGCATCGGCTTTTTATCCTTAAGTCGATGTCTGCGCATCGGCTGTGTTTAAAAATTTTAAATTTTTTACGGCCGATTTACTCCTGTAACGGCCCCCATACTTCATCAGAGAATAGATCTCGAATTGCTTCAAACTTCGTATCCTCGTGTCTTGTCCCTCTAGGTGCCCCCCGAGCCGATTCTGTCAAAAAAATTGATGGTATCGGCTCTTCAGGTACCCCCTGTTGGATTAAATGCTGAAGCCAGGCAGAATGGATGGTGAGGATAATTTTGGCCGATTGCTGGAATCGGCCTCCGCGTTGCTTGCTTGATGAAGGTTTTGTAATGTTCCTCCATAAATTTTCTGGGGCCGATCCCCTGGATCGGCATCGCCACGTTCGTCCATCGATGTTTGCTTTTATTACACGGTCAGGCCTGTGGATAAAACCAGCCTAACCCCGTTCTTTGTCACATCGATACGCTCACAGTCGTCCAAATTGATGCCTGAGAGTGGCTCTTGGCCTGATGTCTCCCAAACGTCCATGCCAGCTGTTGAAATCTCGACCGAATCATCTCGCGTGGACGACTTCTACTTCATCTCCATCCCACTGTATCAGGCATTGGTGCATCGTGGATGGAATGCAACAGTTGGCGTGGATCCAATCTCTCCCTAGTAGGACAGCATAGGTACTCTTGCTGTCGACGATAAAGAACGTCGTAGGGACGGTTTTCCTTCCTATGGTCAGATCCACATTCAGAACACCTTGTGCGTCGGATGCTTGGCCGTTGAAATCGCTCAGTGTCACATTGGTCTTGATCAGATCCGAGCTAGAGCGTCCCAACCGACGTAGCATGGAGTATGGCATAATGTTAACTGCCGCTCCGGTGTCTACCAACATATTGTTGACAGGCTGCCCATCGATGTAACCTCTCAAGTACAGGGCCTTCAGATGCCTGTAACTTCTTTCTTGTGGCTTCTCAAAGATGACCGGCCGTGGGCCGCGATCCAATTGCGCCACGGTGCTTCATATAATCTTGGAGCGCTAAACTCCATTGGAAGAATGAAGACCATGTTTGTGCCAGCCGATGTATCATCATCGGCTTTCCTCTGCTTGGGGCGCCACTCTTTTCTTTGTGGCCGACCTTCTTCGCCCAGGGTTCGCTGAACTTTGGCGGCCAGATCAGGCCGTGCCTTCCTCAGCGTGTGCAGGTACAATCTTTCAGCTTCTTCCAACCCACGCGGACGCTGAACCCTTCGCTTTTGGGAACGGCTGAGCCCATCGGGGCACCACCTGGGCCGATGATATTTGTCTTCTTCATCATCGTCCTCTAGTTCCTCGAGATCTTCCACCCGAGCGGACTCAGCATGCTTGTTCCGAGGCGGGAGAGGCCCTAGACGCTTGAACACGGACACGTTAGCTGCATCCTTCTTCCTTTGTTTGCATTCTGGGCAGTTCTCGATTGTTGGCAATCGGCTCATTCCTGAGTCCCGAGCAATGTTTGAAGAAAGGACGAGTCCCAGTGCCTATCCATGTCATCCTGCCCCCTTGACCTCCCTCGAGCGTGACGATTGTACCCGTCGTTGTTTCTATCATGCCGACGGTACCTCCATCTCGCATCGGACCGACAATTTCTCTCATCATCTACGTCGTAGCGCCGACGTCGGTCGTACTTGTTGCTCATATTTGTTGAGGAGATGCTCGGATAGTGGACGTTGATACCGCACGCTTCTCACTTCCTCCTCCGTCGTGTACCGTCTGTCATCATCTTGGGGCCGGTCGCGCGGATCGGCCTCCTCTTCATCCTTGCCACGGGAGTGGCTGCTTTCTGCTTCATCTTTGCCATGGCGGCTCGCAAGTCCTGCCATGTTGACACCAAAGGGGAACTCTGGCTCGCATATGGAGTGGCTGAGATCCACCATGTTGTCGCCAGGCAACGGACGTGTGTTTTCATTGAGCTTGATACCGTGCGAACGGGTCTTCTCAAAGGAGCCGATGAGTTCGGCTTCGAGGGTTGCCTTGATCTCGTCATGTTTCTTCTTGAGTTCATCAGGCAGATCCTCGTACTTGACCGGAGTGCTTTCCGCCATCTCGGATGTAGATGGCGATGTTGTGGATGTCGAAGGTAGTCCCACCGGGCGTGCCAGAATGTGTTGACGTCAAAAACCCACTGGCGGGCAGCGACGGGCAACACAGTAGAGCCGGGAACAACTAGGGCTGCGGCTGGCCCCAGTCCCTCAGAGCGACGGCCCGCAAAGCCTCCTGGTCACACGTCCGATGCTATCACAAGGGCGTGCCACCTGACCTATACCTGGTCAGGAAGGTGTTGGATGATGCCTCGCTTAGTTTCCTGCATGGCATACACGTAAACATTAAATACGAGCCTCGATCGGCTCTCAGGTTATCCTGCGAATCGGCTCAAAGAGCCGATCCACCAATGATTCGAACAAGGTGTCCGAATATATGGTGGTCCTGCTTGATCAAGATAAAGCTGATGAGATCTACGACGATTTAGGGTTTTCACCGCATAATCGGATCATCCTACTCACGATTGGGCCTCGCGCTCGCGCACGGTGACCGTAAGCCGATCCTAGACGGGGCCTAAAAACCAACACGAGGTTGATCCCCGGAACATCCTTTCTAGGGCTAGCAAACGTCACCCTACACGCCGCTGGATCCTCCAACCCTTTGTAAGGCCTAACTATTGCGGATGTTAAACTAATCCTTGCAGAACAAGGAGCAACCGTAACGGATCAGATCTACTAAACTATGATCAAGCGGGTGCCGCCCTACACCTGAGATAGGTGTAAGGGCGGCTAGATGCATAAGGGTCGCACTACGACAGCATATGATACGAAGAACAATGCTAACCCTAACACATCTAAGATAACTACGTTGCTCGCCATCAAAAAGGCTTCAGCACGAGCAACGCATGAACAACATGGGCAGGCTTGTGCTGCCTAGATCGCAAGATGCGATCTAGGCAGCATGGTGCTTACCGGAGAAACCCTCGAGACGAAGGAGTTGGCGATGCGCCGAGATTTGTTTGTGTTGAACGTTGGTTGTTGTTTATTCCAAAAACCCTAGATACATATTTATAGTCCAGGGGACTTTCTAATTGAGGCGTGCACCTAACCGTGCACGGGCTAAACTCTATCTGTTAATTCCAAACTAAGATGCGATCTACTATATTACAGATACACGGGCAATCTAGCCCAAACTCTTCGCGCAAGGCCGCTTCAAAGATGCTCCACGCGTGTAACCTTTAAGCCCATCTTCACTTACGGCCCTTCTCCTGATTTGGCCAAAATCTGGTGATAACAGAAGCATACATGCATGCTTACTTTTTCATATTCATGTTTTAAACTTATTCAAATCTTGGTGAAACCTAGGATTTGACCAAGATTCAAATCCGTATAAAAATTAAAAAACAAAATAAAAAAACAAGGTCTTCTTATGTTATATAGTAAGCATTCAATTAAGTTGATAAATAAGGTCTAGACATATTCAAACCAGAAAAATCATGTATCTACCCCTAACCCTAAGCATGTATCTCGGTTGTTTGCGCTATGATACAATATCTACCTATGTTACACTAATCTCCTCTCTCCTACTTAATTAGGCTGCCACATCGGCGGTTTTGTGGGACCAATGTGTATGATACTAGCTATGATACTAGCACTATCATGTGGGTACCTAAATCTCGAGTCAAAGTTTGACACGAGACCGATGTGGACTTTATTAATGGTGGAAGGGAGTAACAATCATAAGCACATTATTATTATTGATTGAACAACATTTTATTTGATGTGCCATAAGAAGTTTAGAAACTCCTAGCCCCTGGAGGTGGCGTTTTGGCACACACGTGCATATGCACCGATTATTGAAAATAATAAAAAAACAATTATATAAATGTTAAAAAAATCGACATAATTTTTTTGGTATACATTGTGACATCCTATGTTCGTTCATAAGTTTTCGTGGAAAAACAACATTTTGTGTGGTGTGTACAAAAAAGGCAAAAAATGTACGTAGTCGTGTTACAGCATCAAAATTTGTCTTTTTTACAGGAGCCACATTTTTTAAAAAAAAAACTTATGTACCAACATAAAATGTCTAGATATACATGTAAAATTTCAGTTTAGAATTTTTGGACACTTTGAAATGTGGATTCACATAATGGATTCCTCTACCTCGACCCCCTTGGATTCCTGAACAGACTTACAGTACTACTAGTAGGGCCTACTATTTATTATTATTATTACCTACTGCAGGCAAAATTTAATCTCATCGAGCGGTAAAATTCCCGCCAACGCCCAAATATCTCGCGCCGCAAAGTTTCGGATCTGCGAATATTTTTTCCCTCAAAAGAAGGACTGCGAAATTCCCTTTTTCTCCTCTATCGCCCGGCTTCGCCCTAGTTTCGCCCGCAAGCCCTCAGAGAAAACCGCTCCTCTTACCTACCTCCCACCTTCACGGCCGCCGCACGGAAAATCACCGCCGCACTTCGCCGTTCAAGCTGCCACGGCTTCAAACCTCGAGGCTGCCCTATCCGCTTGATCTGCACCTACTCCGGCGTCCACCGCACCGTATCTCGTTCGCCGACTCTATCGACCACCGCACCTTCGCCGACACCGACGTCCCCGTGCCACGCACATCATGCGCTTCACCGACCTTCTACTTCGGCCGGCGCGGCTGAACACTTCATCGACCGCCCGGCATGTCCTTCTCCGACCCCCAAGATGCTGCTTCCCCGGCACCCACCGCAACGGCGGTCCCCTCGCCGACCTCCGCGTCACCGTAAGAACGCGGAACACGTCTAAACGCCGCCCAGAAATAGGTAACCAGACATCCCTGCGCGTTTTGTTCGTTAGGAGTATTGCAGTGTAGTTGTATTTCTGAATTCGTGCTAGTATATTTTTAACTTACAAGTGCTTTCGTTTGTAACAACCTCATCCTTTAGATTTAAACACGACGCATAAGTATTTTTTTCCGTGACCTAACCCACCCATTTGCTGAAACTCTACATGGTATCAGAGCCTAGGTTTCCTTCCTGCTAGTGCTAGCCGCCCCAAACGGTACCATACAAGTTCTTCCTTTGACCACAAAAACCACCGTTGAGATGTAGAAATCCAGGCGGCGGGAGGCCGCATCAGGTGCTCTGCGTGGGTTGCGGCTATCACACACGGCGATGCGAGTTGTGTGAGATCGGCGGCTGCTCGCGCGGGGACAAAGAAGAGGGTCAAGATCGTTTTGGTTTAGAAAGGAGAGAAGAGGAAGTGAATCCGTGGCGAGAGAGATGCGGATCCGTGCGAGGGGAGATGTTGGAGGCGTGCGGAGTGGGCCGAGCCTTTGAGCGCGGGGCGGAGCCGGAGGTTGGTGCTTGGACGTTGACCAGCGCGAGCCGGTCGATGTGGCCAGGTGCGATCTGCCGGGTTGGCCAGGGCGCGCGGACGAGGCGCCATCCGAGTGGAAGTGAGGAGAAAATGGAGATGTGAGGCTGTGAGGATATGTTGTGATGGAGTTGATGAGGCTGCGATTGAGTCGTGATGGAGTTGATGAGGCTGCGGTTTAGTGGTGATGGTGATGGTTGTGGATATGTCCGGGGGAAAGGCATGCGTGCACGAGGTGAGGCTGGTTGAGGCACTGACCGGGGGATAGGCATGGGTGCTTGAGGAGTGGATGGTTGAGGCGGGAGTTGGGCTGGGGGTTTGTGGGAGAGACGGAAGAGGTCGGTGGCCGGGCGAGTGGAGAAGAGAGGCTGAGGACATTGAGGCGAGTGTGGATGGTTACTGCGGAACTTGTGTGGTGAGGCAGCCGGGGTTGTTGAGGATGTGTATGGTTAGGAGTTGTTCGTATCCCGGATGGTTGAAGGTTGGATGTCTTCGCTGGCTGATGAAGAGATGAATCGAGATGACAAGATGATGAAAAGTGCAATGCTTGTCATGTATCCTAGGAGTTATGCTGAAAGTTCATTACTCGTAGTTGTCATATGTGTCATGTTGTTGCAAGATGGCCATGGTTGTTTACCCATGATCATCTTGAGGGGTGTGTTGGACCATGAGTGAGTTTAGTAGTAGCGTTGTAGTAATATTGTATCCGGTGTGAGGCCCATAGAGGCCCATGTCCGGTGGTATTGTAACCCTAACTCGGATGATATAAATACGAGTGTCGTGGTATGAGTGACCTAACCCACCCATTCGCTGAAACTCTACAAAATATGAGCCACCAATCATGAGCGTTGAATGCTCTACATGTCCACGATTGACAACAACAACAACACCACCAACAACAAAGCTTTATTCCCAAACAAGTTGGGGTAGGCTATACAAGTCCACCATTGACACGATTACAATTTCTCACTATTTGGCCGTAGGCTACTTGCTCTAGTTACATCATGTTTGATATCTTTACGCGATCTGTATTACATGTTTATGCACGTCATAATGTTTCTACTACTGTTTGGTGTCAATTTAATTCTAGCAAATCCTTGACTCGTAGCTGTTTGTTGTTATTACACGTGCGGCGAGGCACATCTTACACTCGAAACGTAGAGTAAAGCTCGCCTATAATCATGTAAGTACCTGCTTGTTTTTGTATATTGCTTAATGCAAACTTCTATATCTTGGATCCTGTTTACTGTTTACAATTGGCCTCTCCTTCATGCGAGAGGAGAAACGGTGTGGCACCGAGGTTCTTACGCCCAAGTACACGATGAGGTCCGTGTGACTCAAAAAAAAGCTCACGTAAGTTCCCTGTTTTTTTGGAATGTTAATTTACCTCCTGTGCGTAGTTCAATTGCATCATTTTATGTATGTTGCACTACCTAAGTTGCCTAATGGAATCTAATAAAATATAAACAATGACCATATGGAACATTGCACACTGCCTTTGACCCATCTGGCATCTGGCATGCCCAGGTATAAGTTACATGATTTGGCTATGTTAAACAAGTCCTAAAATTCTATTATGTTAATTTTTTGCTGTTGCTTCATTGAGTTTGCTGTTGTTCCATGGCTAGTGCATGAAGTTTGATAGAAATGATCCTAGCTGAAATGATGCACTTCGTGTTTTTTATTGCTTTATTCCTAACCTAGCTTCCTATTCTACTTGAAACATGATTGCTTTATTCCTAACCTAGCTTCCTATTCTACTTGAAACATGATTGCTTTATTCCTAACCTTGCTTCCTATTCTACTTGAAACATTGTGAAAAAATAGTTATATTACTTGTTTAAATGTCTAGCTTTGTTTTTATGAGTCCCATTGACATGATGTGGTATATCCATATTCAAATGATACGGTTGTTTATATAATACGCTCCATGTTCAATTGCTTCATTCATTTTCTAGTAATCTACTAGTAAGTAGCACGTGCTTTGCACGTCACGACATATATAATTTTAAAATATATTTCCATATTTTATTTGATGTTGATAATTATTATTTTTTGCTAAAATTAGTCACAAAGCCTAAAGTTTGGCTTTTGAAAAACTAATACACCCTAAAAGAAGTAATGGAAGGAGTAATATGTGAGTTCATTACAATTAAGTTTTTAGTCAGTATGAAATAGAAGTATACCCTAATACGAAAGTGACAAAACTTTTTCATGGACACCCCATTAGGATTATGTATATTTTTGTGATTAGAGTCGAGAATTTTTAAGGATCTATCTTACCTTTTGCGGCATGCATATTGCACGGCAAGACTATCTAATTTATATATTTCTACCATATTTTTTGAAATTTAAAATACATTATCCAATATCTATGTATAAATTTACTACCTCAATACTTTTTATGTGACCCACACATGGCCACCGTTAGATTTTATATCAAAGCTGGGTTGTCATGGGGAAAAAAGTTAGACCTTAATATGAGTAAATACGAAATATTAGTACTAAATTAATATATAATATTTTATCGGCCTTGGTTGGTGGACCAATGAACTTAGTATCTTTGAGCTTGAAGATGGTTCTTGTAACATAGTAATTGCTATTTGTTTTCCTAGCACAGAATTATATATCAATATCTTCACATAACCATGTACGATGAAGATGATATTTTTCATAACACGGTGCCAATGTAGACGATGGCTTGTGCTTCTATAAACTCCCAAAATAAAAATGTTTTCTTGAGTAAAACAAAAGAACGGCTGAGATTAAATGATACATGTTTGCCGTGTATTGTATTGCATTTTAACTTGTTTTGTCTTAGTTTCAGCACTGCAAACAAAGCTGTAATGTCGGTAGGGACAACCCATTTATCAAGTGTTGCGGTCATTTCACGGAGCAACGGTGACGGTGGCACGTGCTCTCATTGGTCCACGAGTCCGGTACACCAACCGTTCCAGAAGAAATAGATGTACGAGGCTCTATTTTGGATTGCTTGCTATGTTATATCAGCTCAATGATGCTCTTGAAATTGGAGGTCTTTTATTGCATCATATGATGTTGTAACTTGTTTTATCTAAATTTCGGGCTTCAAATAAAGCTACAAAGCCAGAAGCAAGGGCCAATGCCTCAAGTATTGATGTTTCACAAAGCGGCGGTGAGAGTGCATATTGCTCGGATAGGCCCATGGTATCTATTGCTCAACTTAATCCGGCACAAAGAGATTTGGGGGATGCACTCCAAGAGGCGAGTTGATATATTTGGGCGGGAAAACAAAGATCTTGATGAAATAATTGCCAAAACACGCCAAGAGATACATGAATTGAAAAATAGGCAAACTTTGACGAGAAAATGTTCTAAAGAATCTCCTATGCACTTGTCATGGTAAGCCGGTTGTGATGTGTACGGGAATTGAAGGTGTCTAAATAAACTTTGATTACTGTTGTTCGGTCAAGTGGACTTGCTGATGCCAATGCTTGTAATTAATTCTTGCTCAAAATTTCGTTCAAAATTTCCTGGTATGTAATAATTGCAAATTTTGTTGTTGTACTAAAATTAGATATGTTCCATGTGGCTGCTGTGTTTTGTGTGAAATAATATAATGATGTGTACTTCAATTAAACCATAAATCGGCTGCATGCTGAAAATTTGAATCTGAGCGCACGTGTGAACTGTTTTCTGCTCGTAATGCAATAAAGGTTGTTTCTTCGAAGACTATGAACATGGTAGCCCATTAATAATACCTTAATAATTATGCCTGCTAGCAAGATAGACGGTCCTTATTATAGTCAGGCATGCCAACTTGTATGATTAAAAGTAGTTCGTACACATTAAATCTACCATCTGCATTTTCTACTGTAATAACTTTTCTTTTTACACAACTCAAAACTTGTCATGCTAATATGAAATTCGAGATGGCAAAACATGGGAAAGATAAAGATATCTCTTTCCTGCGAAATGTTGGGTTTTGAAGCCCAAGTCCAAGTCTTTCTCTGCTCAAGTTTTGGAGGAACAACTCCAAGTAGAACGAGTTGCAACAGCTATGCTAAGAACAAAAGTTAACATGTTGAGATCGAGATTAGAAGCATGTGATGCCCTATTGCACGAGGCCAATCAAGTTCGTTATAATCTCCCAAAGACTTAGAAAATGCCATAGATAATTGGAGATGAACACTACATAGTGAGTACATTGGTCTTGTGAAATGTTTCCTTAGAATAAGGCACCGTTCCTACTTTTGTTGGTGGATGCATTTATATGCGGTTGGGATCAACTTGGTAGTTGTTCCTGTGGATGTTATATAAATTAATTGCATAGCCTTTTTCAATCAGTTCGAACTTAAATGGTATCATAGCCTTGGTCTCAAGTTTGAATTGTCGAACGCGTGGTTTAATTTAATCTCAGTCGGGCGGCAAAATCTCCCACCAATCCTGAAATATTTCAAACACATTTTTGATTGGGATTAAGAAGATAGGGACATAGATCCAGTGCCCCCACGTTCACAGGGCACATCAAACTTGAGATTAAATTATGCGTTCTAGTTCTATACAAAACCCAGTAGGAGGTTGAGCGGCGGCGGCTAGGGTTTAGTGTGGGAGGAGATGATATGCGTACGCTCCTGTTTATATAGGTCGGAGGCACGCGACGGCCGGCTGCACGCGTGGCATCGCCATTCGCGAGAGGTAGGTGACGACGCGTGCCACCCGAGGCATCGCCATTTTACGCGACCGCGGACTGCCGAGCGGCGCCGGCGAGAAGACGCATCGACGGCTGGGTCACGCGCCAAGCGGGCCCGACGAAACGTTCGCCAGACGCGAGCGGACACTTTACGCGTCCACGCGGCGTCCGCGCGACGGATCCGAGACACATATTTGGGCATGTTTGCGTCGCTGCGAACGGCCCAGTCACTATGCGTCGTCCCGCTGGAGTTTGTACCAGATACATTTTTGGCCCGGACGGATGCGCTCGGAACCGAAATCATCTTCGTTCCCTTCTCTATTTCTTCGGGTTCGAGAGAACACGGCGGCTCTTCGACTCGGCAGAAATTAATCGGGTCACGCTGTTGCTTTCCTTGCCGTTGGATTGAAACGAATGGTGGATGGGAAGCCTCGGGTCACGTTGTGCCACTGTGAACGTGGGGAGCCTTTGGATCTCTGTCCAGAAGATAGATCATGATCATGGTAGTGACCTATATTCAACGTGATGATGATTTGATTTTGCACTCGGCCTTGAACAGAGGTACTAGTACGGTGTCACAATTTTTTATCATTATACTTGGACGGTGGCCAAATTCAAAATCTCATAGCGGCAAAACTTGCCGCCCACAAAATACAAAAATTTCACACGCTTCCAAATTCCTATTCTACCCCTGTGGAGATGCCGGCAAAGTCGGTTGGTGGGGGGTCTGCCAGTCATTTTTGGATCACCACCTCCCTAGCCCAGGAAACCCTCCCAAAAAAAATACATTTCCTTCGGACCACCCACCGGAACTTCCCAAGTCCCTCTCTCCCACCTCCACGACCACCGCACGGAACATCCCCGCCGGACTTCCCTGGCCTACCCGAGCCCTCGCGATCCTCGTCATCCGGCTGCCTGCCGGGGCCGCTTCATCGACGCCGTCATCAACCGGACCGGATCATCCCCGCCGAACCTCGAAACCATATGCTCATCCAGCAGTCTACCGCGGTCGCTTCAGCTGCGGTATCGTCCACCCACCGGAGCCGCTTCGCCGGATCGGTCGTCCACCGCATCGTATCTTGCTCACCGACACCGCTGTGCATGAACCGGATCTGCTTCACCGGCGCCGTGCATGATCTAAACTCTTCTCTTGTCGCTTTTCTATTGCTTGCACTGCAAGTTCTTGTTTAATCTTGGGGGAACTTGTTTGTGCTAACGACGCGCCGTTACTTTTTGCGAGATGAGATGAGTAACCATGAAGTGTAATGGCCGTCTCTCCAACCCCAAGTAGCACATGTAGCGTACTTCATCACCGGATCTATCAACCCCGGGAAGATCTGCTTGTGACTCCCACGAGTGCTTCTCCTAATGTAAGTCCCTTGTTTTAGCGCCATGTTACGGGTTCGGATGCTTGTTTGTACGAAGCTCTTTTAGTTCATTCCTAGCTATGACCGTAACACGTTGCTATTTTCTACTTCATTGCTAACTTTAAGCGATTGAACATTTTGGTTTGCATTCCCTGCTCTGTAGATGTAGCCATCATAACTTCTATCTTGCGCGGTCGTTGTTACAAAAATTATAGGTATTATAGTAACATCCTGCTATTATTTAGTTCATGGCCAATTTTAAGTAATTGCACATGTTGGTTCGCATTCCCTGCTCTATAGCTTTTGGCATCGTAACTTCTATATTTGGTTTACATTCCCTGCTCTGTAGATCTAGCCATCATAACTTTATCTTGCTCGGTCGTTGTTACAAAAATTATGGCCTGCTACTATGTTGTTTGTGCCAATTTTTTACTCCATGAACATGTTGGCTTGCATTCCCTGTACTACGGGTGATGCCATTGTTTTGTATCTAGTTCATTGTAAGCTAACAAAGTAAGGACTTAGTTTGGCATGCTATCACTACTGCTATCTAGCACTGTAGTACAAATAAACTTGTCATACTACTAGATAATAATTTTGCGTGCCATCTTGTTCTTCAAAAGCTGCATTATTGACTTGTTTCTCGACTTGGCATGACGCTCACATATGGAAAGCTGAACATATTGGTTTGCATTCCCTCTTATACAAGTTCACGGGTGATCCCACTATATTACGTATCTGGTCCATCCTAAGCTCCGGCATTAACTATCCTCTATGTGTTGCTCATTACAAGTTTATATCCCGAAACATCTTGATTTGCATCCCCTTCACTATAAGTTCAGGAGTATTATTTAGTTCACGGCCAAAATGAAGTAATTGCACTTGGCACATGTTGGTTCACATTCCCTCCTCTTTAGCTTTTGCCATCGTAACTTCTATTTTTGGTTTACATTCACTGCTCTGTAGATGTAGCCATCATAACTTCATCTTGCTCAGTCGTTGTTACAAAATTTATAGCCTGCTACTATGTTGTTCATGCCAATTTTGTACTCCCTGAACATGTTGGTTTGCATGGGACTCGACAGTAGTAAGTCTATTTGTTTCATTCTAACATGCTCTGTTATATTGGCTGTTGGTATGCGGCATGCACTCTTTGTTTGCTTATTGTGCGCATTACAATGATCTTGTTATAACGACGAAATGATGAGTTCCAAATTCTTTGGCAAACAATATTGTAGTGTCTTTGCCTTTCCATTGTTCTTGTCTTAACTTGTAATGTCTTTGTTTCGGATATAGGTGCTGCATGGACAACTTAAAAGATTGCCGGATCCCTTCATTGTATTGCTAGGTTTAATTACCATTCAATTTCTCTGGGTTATGTAATATTTTTTCAATGCCTTGCAGCTGATGTAATATTTAGTTAGTTTTTATAGTTCTTTCGCGCATTTTTTCTTTGGTGCTTGTGGTAAGTGAGGCTATCAGAGCGAAATCAATCTTTGCGTAAATATTCTCGGTATCTAAATCACGAATTCCCATCCCTTAAACGGCCCAATTAAGCGAAATCACATACGTGTCGGCCCGCAAAATCCTAAAGCGCCTATTACGCCGGCATATAAACGGCAACTAAACGGGCTGGCCCACTTACTTATTGGGCCGGCCCACTTGATTCTTGTGGACCCCACACTTTTATTGGGCCGGCCCACTTGCTTTAAGGTGGACCCCGCCCCTCTTGGGCCGGCCCACTAACTAGTTGGGCCGGCCCAATTGCTTTTGTGGTGGACCCCACATACTAAATGGGCCGGCCCTTTAAGACGAAAGTGGGACCCACTGTGTTTTTGGCCGGCCCGCTAGCGTGTTGGGCGGCCCACTTGCTATATGGTGGACCCCACATACTAAATGGGCCGGCCCTTTGACGGGAAAGTGGGACCCACTTGTGTTTTGGCCGGCCCGCTAGCATGTTGGGCGGCCCACTTGCTATACGGTGGACCCCACATACTAAATGGGCCGGCCCTTTAACAGGAAAGTGGGACCCACCGGGGTTTTGGCCGGGCCGCTATCTTGTTGGGCGGCCCACTTGCTATATGGTGGACCCCACATACTAAATGGGCCGGCCCTTTAGCTGGAAAGTGGGACCCACCTGTGTTTTTGGCCGGCCCACTATCTTGTTGGGCCGGCCCACTTGCTATATGGTGGACCCCACATACTAAATGGGCTGGCCCTTTAACGGGAAAGTGGGACCCACGGTGCTTTGGCCGGCCCGCGGCTTGTTGGGCCGGCCCATTTGATCTAATGTGGACCCCACGTACTAAATGGGCGGCCAGATAGCAGGAAAGTGGGACCCACATGCTAATTGGGCCGGCCCGCTAACTTCTTGGGCCGGCCCAGTTGCTTTAATGTGGACCCCACTTTGTAAATGGGCGGCCCGATACCGGGAAAGTGGGTCCCACATGTCTTGTGGGCCGGCCCTTTTGCATGTTGGCCGGTCAATCGAGTGCATTCGGCCGGCCCACATGCTTAGTGGGCCGGCCCATTAAAGTTTTGACCGATCAACCTTAGAGGTTAGGCCGGCCCACGTAACTAATGGACCAGCCCGGCTATATAGTTGACCAGGTCAAACTAAGTCGGCTGGCCGGCCCGCAAACTTAATGGGCCGGCCCGCTTAAGACGTGGCGAGGCCTCGTGTGGGCCTACCATCTACCACGGGGTTTCGGCAGGTTAACGCCGTTAAGCTGCCGGTTAACGGCGTACGCCACGTGTCGGTTGCATGACGTCGGCGGTCAACGGGCTCCCGGAAACACTTGGGCAACGGTCCGATTTTCCGTGGCGGAAGGGCGCCCAAGCGCGACGGACCGAAAAAATCGTCGTAGGACTTTGTCTGACGCAGTTTCGACAACAGAACCCATATCGTCGGGTTAGGCCCATAGGCGACGAAAAATACCCCTTAGCGGACGATTTTGAGACGTTGTCTATCAGAACTTTTCTTGTAGTGTATAGATCATGTTTAAGCTCTTGCATCATGTACTTTGTACCCATTAATGAAGAACTACCATAGAGCTTGTTGAAATTTGGTTTGCATGATTGGTCTCTCTAGAGTCTAGATATTTTCTGGTGAGGTGTTTGAACAACAAGGAAGACAGTGTAGAGTCTTATAATGCTTGCAATATGTTCTTATGTAAGTTTTGCTGTACCGGTTTATACTTCAGTTTGCTTCAAACAACCTTGCTATCCTAAGCCTTGTATTGAGAGGGATTTCTTCTCGTGCATCCAAATCCTTGAGCCAAAAACTATGCCATTTGTGTCCACCATACCTACCTACTACATGGTATTTCTCTGTCATTCCAAAGTAAATTACTTGAGTGCTACCTTCAAAATTCTATTCTTTGCCTTTGCAATATATAGCTCATGGGAAAATAGCCTTAAAAACTATTGTGGTAAAGAATATGTAGCTTATGTATCTTATTTCTTATAAGTTGCTTGTTGAGCGGTAACCATGTTTCTGGGACGCCATCAACTATTACACCTTGGTTGAATATCATGTGAGTTGCTATGCATGTTCGTCTTGTCTAAAGTAAGGGTGATTTATCATGATCAAATGGTTTGAGTATGCATATTGTTAGAGAAGAACATTGGGCCGCTAACTAAAGCCATGAATCATGGTGGAAGTTTCAGTTTGGACATCAATCCTCAATCTCTTATGAGAATATTATCTATTGTAGAATGCTTATGCATTAAAGAGGAGTCCATTATCTGTTGTCTATGTTGTCCCGGTATGGATGTCCTAAGACGAGATCTATCAAAAACGAGAAATCAAATGCGATCTATCTCCTTAGATCTTTGTACAGGCGGCATAGAGGTACCCATTTGTGACACTTGGTTGAAACATATGTTATGCAATGATAATCCATGTAAATCCAAGCTAATTAGGACAAGGTGCGAGCACTATTGGTAATCTATGCATGAGGCTTGCAACTTATAAGATGTCTTATACATAACACATATGATTTATTACTACCGTTGACAAAATTGTTTCTATGTTTTCAAAATAAAAGCTCTAGTACAAAAACAGTAATCCATGCTTCCCTCTGCGAAGGGCCATTCTTTTACTTTATGTTGAGTCAGTTTACCTACTTCTTTCTATCTTAGAAGCAAACACTTGTGTCAACTTTGTGCATTGATTCCTACATACTTGCTTATTTGCATTCATCATATTACTTTGTGTTGACAATTATCCATGAGATAAACATGCTGAAGTTGAAAGCAACTGCTGAAACTTATATATTCCTTTGTGTTGCTTCAAAACATTCTACTAAGAATTTATTGCTTTATGAGTTAACTCCTGTGCAAGTCTTATTGATGCTTGTCTTGAAAGTACTATTCATGAAAAGTCTTTGCTATATGATTCAGCTTGTTTAAACATTGTCTTTACCATTGCTTCGAATCACTGCATTCATCTCATATGCTTTACAATAGTATTGATCAAGATTATGATAGCATGTCACTTCAGAAATTATCCTTGTTATCGTTTACCTACTCGAGGGCGAGCAGGAACTAAGCTTGGGGATGCTTGATACGTCTCAAACGTATCTATAATTTCTTATGTTCCATGCTACATTTTATGATGATACTCACATGTTTTATACACATTATATGTCATATTTATGCATTTTCCGCACTAACCTATTGACGAGATGCCGAAGAGCCGATTCTGTTGTTTTCTGCTTGTTTTTGGTTTCAGAAATCCTAGTAAGGAAATATTCTCGGAATTGGACGAAATCAACGCCCAGGGGCCTATTTTTCCACGAAGCTTCCAGAAGACCGAGGGAGATACGAAGTGGGGCCACGGGGCTCCGCCACACTAGGGGGGGGGCCGCGCGGCCCTAGCGTGTGGGGCCCCCGTGACTCCTCCGACTCCGCCCTTCCGCCTACTTAAAGCCTTCGTCGCGAAACCCCCAGTACCGAGAGCCACGATACGGAAAACCTTCCAGAGACGCCGCCGCCGCCAATCCCATCTCGGGGGATTCGAGAGATCGCCTCCGGCACCCCGCCGGAGAGGGGAATCATCTCCCGGAGGTCTCTTCATCGCCATGATCGCCTCGGATCGATGTGTGAGTAGTTCACCCTGGACTATGGGTCCATAGCAGTAGCTAGATGGTTGTCTTCTCCTCATTGTGCTATCGTGTTAGATCTTGTGAGCTGCCTATCATGATCAAGATCATCTATTTGTAATGCTACATGTTGTGTTTGTTGGGATCCGATGAATATTGAATACTATGTCAAGTTGATTATCAATCTATCATATATGTTGTTTATGTTCTTGCATGCTCTCCGTTGCTAGTAGAGGCTCTGGCCAAGTTGATACTTGTGACTCCAAGAGGGAGTATTTATGCTCGATAGTGGGTTCATGCCTCCATTGAATGCGGGAGTGACGAGAAACCTCTAAGGTTGTGGATGTGTTGTTGCCACTAGGGATAAAATATCAATGCTTTGTCTAAGGATATTTGTGTTGATTACATTACGCACCATACTTAATGCAATTGTCTGTTGTTTGCAACTTAATACTGGAAGGGGTTCGGATGATAACCTGAAGTTGGACTTTTTAGGCATAGATGCATGCTGGATAGCGGTCTATGTACTTTGTCTTAATGCCCTGATTAAATCTCATAGTAGTCATCGTGATATGTATGTGCATTGTTATGCCCTCTCTATTTGTCAGTTGCCCAACTGTAATTTGTTCACCCAACATGCTATTTATCTTATTGGAGAGACACCACTAGTGAACTGTGGACCCCGGTCCATTCTTTTACATCTCGAAATACAATCTACTGCAATACTTGTTCTTTACTTGTTCTTCGCAAACAAACATCATCTTCCACACTATACATTTAATCCTTTGTTTACGGCAAGCCGGTGAGATTGACAACCTCAACTGTTACGTCGGGGCAAAGTACTTTGATTGTGTTGTGCGGGTTCCACGTTGGCGCCGGAATCCCCGGTGTTGCGCCGCACTACACTCCGTCACCAATGACCTTCACGTGATCCTTGACTCCTACTGGTTCGATAACCTTGGTTTCTTACTGAGGGAAAACTTGCTGTTGTACGCATCACACCTTCCTCTTGGGGTTCCCAACGGACGTGTGCTTCACGCGTATCAGGCACCTCTCCCCATGAGCTTGGCCTCCCAGTGAAGACCAACTGTCAACCTGGGAACTGCATAGGGCTTGGCCGTACAATTCAGCTCATTTCACATCATTTCTCATACAATGGAGGCAGCCTCGGCATAACCCCTATGATGCTTGTTCCGAGGGAACCCATACTAAGATGTATAAACTTCCAGTTAAGCCCTACCCATAATCAGGTATTGTGGGGGTACTCCAAAAATTGGAAAGGTATCGCATCCAAACCAATATCAGTTTTAGTCAACATTCACCATCTCATTCAAGTCATATTCACCTTCAAAAATCATTCAATGGAATGACTCATCATTCCAGAGTTTTCAAATTCATTTCAAAACACAAGTTCCCATCTAGAGTAGTCAATTTTAATCATTAGCACTAGCACTAATCATGAGGGGTGCTATCTTGCTTGGCCACCTTTGAGACTAACTTTGCTACTCAAGTAACATTCTAAACTTAGACCAAAGTTAACTATAAAAGTAACTTCTTAATAAACCAAGTAAAAACTTGTAAGGTAAAACTTGGGATAGGATCATGATAAGTAAGGTAAGATCAATGGTGCCTTGCCCCAAAGGGCTTTGCACTTGCAAGAATATTAGCTTGCCTTGGTGAGGGTAGTGATCACAGTTCTCTTCTTCCTCTTCTTGGTAGAAGCCTTCCTCCTCTTGGTATTCTCCGGTACTAGTGTCTAAAAACGAATACGAGATACAATCACCCAACAAGCTTTAAGAGCTATACTAAGCACACCATGGCTTCACACAAACTATTCTATTACACACATAACATTTTAAGTGCATTTGGTTTTCCTTCTTGAAGAAAAATAATTTCCTCTCATTACATATATAAATGATAGTTCCATTTAGTTCTTGGAGGAAATAATTTTCTCTCATTGAATCTTCTTAAGATTTAATTTCCTCAAACAATCATGCATGAAATCATGTTGACCTAAGTCAACCATTCCTCATCATCATTTGGGACAATGATTTAAATGAGGTAGAATACCTCATACTATTTAACAATACTAATTATGATTTAATATCACCAAGTATTTCATGTGAGAGTAATTAGACCAGGGTCACAACTTCATATGAAAGTACTTGGGACAAGATTTAAATGAAGAAAAACACTTCATAAGATTTACATAATAGTTTTGGACAATATCACTTGACTAAACTAGCCATATAGTCCTTTATTTAAAATAGGCCATGATAACTCAAAGTAACCACATCATGTTTTTGCAGAAACAATTAGTGTAAGTGAAATGTGAGCTATGAGAGTTGAAATCAACTTCATATCATTTTTGGTTCATTTTTAAGAATTGTTTGAATGTGCAAAAGTCCCTGACTTGTTCTTTTTGTCACATTATTTCTACATTGAATCTCACAGTGAGACCAGTGTAGTTTTGTAGATCTTTTCATTAGCTTTCCAACAATATAAAGTTTGCTAAATTTGGCCAAGCCAAATTGAATCTATTGAATTTTAAACACAGGGCCAGTATTGAATTTAAGCTAAACTGGAAATTCGATTTTAAATCAAATGGGCCTGGCGGGAAAAGCTAACGGGCCAAAATTCAAATTTAACAGACTGCCCAGCCCACCACGGTCCACAGACGCGTGGGCTGCCTGACAAGGTGGGGCCTGCCTATCAGCGGCTCAGCCAACCCGAATCGGCACGGGGCGACGTGGAGCGTTGGATTAGACGCTGATCTAACGGCCTAGGTTCATCGTCTCGCCGGCGAGAGAGGGTGACGGGCACGGCGGCGCTAGGGGGTCGGCGAGCTCACCGTGGCTCCAGCGGCGGTGGGCAGTGTGCTCGGTGAAGCGATGGTCGACGGCGATCCTCCTGGTAGCAGCGGCACGTCCTGGGGAGGCTCCAATCGGCGGCGAGCTTCCGCGGCGGCGTGCGGCAGTGAGGTGGCGATTGGCGAACTACGGCGAGTAATCGGAGCAGTGAGGTGGTCGAGGAGCTTGAGGGAGAAGAGGGGAGGCAGTGCCGGATATTCGTCAGGAGAAGAAAGCATCGACAACGCTGCCAGGACTTCCACCTGGAGGACGGCGCACCACCAGATCTATGCTATCCTCAACGTAGGAAACGCGGCGAACGGAGGAAGAGAAGAAGGAGATCACACTCCCCGCTAGCAGGCGACGTAACTCAGAAAACAGCGCCAGTAATGACGATAGCAATTACACCATCGTGAAGGAAGAGTGGGAAGCAGCTCAGGCCGCCATAACAGACAATACGCCGCTCCCCGCCGGAACTTCAGTTGGAACTCTTAATGTGTATCGTTCTATCTTGGAGAGGAATCGAGAACGGTTGTCAAACGAGCAGGCCAATCTCAATCGACGCCATGCGGCAGCCAAACAATCTAGCAAGCGTCGGAGGGCTCCACATGCAAGCACGTCTCGAAGCAGTCAAGGTGCAGGGAGGCATCGTTCAAGGTTATCTCGACTTTCAGAGGATGATGCAAGAGAAATAACATCATATTTGTCCAAATCTTTTATGACTACGGACACCGCGGGTATGTTGAGACCAAAGACAGTTGAAGGGGCAACAGCTAACCTCGCGGCTTACCTAATCAATCAGCAACCAGCACCCGAAGGCCCTATGGCACAAGCTCATCGAGGTGCTCTGGTGAATGTACTAGGACGTCGCCTAGAGGGGGGGGTGAATAGGCGGTGTATAAAAACTTCTACTTGAGAGCTAAACTAGGCAGAATAAAACTACACATGTGTTTACTAGTTTAGCTCAAAGCATATCAACAAGGGGTTTTCCTAAGAGCACCAACAACCTATGCTAGCATGATGAGCAACAAGGTGATAACAAGATAGGTATGGCATCATGCATGATAGATATCACAAAGTAAAGCGCATAGGTAAAGGAGCTTGGGTTGAGAAGTAACCGGTGCACGAGGAGACGACGATGTATCCCGAAGTTCACACCCAAAGGTGCTACGTCTCCGTTGGAGCGGTGTGGAGGCACGAGGCACACCAATGAGCCACTAGGGTCACCGTATTCTCCTCGAGCCTTTCCTCCAAGGAGGAAAGCCTCGATCCACTAAGGGACCCTTGAGGGTGGTCACCGAACCCGTACAAGCTTGGGAAACTCCCAAGTATCAAGCTTGAGGCAACTCCACAACACGGAGGCTCTCAAGTACAAGGCCACAAGAGGCTACAACACGCCACACCGTCAACAAAGCCACCAAGACACCAACGCGCCACAATCGGCTCTAAAACCACAAAGGCTAACACACTCCACAAAGGCAACAACGCCACAAAGGCTACAACGCCACAAAGACGACAAGGCCACAAAGGCTACAAGGCCACAAAGGCTAGAACACCACAAAGGCAACAAGGCCACTAAGGAAACAACACCACTAAGGTCAACATGCCCTCTACGAGATCGAAACCCCGGAGAGAACCCAAACCGATGCACCTAATGCAATGGCTAAGAACACCACTAAGATGCCCAAGTTCTTGTCTCCCAAATTCCAACAAAGCTACAAAAGCTATTGGGGGAATAAGGGAGGAAGAAAAAATATGTGGAGAAACACCAAATAACTCCAAGACCTAGATCTAGCAAGATCCCCTCACTTGGAGAGGGATTCAATTGGTGAAGCTCTAGATCTAGATCTCCTCTCTCCTTTCCCCCAAAAATATGCAAGAAATAGTGGGGGGTCAAGAGGAGGAAGAAAACCTTCAAGGTCAACAATGGAGGAGAGAGAATGGAGGGGAAGAAGTGGTTGGGTCGGAGGTGGAAGAGAGGTATAAATAGGGGGCCCAAAATATAGCTGTTGGAGGCAGAAAAACGGTCAGATTCGCGCCCGAGCGGTACTACCGCTTGCCAAAGCGGTACTACCGTTCCTACGCGAACTATGCAGAAAACGGTCAAAAATCGGAACAAAGCGGTACCACAAGCGGTACTACCGCTCGAGCGGTACTACCGGGTCGGTATCGGGCCAATACCGGACCAGATCCACTGTCTCACAGAGACCAAACCGGTACCTGACCGGTACTACCGCCCTTCCTTTTTTTCTTTAAACTCCGATACGGAAACTGCAATATCTCGAGCTAGGAAACTCCGATTGAGGTGAAACCAATTTTGTTGGAAAGAGGGCGACAAGAGCTACCTTTTCACATTATGAAATCATGGAAAAGAGTGGATGATGATTTTCCCATGGTCATAGAGGTGTAACCTATCAATATGGTATATCGGGAAAATCATCACCCTCGCACATGCAACATGCGATGCAACCGGAATCCGTTTCCGATGAGCTAGAGCTTGTCATGAGAATGAACACAAGCTCTAACTCATCTCATGGATAAGAACCAAGAACAACCAAGAAACACGATGCAATGCATGCAAGGTTTGAGCTCTCTCCGATGATGCGATCCACTATCCTATCGAGCACAAACCTTGTCCTTGCGCGTTCCTCTCGAGTCGGCAAGCTCCGTCTTCATCTTCTTCAACCTTGCACATGTCACCGTCTTCATCCATCTTGTATGCACGCCACCGTCTTCATCCATCTTCTACGCCGTCTTCATCTCTCTTCATCTTCAACACGGTCTTCGTCTCTCTTCGACACCGTCTTCTTCATTGTACTCGATCTTCTCCATCTCGCAACCTTGAGACCATCATATGGCTATGGACATGTCCTAAGATTGATTCTCAATGCAACCGTTAGTCCATAGGGATTGTCATCAATTACCAAAACCACACATGGGGCAATGGGACATGTTCTTACAATCTCCCCCATTTTGGTAATTGATGACAATCTCTTTGAGAGGGTTTAAATATGGAATTTCGCGAACAAACCAAGTTGAATATTTAGAACAAACTCCCCCATAATATATGCATGTCTGAATGAACTTGAATTTCATTGCATATACCGGCAATTAAAGCCTAGTGGAGTATCCTCTAAATATTCAACCATGCAAAGCAACAAATGCAAGGCATGAAAGGAAAATGCTTAAGAACCAACAAAAGCAATTCCCTTAAACCCTCCAAACTTCTCCCCCATTGACATCGATTGCCGAAATGGGCGAAAGGTTTAGAAGGCCAATATAGTGAGCGTTCCTCCATAAGTTGTGCATTTCTCATAATTGTGAGTGAAATCAAATGCACATATTCAATGACGAATATTCGGAGGAAATCAAACTATATTGAGGATCAAAGATTGCAAGAGGATATGAAGGTGAGAAAGCTTCGACAAATGAAGCAAGCAATCTAATGAACCAACAAATCAAGTTAAAGATATTATGATAAGATCAAGAAGGATGCTCTAAGAAATATGTGGAATCTCTTCAAAGTTTGTGCACAAGATAAACAATTTGCATTGAAGAATAAAGTGCACAAACATGGCATCATCACCTCCACAAGATTACTCAAAGCTTGTGCCAAAATCAAATATGAGTGCTTGAAAAGCAAATAGAAAGAAATGAGCACTCGTAAAATTCTTTGTGGAGCCACCAAAGAGATGAACAAGAGTAAAGGAATGGACTCCAACAAAGATGGATATCAAAAGAAAATGTATCATCTCTCATGTGTATAAGTTTCTCTAAGTGGACAACATCAGAAAGATATTTATGCATCAAGAAACATGCACACACAAGATGGATATAAGAGAATAAGAGCAAGATATCCAAGGTGAAGTAATACAATATACCAATGAGACATTTGCTTTATAGCATGGCCAATGGCTCATATTTATCACATTGTATATTGAACAACTTCAACCAAAACACCTCAAAGACATCACAAGAATCACCAGGAGAAGGAGATAGTTGAGATGCTTTGAGAGAGGCAAACAAGTATCACCAAATGAAACACCAAGGATAACCCTATGGTTGGATACAAGATAGCATGCATGAGGGGATTGATACTTGTTACCCGGATGCAATGGTGTGATGTAGTAGATATGAGTTAGTCATAACATCATAGCTCGCCTCCAATAGTCGCTTGTCCTTCACTTCTTGTTCATGAGTGAGACGAGCATCCAAAGCATCACCAATGTACCTAAGACAAAGCTCAAGCACACAATGGTCCCCAAACTAATTGGGTCCGAGTAGTTAGTGCAACTACAACACATAGGACAAACTCCACATAAATATGTGCATATTGATATGAATTTGAATTTCATGCACATCTTAGCCGATTTAGGATTATGGTGGAGTTTTCCCTATGCATTGGATCAATGAAAGCAAGCATGCCATAAGATATACATCAATGTAAATATGCATGCAAGACTTTCAAGAACCAAATGGAGATATGACTTGGACAAAATGCAAAATAGAACACGATGGCACACAAAGGTGTGACATGTCAAAAGGTTGTCCAACCCATATCCAAGAATCAAATCAACACAAGATTGACTGCAAAGTTCAACAAAAGAACTAAACACAACGAGCAAGATGATATCCAAAACAAGCATGCTCAAGGACTTATCTAATTTTAGGAAAGTAAAACCAAATATCAAGTAATGAGATAACCAACTCCCAAAGAAAGCAAGGTTCCAAATAAACCAAACCCTCAACGATTTTCATGATGGCACAAAAGTACCGAAAAGAAAAGGTTTGTCTTCCAAGGTCAAATTCTTGAAACAAGGGAGTGTTCTAGCAAACATAGGAGAGCTCCCCCAAAATTAGTGCACTATTTAGGATTTTGCATTTGAATACAAAATGCACAAATGCGGGATCATCGCTCAACCATGTTTATCAAAACACTAACAAGGTTCAAGTGAAAGAAGGAGATTCAAAATAAGCAAGGAAGACATATGGGAGTCTAACCCGCAAGGACAAATTCTTGGCAAGAAATGAAGCAATTGAGCACATGAGCCAAGTGTGAGGATGATCCGGAACAATACCACACAATTTATTACCAATTGTCCAAGGACAAGAGGTATTTAGGAAATATTTCCATATGGTAGTTTGTGAGCATGTCCAAGATCATCTTCACAACAAAGAAAGCATATGGTAAAGGATAAGAATTGACCATAATGCAAAAGGAGATTCTTGAGAGCTTCAATTAGTTACACCAATCATGCAAGGCAATGAATAGCATAACATGAAGCACATGATTTTCCAAAGAGTATATGGAGCTAGCAATACAATGTGGAAAACCATGCCAAGAAAAACTCCCACAAACAAAATCCAAGAGAATAGCAATCAGAGCATTTTATGCAAAATGGGATTTGTTTGAGCACACATGTCACATAGGAACAAGATAATCTAAAATATCAATTCTATGTGACACAACCTCAAATGTTCACATTTTCTAGGCTTGTAAGATGCACAAAGCATAATACTCCCCCATAATGTGATAAAGATATTTTTTCAGTGCAAGAGGCAAATAAGAACCAAGTGAGATAATTAATGGACATTATAGAATTTTAATTCATCATGTCGCACATTTTAGGATTGTGAAATGCACAAAGCATATCACTCCCCCAAAATGGGATAGTCCATTAATTTCTCACATGAGCCAACAACTAAGATATCAATAAGATGCAATAGGCTCAACAAAGAACAATTGTACATGATGTGCCACCCAACATATATAAGCATGGAAGCAAGATAAGCAAGTAGGAGGCACAACATACACAACCACATGCAAGGTACAAAACCAACACATGTAAAAGGGGAGCGAGTAACTTTCAATGTAAAGGAGTTGAGGACTCGTTACCGCAAGGAGGAGCATGGGTAAAGGATGAAAGGAATAGTACTTGACTTGAGGAAGTGAGAATGATGAAGATCCCCCAAGTCTTCATGAACTAGTCAAGCCTCCATGCCCTCCACTTGTACCTATTGATCAAGTTTTGGCTTGTTGGTCCCCAACCAAGTTGGGTTCTAAGAAGTTAGTCACAATAGGCTTAGCAACCCAAATGGTTCTTTTTACGAAACCACTTTGAGCGCCAACATATTTGGCAAACACATCGCCAACCTTATCCTTATGTAGAGAATAAGCATCATATATCAAGATAGGGTTGGATGAGTTACCAATAGTGCAAAAGGAAGAGATGTGGCCCTTCTCATGGCATATGTAGCATGTTCTTCTTTTCTCCTTCTTCTCACTTGATTTCTCCACAACGGGAGCCTTGGCTTGATCCTTCTTGGGTAGCGGCCTTTCTTCAAGTCGAGGAAGACCTTGAGCTTGGCCTTGAGGAAGACCATGAGCTCCATCTTGAGGCCGCTTCCTTGTTTCTTCCCGCCAAGTGGCTTCTTCTTCAAGGGGCACGATCTAACATGATGCCCTTCAATCTTGCACTTGAAGCACACAATCTTGGCGGGGTCCTTCACATGCCCATGGCCCTTCTTGCGCTTGTGCGTGGTGGACTTGTTCTTGTTGTTGGAGTTGAATCCAAGTCCACTCTTGTCATTGGGGGATTGCTTCCCTTCATGACCCTTTACCAAGTCCTTCTTCAAAGAAGTGACTTGGGCCTCGAGCTCTTCGATTTACCCTACATGGTTAGTAATAACACAAGTACTAGAGGAAATGGAAGCTTCATTGTTAGAGCAACAAGGCAAGGTATGTAATTCACCACAAGATATATCAATAGCATGGGTGGGTGAATTACTAGCACTAGCACATGGATTTTTAGAGCAACAAGGCATAGAAGGTAGCTCACCACAAGATAAATCAATAGCATGAGTGGGTGAACAAAAAGCACTAGCACATGGAAAAATAGCATTTTGAGAGGAAGTGCTAGTACTCACGTGAGGCTCACAAGATTTTACCTTTGACATGGTAGCCTCATGAGCTAACTTTACCAAATCATGAGAGACCAGAAGATCATCATGGGAGCTAGAAAGCTTTCAATAATTTTCTTCCAATTTCTCATAATTGCTTGTTAGCAAAGCAAGTTGAGCCCTTAGCTCGACATTCTCCTTCAAGATGGAAGCTTCACAAGAGGTAGAGTTAGTAGCACAAGCATTATCAATTATAGCACAAGGAGAAGACAACTTAGCAAGCTCTATTAGTTTGAGAGCCTTAAATTTCTCATGTGACTCGGTGAGTTTGATGAGCTCACTCTCCATGGTCCTAGAACCATTTTTGAGAAGCTCAAAATCCTCAAGGAGTTTAGCATGAGCAATTACTAGCTCATCATTTTTAATTTGAAAATCATGTGCCACCTCTAAAGATCTATCACGAGATTCCTTTACTTTAGTCCTCCTACCTCGCCCATTTGCGGAGATCATCTACATTTTGCTCCGTGTCGAGCTCCAGCCGGCCCAAACGTTTTCCTTCGGGAAAGGTCTCCTCAAGAGATTCAATGGTGGATTGTTGTTCTTCAAGAGCTTCACTAAGAGTTGCAATCTCGTTTGCATACTCGCGCTCATGCCCTTCCATTTTCTCAATAAGTTTTGTGCTCTCAATGGCAATAGCCAAGATTTTCATGAAGTTATAGAAAGCAAATTTCTTATCATGGAGAGCATGGAAAACCAACTCACCCATCATGTTTAAGGAAGCAACATTAAGTCCTTTCATATCATCATCCCCATCATCACTAGATAGATAGGGTTCCAAGGAAGGAGATACCTTAGAAGCCTTAGCCATAAGGCATGTGTAAGAACCGTGCGATGATGAAGAAGATGAACTACTTGAAGATCCATCCAAGATCTTGTCTTGGCCCATAGTATCTTCGGTTTCCTCTACATTGTTAGTCACACAAATACTAGAGGAAAGCAAAGTATTTTCATTATGGCAACAAGACAAGGCAAGCATATCAACATGGGATGAAGACATGCAAGGACTATCAACACAAGCATGTAAAGCATTTATAGTGCTATAAGTGTTCAAGTCCAAAGATGAAACATTGCAATGGGATAGGGATGAAGAATCATCAAGAGAAGGCTCACCATCTACAATGCAATGTTCATCACCACTCACCATATCATTACCTTGTGTCTTACCACACATTGGTGAAGTGGAAGGACTGCGATCATCCTCAATGGTCTTGGACCCACCATATGTATCTCGAAGCTTTGTCCAAAACTCATGAGCACTCCGGAAAGGCGCGATGGAGGAAATCACTACATGACTCACAACATGGCAAAGAACTTTAGTAGCTTGAGCATCTAGATAAGAGTTTTTCTTCTCCTCAAAAGTTGGATTTTGTGGATCCTTAGGAGGAGAAAAACCCATATCAAGAATTTGCTCCACATGAGGGTGCGTGCCCCTAAAATAATCAAGCATGTAGAATTTCCAAGCATCATAATTAGTGCCATCAAATGTAAAGTTGGAAATGTGCACTAATCCTCTAGCCGACGTCATACTCTCTAGGCGGTGAAGCCCAACAAGATAAGAGAGCCCCGGCTCTGATACCAATTGAATGTACTAGGACGTCGCCTAGAGGGGGGTGAATAGGCGGTGTATAAAAACTTCTACTTGAGAGCTAAACTAGGCGGAATAAAACTACACATGTGTTTACTAGTTTAGCTCAAAGCATATCAACAAGGGGTTTGCCTAAGAGCACCAACAACCTATGCTAGCATGATGAGCAACAAGGTGATAACAAGATAGGTGTGGCATCAAGCATGATAGATATCACAAAGCATAGGTAAAGGAGCTTGGGTTAAGAAGTAACCGGTGCACGAGGAGACGACGATGTATCCCGAAGTTCACACCCAAAGGTGCTACGTATCCGTTGGAGCGGTGTGGAGGCACGAGGCACACTAATGAGCCACTAGGCCCACCATATTCTCCTCGAGCCTTTCCTCCAAGGAGGAAAGCCTCGATCCACTAAGGGACCCTTGAGGGTGGTCACCGAACCCGTACAAGCTTGGGAAAACTCCCAAGTATCAAGCTTGAGGCAACTCCACAACACGGAGGCTCTCAAGTACAAGGCCACAAGAGGCTACAACACGCCACACCGGCAACAAAGCCACCAAGACACCAACGCGCCACAATCGGCTCTAAAACCACAAAGGCTAACACACTCCACAAAGGCAACAACGCCACAAAGGCTACAACGCCACAAAGGCTACAAGGCCACAAAGGCTAGAACACCACAAAGGCAACAAGGCCACTAAGGCAACAACACCACTAAGGTCAACATGCCCTCTACGAGATCGAAACCCCGGAGAGAACACAAACCGATGCACCTAATGCAATGGCTAAGAACACCACTAAGATGCCCAAGTTCTTATCTCCCAAATTCCAACAAAGCTACAAAAGCTATTGGGGGAATAAGGGAGGAAGAACAAATATGTGGAGAAACACCAAATAACTCCAAGACCTAGATCTAGCAAGATCCCCTCACTTGGAGAGGATTCAATTGGTGAAGCTCTAGATCTAGATCTCCTCTCTCCTTTCCCCCAAAAATATGCAAGAAATAGTGGGGGATCAAGAGGAGGAAGAAAACCTTCAAGGTCAACAATGGAGGAGAGAGAATGGAGGGGAAGAAGTGGTTGGGTCGGAGGTGGAAGAGAGGTATAAATAGGGGGCCCAAAATATAGATGTTGGAGGCAGAAAAACGGTCAGATTCGCGCCCGAGCGGTACTACCGCTTGCCAAAGCGGTACTACCGTTCGCACGCGAACTGTGCAGAAAACGGTCAAAATCGGCCCAAAGCGGTACTACCGGGTCGGTACCGGGCCAATACCGGACCAGATCCAGTGTCTCACAGAGACCAAACCGGTTCCTGACCGGTACTACCGCCCTTCCTTTTTTTCTTTAAACTCCGATACGGAAACGGCAATATCTCGAGCTAGGAAACTCCGATTGAGGTGAAACCAATTTTGTTGGAAAGAGGGCGACAAGTGTAACATCCCAAATTTCAATAAAAGAGAGAAGAAGAAGAATTCCAGAGATCCAAAATTCAGAACCAACAAAAAACTTTTATTTGCATCTAGTGCCATGCATAGGACTTGTGCATTTGACTGATATGCCATGATGATTGTTATTGTGTTTATGTACTAAACACTAAAACCATAATGTGATCAAGTGAAGATCACCAACCAAATAAATCAAAAAGAGAAAGAAATCAAATAAGAATAAATATGGGGGTCTCTATGGGTGTTTCAAATAAGGCGGAATTTGAATCTGCTAGTCTAATTCTAGATAACGAATTCCAGCGGTCCATGACAATTTTAAAAAATAATGAAAATCATGAAAGTACGCCTAGCTGCTTAATTGTTAAGAAAGCTTCAAACTTGTGCGAAGATTTGATTGATGAAGAAAATATGTTGGATGATGATATAGCCATTGATTTACCGGTTGAGGTAAAAGCTATTAAGAAAAGAAAAAAAAAGAAATCGTTTGATAAAGCACCGCTACGTAGGAGCACTAGAACTAGATTTAAAAAAACATTTTCTTAGATGGAGGGTTTAAGAGGTATATCGTGGAATAGTGAGGGGTTTCGGGATCCTGGAAAGCATCTATTTGTAAAAGCGGCTATTCGGGAATATCAGTTAGACTTCAATGCGTTGTTGGAGACGGGTAGATCGAATTTTTCTAATTCATTCATTTCTAGTCTGTCGGGAGGTGTTGAGTTTGCTTGGTTCTGTTTGCCTCTGATTGGTCGTTATGGGGGAATTCTTGTTGGGATCAACACTTCAACCCTTCAAATAAAAAGGGTGGAGAACGGGGACTTTTGTGTCAAGATTCATGTCCGTTCGAAACACGATGGTTTCGAATGGATTTTAGTATCGGTGTATGGTGCGGCACAAGACACACGTAAACCCGAGTTCTTGTCTGAACTGGTTAGGTTATGTGATACTGAACATTTACCTATTCTTGTGGCGGGAGTTTTAACATTTTACGAAAACCTGAGGAGAAAAGTTCTGATAATTTTAATCCTAGGTGGCCCTTCATGTTTAACGCAATTATTAAAAGTCTTAATCTTCGGGAAATCGTCTTATCTGGTCGCCAATATACATGGGCTAATAGACGAGTCGTTCCGACTTATGAAAAGTTGGATCGAGTGCTAGCTAGTGTGGAGTGGGAGCAGAAATTCCCACTAGTGTCAGTTAGAGCTTTATCTCGCTCCGGGTCAGACCATACCCCTTTGTTGATTGATTCAGGAAGTAAGGCTCATCGGGGGAATACGGCTCGGTTCTCGTTTGAACTATCTTGGTTTGAGCAAGAGGGTTTTGATGAGCTGGTTGCAAATGAATGGGCTGCTGGTCCAATTGGCAAAACGCCTATCGAGACTTGGCGAGAACAAAATTAGGCACCTACGCAAATTCTTGCGGGGTTGGGCAAAAAATATGAGTGGAAAGTATAAAAAAGAAAAGGAACGTCTGTTAATTTTAATCGACTTTTTAGATATCAAAGCCGAAACTTACCCTCTCACCGACGGGGAGAGGTTGGATTTAAAACAAGCGACCGATCAATTGAATAAAATTCGACGAGATGAAGAGATTAAATGGGCACAAAGGGCTAAAGTTAAACACATACAGGAGGGAGGGAACAATACAAAATACTTCCATTTGATTGCAAATGGCAAACATAGGAAGAAAAAAATCTTCCAATTAGAGCAAGAAGAAGGCACCATTGTCGGTGATGATAACTTGAAAGTGTACATTACAGAATATTATAAGAAACTCTTTGGGCCGCCTGAAGATAACTATTTTGAAATGGTAGAAACTCGTAATGATGATATCCCTCAACTGTTCGAGGAGGAGAATGTCCTCTTAACAGCTAATTTCACTGAGGAGGAAGTCTTTGAAGCCATAGCTCAAATGGAGCATAACAAATCACCGGGCCTCGATGGATTCCCTGCGAGTTTTATCGGCGGTTTTGGGAAGTAATTAAAATAGATCTAATGGCCATGTTTGTTCACTTTCAGGATGGGGGTTTTTCCTTTATTCAAGCTAAATTTTGGGATCATAACATTGTTACCGAAAAAGATAATGCGGTACAGATTCAAGCAGTATAGTCCTATATGTTTGCTTAATGTGAGCTTCAAAATATTCACCAAGGTGTCTACTAATCGGGTGTCGGTAGTGGCGCATAAGGTAGTAAAACCTACTCAGACGGCTTTCATGCCAGGGAGACACATTTTGGAAGGAGTTGTTGTTTTGCATGAAACAATTCATGAATTACATCGTAGAAAGATGGATGGGGTTCTATTTAAAATCGACTTCGAGAAGGCATATGATAAGGTGAAATGGCCTTTTCTTCAACAAGTATTGCGGATGAAGGGATTTGATCCAGTCTGGTGTGATCGTGTTAAAAGTTTTGTACAAGGGGGAAGTGTAGGGATAAAAGTTAATGATGATATTGGGCACAATTTTCAGACTAAAAAGGGGCTGGGGCAAGGGGATCCATTATCTCCGATTCTTTTCAACATTGTAGCTGATATGTTAGCTATTTTGATTGGACGGGCTAAAGATGCTGGTCATGTGGGGAGTCTTATTCCACATTTGGTCGAGGGGGTGTGTCGGTACTACGAGTACGTCGATGATACTATTATTTTTATGGAACATGATTTAGAAAAAGCGGTCAATATGAAGCTCATTCTCGTGTATCTTTGAGCAGCTATCGGGGTTGAAAATAAACTTTCATAAGAGTGAATTATTTTGTTTTCGGCGAAGCATCGGAAATGGAACACCAATATAAAGAAATTTTTGGGTGTGCATCCGGAGCGTTACCGCTTAGATATCTTGGTATTCCTATCCACCATAGAATGCTCCGTAATTCTGAATGGAATCCGGTGGAGAATAGGTTTGCTACAAAATTAGGCTGTTGGCGGAGTAAAATGTTATCTTACGGGGATCGTCTTATTCTTATTAACTCCGTTCTTACTAGCCTGCCTATGTTCATGTTATCTTTTACGGAGATCCCTAAAGGTTCGAGGAAGAGACTCGATTTCTATCGATCTCGTTTCTTTTGGCAATCGATGAACACAAAAAGAAATATAGATTATCTCACTGGAATATTATTTGTAGACCAAAAGATCAAGGGGGCTTAGGGGTCGAGGTTCTTGAGTTGAAAAATAAATGTTTGTTAAGTAAATGGTTATTTAAATTATTATCGGAAGAAGGAGTTTGGCAGCAATTGTTGCATAACAAATATATTAAAAACAAAACGCTGGCTCAAGTGGAGGCGAAACCTACCGATTCACCCTTTTGGAAGGGGCTGATGGGAGTAAAAGATGACTTCTTTAAGAGGGGTAAGTTTAAAATTGGGAACGGGATGACGGTTCGGTTTTGGGAGGATGTCTGGTTGGGCCAAGTTTCGTTAGCCCAACAATATCCATCTCTTTATAATATTGTCCAACGGAAAAATGTGTTTGTATCTACGGTATTGAATCAATATCCTATTAATATTAACTTTAGGAGACATCTTAATGAACATAAGTGGAATTTGTGGTTACACTTATGTGAACAACTAATGATGGTACAACTGAACAATGATAAAGACCAGTTTGTATGGCAGTTAACAGAGTCGGGTTTATTTTCAGTTAAATCCATGTACCTTGATCTTATGAATGGCCATACTAGATTTCTGAGAAAATATCTTTGGAAGATTAAAATACCCCTCAAGATAAAGATATTTATGTGGTTTTTTAGTAATAAAGTGTTGCTTACTAAGGATAATCTAATTAAGAGGAAGTGGACGGGTAGTGAAAAGTGTTGTTTACGTGATAAAAATGAGACTATTGACCACTTGTTTCTTTCTTGTCCATTTGCAAAATTAATCTGGAGAATGGTATATTTTGCTTATAACATTCCTCCCCCCGCTAATATCACGAATATGTTTGGTAATTGGTTGAACGGAGTGAGAAAGAATGATAAGGAGCATATTCGCATTGGAATCTCAGCGATTTGTTGGTCTATATGGACAAGCAGAAATGATATTGTGTTTTTTTGCAGGTTATTATTCGTGCGGCGCATTGGATCCAACTTTGGGCATATCTTCTCCCGGAGGACCAGCGGGATACTATGGCTATTGGATGCAACCGAATCTTGACGGTCGCACGGGATTGCTATTTCCAGGCTATCGGATGGCGGCACACTAGAAGGATTGAAGATTGAAGATGGATAGATTTTGTTTGTTGTTCATCTTTGTGTGGATGTTTCTTGTTACAGCCTTAGCTTCCATGTGACTGTAATAAGTACACTTTTTTGAACTACGTTATTTTAATAAAAGATATGGCTGTGTGCATCTATTGATGCAGAGGCCGGAGCGATGCTCCCATATCGAAAAAAAAAGAATAAAACCCTAAAACCCTCACATATGGTTTAGGCCAATTTTGCAAATCTTTACCCTAGACCATTTTGGTCTTCACCATTAGTTGTATTAAGTTACTAAACACTTATTACAACTTTTGGAATCCAAGAAACACAAAACAAATCAAATTCAAACTCAAAATGGGATCACATATGATAATGGTCAAATCTGCCATTTATAGTCTGATCCCTACTTTGAGCCCTTGCAATTCAAAATTTTCAAACTAAACTTTCCCAATTCTTTGCACCTCATCCAAGAGCACATCAAGGTGAACAACTTTGGTAAAGATCACCATGCCAAATTCACCTTGGATCAAAAACTATGCTCATGCAAAGTTGAGACTTTTTAATATGAGCAACAATCTCACTTTGTCAAATTTTGCAATTCTTTGATTTTTAAAATTCCACCACCACACATAGTTGTGTCTGGTCAATTAGAACTTAACGAAATGCACCACTTTCAAATTTTTAATCCTTTTGAACTCAACCAAATTTTGCAAGAAATTGAATTGGGCAATTATGGAACAATTCAAAAACACTATTTGCATAGTGTTGGCCTAACCCTACTTGCCCCCTCTCACTCCCCTCTGTCCCCTGGTTCCCTCTCTCACTAATGCAAGCATAGGAACCCTAGGAGGGCAAGCATAGCATGCATGTGCATGGCCATGCCGGCCATGCCACACATGTCGCGCCACCCTCTCCTCTCTTCCTCTCTGGCCACGGCCACCGTGCCCAAACGCGCCACCACACCAACCCGCCTACACTCGCCGTTGTCGAGGAAGACGCCGCAGCTCGCCGGAGATCACGCGCCCAGATCGGCCCAGCATGCCGATGACGTCGCAGCAGTGCCCGCCGCGGACGTCACTAGCCACCTGCCGCCTCGCCAGCACACGCTCGCCCTGGCCCCTCCCTCGACGCATTGAGCCTCGCCGTGCCACCCCGGACGCGCCAGACACGCGCGTGACATGAACCCTGGGCCGCCGCCGCCGGAGACGACGAGTGAATCCCGCAGCCGCCGCGGCAGACACGGAAGCAATGCGACTAAATCCGACGCCGCCCGACCGCGCTGTCGCCGCCAAATGCTTCGCCTGGACACGCTGAACAGTTCTGCGCCATCGCCTAGCTCCCTAGCTCGCCGGAACCGCCGCGCCCATGTCGACCCCAACCCTGCCTCGCAGCACCCTCGCCCATCTATAAATAGAGAGCTCCCCGGACCAAACCAAGCACACCACCATCTTCTCCTCCCATCTCTGCTTCTCCCCGACCAAGCCACACACCCAATCGCCGCCGGAGTCGCCGCAATCGCAAGCTCGGAGCCGCGGAAGCCCTGGAGGAATCACCGTCGATTGGAGCCGCCTCGAGCTCTGCCACTGCTACAGGCTGCTTCACCGTCGTCCACCACTTCCTCGCGCATACTGCCAGCCATCGCCGGACCACTGGTTAGCCCTCTGACCCCCTAGCGCCGCCGCTTGATCTCGTCGGAGACGACGACATCGCTCGTCCGTCCGATCGGGATCTAATCCAACGCACCGCACTGCCCCGTACCGATTCGGGTTTAATTAGACGCTGATGGGTGGCCCCCACCCTGTCAGCAAGCCCACGCGCACTGGATGCGTTGCTGGGCCGA